>NC_089040.1:20139500-20471500 GCF_034140825.1 Oryza sativa Japonica Group
TAGCTATTTGCTCTCATGTACAATTTAGCCGTTATAGCACCATTTAGCCCACTATAGCTGTTTGAGAAGCTAACCGCTAAATGCCTTATCCTGCTATTTAAAACATTGGCAGGAACAAATGATATTGTCCACAGTACAGGTGGGTATTTATTCCAGCCAAACTGTGACTAAGGTACACCCTATGCATATTTAGCCTTCACCTTTTCAAACTCAAGTGCCGCAAAAATCTTCTTCCAGCTCCTTATGGCGATGAGAGTTGGTAGGAAAAAGTATACTTTGACTCCCTCAACTATCACTCGAGTATGATTTATGTCCTCCAACACAAAACCGGGTATATCGACTCCTCTAACTATCAAAACCGATGCAAAAAATGACCCTGTGTGGTTTTGGAGGACATGGCGCCGACGTGGCGGTCTTGACCGAGTCTTTGTCCCACGTGACGCTTACGTGGCATTAGAATAAGAACAAAAAATAAAAAGGAATATGTGGGACCTACATGTCATTCACACAAATAAAGCATTGCGGGACCAACTGACTTGTGGGACCCACATGTCATCCTCCCTCTCCTTCCCTTCTTCCTCCTTCCTCCCTCTCCCTCCCTTATCTCTCTCTCTCCCTCGGCCTTTCTCTTCGGTGGGGATGGCGGTAGGGAGCGGTGGCGGTAACGGGCGGGAGCGGTGGCGGTAGCGGGCGGGAGAGGCGGCGATGAAGGTGGGGACGGTGGTAGGGAACAGCGGTGGGCGGTGAAGGTGGCCGACCGAAGCACGAGATCCGCCTCTCCTCCAAACTCCGACGGGCCACCAGCCCCATCCTCACCGCCGCGATGAAGTCCGACCTGGAGAGCCTGATAGAGAATACCCTCGCCGAGCTCCACCTCCTCTTCGCCCACCTCCCCGCCACCGCCTCCGGCTCCCTCCTCGCCCTCGGCCTCTCTTCCTGCAAGAACCTCTGCATCCAGCCTCAGCCCTCAAGCCTTCGCAGCCGCCGCCCACGACTCCGTCGTCACCGCCCGCTGCCACCTCACCGCGTCATGGGTACTCGACAAGGCCACCTACGACCCGCTGCCGCCGCCGGTGACCTTACCTCCTACATGCCCCTCAGCGTTTACACCCTCGCCGACCTCCGCGCCCTCGGCTAGGACCTCCCTCTCCCTACCGCTGCCGCCGCTCCCTACCGCCGTCCCCACCGCCACCGCCGCCACTCCTGCCCGCTGCTGCTGCTGCTCCCAACTGCTGCTCCGGCCAAGGTGAGGAGAAAGGCGGGGGGGAGAGAGGGAGGGAGCAGGAAGAAGGGATGGCGAGGGAGGATGACATGTGGGTCCCACATGTCAGTGGGTCCCACAATGCTTTATTTGTTTGAATGACATGTGGGTCCAACATATTCCTTTTTATTTTTTGTTTTTATTCTAATGCCACGTAGGACAAAGACTCGGTCAAGACTGCCACGTAGGTGGCACGTCATCCAAAACCACCCAGGGGTATTGTTTGCACCGGTTTTGATAGTTGGAGAAGTCGATATACCTGGTTTTGTGGTTGGAGGACATGAATCATACTTCGGCGATAGTTGAGGGACTAAATGTATACTTTTTCCGAGTTGGTATAAGGGAAAAGTCCATTTTACACCCTCGAACTCTTATGCTTGTCTAAAATACACCCCCGAACTACAAAACCGGATATAATACACCCTCGAACTGTCAATACCGGACACTTAACACCCCGGGCTGTTTTTACCGTGGTTTTTTACACGTCGGCTGCCACGTCAGCCCTCGCCACGTCAGCGCACAACATAACATGGGCCAAGCCCATATTCTCTCCCCCTCTCTCTCCCTCTTTCTCTTTCTCTCCCTGCCCTGTTTGTTCTCCAGTCTCTCACGACCGTTGGCAGCGGCGGTGGCACGGAGCTGCGAGGGCGACGGCTACGGCGGCGGCGTCAAACTGCGAGGGCCGCGGCGGCTGCGGCATCGACGTCGGCGTGGAGCTGCGAGGGCTGCGGCTGCCGCGTTGGTGTGGAGCTGCGAGGCGGCGGCGGGAGGGAGCTACTGTGAGGGCGGTGGCGCTGCCCCGATTGCGCGGACGGTCGCCGGTGGAAGCCTCTGCGCGTAGTCATCAACAGAAGGTCCGGGCGTCATCGCCGCACGCGCCCTTGGATTTGGCTTAGCAGGGAAGAAGCAGCTCGACGCGTGGTGGAAGCAACGACGTGCATTGGTCTTGGTGTACAATCTGGGAAGTCTTCACAAGATACAGTCAATGTAGGTTAATTACATCATCTGAATCTGAGACCTGAATTTGTGCATACTAACATTTTGCTCTTCTCTTTTTGCTTGACATCGGTAAGAGGAGAGTGATAAGGACTTCTCCCCGCCACCGCCGATGCCGACGTCGCAGCCGCCGCGGCCCTAGCAGCTCGACGCAACAGCCGCGGCCCTCGCAGCTCGACGCAGCCACCGTAGTCGTTGCCCTCGCAGCTCCGCGGCGACACCGCCGACGCAGCTGCCGCCACCGGTCGTGGGAGAGAGGAGAACAAACACGGCAAGGAGAGAGAGAGGGAGAGAGAGGGGGGAGAGAATATGGGCTTGGCCCATGTTATGTTGTGCGCTGACGTGGCGAGGGCTGACGTGGCATCCGACGTGGCAGCCGATGTGGCAAAAACCACGGTGAAAACAGCCCGGGGGGGGGGGGTTAAGTGTCCGGTGTTGACAGTTCGAGGGTGTATTATATCCGGTTTTGTAGTTCGGGGGTGTATTTTCGACAATCATAAGAGTTCGAGGGTGTAAAATGAACTTTTCCCTTGTATCACAACCCACAAACTGTTGGGTCCAATGAAATAAGCCCAGAAGTAGAACGGACTAGCCCAGAAGTTGAAGCCACCCAAGTAGGCAAGTAAACCAAGCATCCGTAGAGCTGAGGAATAAGTTCACTGGAGGTCCCTCAATTTAACAGCGAGATTTCTTGAGCTCCCTTAACCACAAAACCATAAATGTGTACCCCTAAACTCACTCAAACCATTCACCGGAGGTCCCTCGGCAGTATTTTTGCCCGGTTTTGCTGACGTGGCATCCTAGTCAGCAAAAAAAATTAAAAAAACACATGGAGCCCACATGTCAGCTTCACATCTTTTTTCTCCTCTTTTCTTCTCCTTCTCTCCTCTTCTCTTTTCTTTTCTCTCTCTTCTCTTCTCCTTCAGGCTGCGGGTGGAGCAGCCGCGCGCCGTGGCCGCCGTCGTCGTCGCCGTGGGCGAGGCTACGCGGCGCGGCCGTCCGGCGGCGGAGCGGAGCGGCGAGCACGGATGCGGGCAGCGTAGCGGAGGGCGAGCGCGGCAACGGAGCAGCGGAAGGCGCGAGCGCGGCGGCGGGCCGAGCAGTGGAGCGCGAGCAGGCCGCGGACAGAGTAGCGGAGTGCGAGCGCGGCGGCGGAGCGGAGGCGAGCGAGCGCGGCGGCCAGCGAGTTTGGGAGGGAGGGGGAGGCGGCCGGCGACCAAGAAACAATCGCTTCCTCTGCCTCTTCCCCTTCCCCCGCCGGTGGTGCCTCTCCTAGCATCGTCGGCCACCCGCGGGGGCACGGCGGTGGTGGCGGCCGAGCACGGGGGAGCTCCTCGTCCCATCCACTGTCTTCCGCTTCGCCTAACTCGCCCTCCGCTGCTTTGCCCACCGCTGCGCTCGCCCGCCGCCGCTCCTCCGCCGCGCTCGCCTTCCACTGCACCCCCGCATCCGCGCTCCTCCGCTGCACGTAATTGCATATATACATGTGAGTGTGCTCAGCCATATACACATGCTTGGCTAATATATACGTCTGCATGTTATCGGGCGGCAAACCAACAAGAAGCTAGCTAGGCTATAGCTGGTCGTCTCCATGCATGCATATATATGCTCGTACGAAGACGCATGTACATGCGGCCGTCTGTACCCGGAATATATGCGTATGAGCTACGACGTCAAGTGCTACCGCGACGTCAACGAAGACGACGAGGGTTACCGCGCCCGCGCCGACCACCGTCCACGACGCCGATGGCACGCCGAGCGTGGACACGCTCCTGCTGCAGCTGCGCGAGCTGGGCATCCGGGAGGACCATGGGATCAGGCCGGCGACGCTGCCGCCGCCACCACTGCCGCAGCCGCGGCACAGGAGGAGCGTGAGCGACTGGGGTGCATCGTCAGCCGGCACTTCGAGCCACCTATGCACGGCCACTGCGACGCCTGGCCGATGCCGCCGAACGGCCGCGCCGTGTAGCCTCGCCCACGGCGACGACGACGATGGGGAGCCGACGACGACGGCGGCCACGGCACGCGGCTGCTCCGCCCGTAGCCTCCGCTGCCTCCGCTCCACCGCCGGGCTCGCCCGCCGTCCGCTCCGCCCACAGCCCGCCACCGCTCTGCTGCCGCGCTCAGCCATCGCGGCTGCGCCCGCCGCCAGCCTGAAGGAGAAGAGAGAGGAGAGAAGAGAAAAGAGAAGAGAAGAAGAAAAGAGAAGAAAAAAATATGTGCAGCTGACATATGGGCCTCACGTACCTTTTTAATTTTTTTTTGCTGACTAGGATGCCATGTCAGCAAAACCGGGCAAAAATACTGCCGAGGGACCTCCGGTGAACGGTTTGAGTAAGTTCAGGGGTAAACATTTCTGGTTTTGTGGTTAAGGGGCCTCAAAAAATTTCGCTGTTAAGTTGAGGGACCTCCGGTGAACTTATTCCTAGAGATGACCAAGACAGACAGTGAACTGGAGGATATGGCTGTCAGACTTCTGGCGTGCGATGGCATAGCTGCAAGCAGGGAGACCTTTTGTCAGCTAGAGACTAGAAAACAAAAGGCTATATTCTGAACTACATGGAATGCAAGATGTACATCAGTAGTGCTGTACACTTAACGAATGAAATTCAAGGTAAGAGGAATATACTCTTACTCTGTTCAGTCATAAATATTTGAGGAAATAGACTTTGACCATGAAATTTGACCATTCATCTTATTTAGTGTAAATATGCAAAAATATAAGTCACGTTTAAAATGCATTTAATAATAAAACAAGCCACAACAAAATAAATAATATTTACATAATTTTTAAATAAGATGGATGGTCAAAGTTAATTGCGCTGAATATTTATAACCGGAAAATGAAATAAAGTAAGCTGTCTATCCTGAATCAGAACACAAGATGAGAGAAACCATACACAGAAAGGAGTAAACCAGGGCCTTCCAACACGGCTGTAATTGCTTCAACTGTAACGGTTGCTGGGTCTCTGGCGACATATCTGGAGTCGCCTTTGCTGTACTCTTTCCCTGAACAAATGCAGAGGCCATATATACCTGTTACCTCCAAGGTGAATAAACGATGGCAAGGGCAGGGCAAGTAAGCAGCAGGGACGACATACAAACTTCATCGGAGAAAGAGGGGTTTTGATTGCTGAAGAGGACTTTAACCTTCTTCTCATGAGCTCGCGAAGGCATAGGTTCCCTCCATTATGTGAGCGAGACCGGTGAAGGCCCACCAGCACATGAGCAAACGATCGGTCTTGGAGTCTTGGACAGCTTGCCTCCACATCTTCCTGCAAAGGTAAAAGCAGAAGCAATGGCATGGAGATCAGGGGCGTAGCAGGGGTAGTCCCGATGGGCTCGTGACTACCTCGATTTTGGCCCACAGACCAGATCCCCCAACCCTAAAAAAAATCAGACCCAACTGGCCCAACAACACAAGCCCAAGAACCCAACTAGATCAGGCGGCCAGGCGCTAGAGTTGTGAGGATGGAGCCGCAGCTCCTTTCGGCCTTCACCAGTACGCAGCTCCTTTAGTCAATTAAGATATTATTATTGCTATATTTGTATCACCTTTTACCCAAATTTATACTTATATGTGGGGTTTGCGATAAAATTTTCGTATGTGATGTAAACTTCCAAAGTAGGACTACCCGGCGAAAAGTTCCTGGCTACGCCACTGATGGAGATTGCTGCTAACTGGTAGTGTTTATAGTCATTGGGTCTTGGTCTTTAGAGACTTAGAAGCATGCCAATAACTGCCAAAGCAAACAATAAGCATAGTGATATGTAGTTAAAGATCCCAACTTTGCACAAAGGAGGTCAAAGGAATGATTTCTGGACTCTGAAAAAAAACAATTTTGGAGACAAATGCGGGATTGGAAAGGAAGTAGGGGATACAGATGATACGATAGACAGTAGGTAGAAGGAGAGTCGCGTACCAGAGATGAACCAGATGGCAAAGACGATAAAGATGGAGGTTCCCAGGTAGGGCACGATGATTTCCCCTTGTGACAATCACAGAGGAACGAAGTTTGGAAGGTGCAGGTCTAACGGTGTGTAAAGGTGAGGGTGCCGCATTCCTTCCAATCTGGAGCAGAGTAGGTCGTCAGGATCAGAGAACAAGACTCGCTCAATCAATCACAGGTTAAGACTGCCAGATCCCATCGATCGGTCTCCTCACCTTTTATTTGAGTAGCAATCTAATATAAAAGTATGTTTATTAGAAAACCAATATGTTAAGTTATGAGTTCATGTCCATTTCCATTGAGAACACAATCTTGAATTTAATTCCTTCAAAACTCTATCCCAAACGAATAATGAATGATATCACAAACGAACACAGTATTTCACATGTCAAATGTTTGATATCCCAAAGGAATAATAAAGAATGGATGTGGACTTGAATCAGAAATTGGCCTAACCAGTGCATGTACTTCAAAATTTCATTAATCATGGACTATATGGATTTATAAATGAATGGTACCGCTAATTGACAAAGATAGTGTACTGCACATCTACAGTCATTGTTCCTGTACATGTATGATGTATGTACTGTTTATAAGTCAGATCTCAGCAAAGTTTCTCATATTTTTAGCAACCAGCAATATAAATTAGATATGTGAATACCAAAAAATTATAATGTATACAGCACAATAGAGAACTTCAAAATAAGTCTATTTGAGTGCTGTTGCATATATTTTCAGCTATTTAGATGTGAGATTTGGGTAATGTTTGTCATAATAAGTCTATTTGGTACTCTGTACACTTTTCTAAGGTAAATATAAGAAGGAACCTAAATGATACTTTTTATATTGGCCAAATGGCTTGCGCTGCAACGGGAATAAATTTAATTACACTACAATTGTTATGCTACGGTGACAACCCAACTACAAGACATGCATGTAAAGGTCTCAAAAGTTGTATCCTGAATGTCATCAATCTTTTGGTGCAGTTCTCAAAAGTTCAGCCAAGAAGGCCAATAATTTATTCCAATCATTTAGATGATATCTCTGAAGAAAGTTGAAGTGTGACATCCACTCACACACACCAATCTTGTCTCAATGATGAAATTGAAGTGATCATGCAGTAGGGACCATACTTCTTACAACCATCTTTTAAATTCAGTAGTCCGCACCATAAAAATACTACAAACTAGTTGTTCCTTCTCACAGAAGCAGACTGCTATCACTGGTGGAGAAACCATCTTTCGTCGGTCGGCCGATTTCCACAATAGTCCCGGATGCAATAAAAACCGGGGCTAAAGATGATCTTTAGTCCCGGTTCAAAAGGGTAACGGGCATATTTGATCTTTAGTCCCGGTTTGTGTTACCAACCGGGACTAAAGATCATCTTTAGTCCCGGTTCGAATGCTGTCAGGTCATGTCAGGCCCCCCCGGGATCACCGGGACTAAAGTCGTAACTTTACCAACCGGGACTAAAGATCCCGGTGATCTTTAGCCCCGGTTGGTGCTACCAACCGGGACTAAAGTCCCACCCCTATATATATGTCTTCTTCCTCCTCCAGCTGCCCGAGCAAGCTTCAAAATTTCTTTAAAAAAGAGGGGAGGTCATGCCAAAATTTCTATTGAATTTATTTTGGTAATTACATACAAATCGGAGGTGCCTAAAAGGTTTGCAAATTCATCCTCCAATGTTTTTTTTGTCATACTACATTTGCACCTATGTTTTGCATACTTTTTTTGTCTCCAAAATTTAGTTGTAAGTTGATGAGAGAGAAAATGTGTGTGGGGAAGAAAGAATATATAGAAATTTAGTTCATTTGCTAAACAAGGTTTTATAAAATAGTTGAGAAGGAAAACTCTAGTGAAAGTTAATCTTAAATAATAGAAAACAAACTAAAATGAAAATTAAAAGAAGTAAAACACATTAAAATTAGTTTAAAACTTTACAAATAGTTTTTAAGAATTATTTGGTGTAATATTTTATGATTTTTGTATGAATAAAGATATCTTATAATTATTGTATGACTGTCATTATTGTAAGAATAATTATTTGTGTACGGTTTTTTTGACTCATGTAGATGGATCGGCAATGGATGTACGCTGACCGGCGGTCCAAAGAGTTTATTGACGGCGTGCACTATTTTTTGAGAGTGGCCGAAGCTAACAGGCAAAGGGGTTTTATTTGTTGTCCATGCAATAAGTGTAAGAATCAGAAGGAGTATTCTGCATCCAGGACTATTCATTTCCACTTGTTTGAGTCGGGGTTCATGCCAAGCTATAATTGTTGGACATCCCACGGAGAGCAAGGTGTTGAAATGGAAGAAGATGAAGTGGAAGACGTCAATATTCCGGACTTTGCTCAGTATGTTGGATTTGAAGGAAATCAAACGGGCGAGGAGGAAATAGCTGCTGATGGTAACGACGTTGCGGATGATCTTGGTCAGATGTTGCAGGACGCCAGGGAGGACTGCGAAAGTGAAAAGGAGGCCTATAAATTGGACAAGATGTTGGAGGACCACAGAACTTCGTTGTACCCAGGTTGCGAGCAGGGGCACAAAAAGTTGGATACCACTCTGGAGTTGTTGCAATGGAAGGCAAAAAATGGGGTTAGTGACAAGGCATTTGGCGATTTATTGAAACTCGTCAAGAACATTCTTCCGGGGGGAAACAAATTGCCCGAGACAACGTACGAGGCTAAGAAGATAGTCTGCCCGTTAGGACTGGAAGTTCATAAGATTCACGCATGTCCGAACGATTGTATCCTATATCGCGGTGAGGAGTATGAGAACCTAGAAGCATGCCCTGTTTGCAAAGCACTACGATACAAGATTAGATGGGACGATCCAAGAGAAGTTGACGGGCAGCTAACAAAGAAGAGAATTCCTGCTAAGGTGATGTGGTATTTCCCTATAATACCACGGCTAAGGCGTTTGTTCAGGAACAAGGGGAATGCTAGAATGTTGCGATGGCACGCTGAAGAGCGTCAACAGGACGGGATGCTGAGACACCCCGCCGATGGTTCGCAGTGGCGAAACATCGACAGAAAATTTAAAGAATTTGGAAAGGACGCACGAAACATACGGTTTGGTTTGAGTACGGATGGTATGAATCCTTTTGGAGAGATGAGCAGCGGCCATAGCACTTGGCCCGTTACGATGTGTATCTACAACCTCCCCCCCTGGCTATGCATGAAGAGGAAGTACATAATGATGCCGATTATTATTCAAGGCCCCAAGCAACCTGGTAACGACATCGACGTGTACCTAAGACCACTGGTCGAAGATCTTAAACAGTTGTGGAAGAAGGAAGGTGTCCCCGTGTGGGACGAGGACAAACAGGAGGAGTTTAACATACGAGCGCTGCTGTTCGTAACCATCAACGATTGGCCTGCACTTAGCAACCTATCCGGACAGTCCAACAAGGGGTACAAGGCTTGCACTCACTGTATGGATGAAACAGAAAGTACGTATCTTAAGCACTGTAGGAAGGTTGTATACATGGGTCATCGTCGATTCCTGTCGCGACCGAGAAAATTGCATTTTCCCGAACGCTAGTGTATTAATCCCCGTCCCAGGAAAAGCCGGGGTACACCATACAAACATGATATAAAAGACACATCTTTATTATATCGATAGTATTTACATTATTACAGAGGCGCTTCAGGCTTGGCAATCAAAAATAAACAGCAGCGGACTAGCGGGCCTACGGCTCCATCTTCACAGGCGCTCAACTGGGGTATAAGCCAGGACTCCACCTAAGACATCTTCTCCAAAGCTTCTCTTACTGAAGGGGGAAAAGATTGAGCAAGAATGAGTACAACCACAGTACTCAGCAAGTCACACCGGCAGATGCATGATTAATGCAAGGGGGTACAAGGGGATAATAATAGGGGTTAGGTTTTGCAGTAAACAGCATTTAAAAGTCACTTAGTTGCCCAAAGCCATTTATAAAGACGATCCTAGAGCTACACAGTGTTATTAATCAAGGCCGTGAACCCTCACGAACCTGCCTTAACCCAAGGCCTACGATGATTCAGACCGAACTGGCAACCCGACCCTGGGTCCCAGCTCGTCCCAAGCCAACCCAGGCCAACCATTCCACATTTTAGTTGTTAAGCAAATTTTAAGAATTAAAACACTGACTTGGGTACATTGCTCGGCTTGCCCATAACCGAGGGCGCGGCTATTCGAATAGATTATACTCTGATCAGAGGTGTACATCTTTACCCACAAGACACATCTTCCTCACGTGTAACCACGTGCCACATACCACCACGGTATACGAACGGAAGACGTGACATAGTTCCCAACCCATCCTAGCCATAAACAAGAGTACCGACCCAACCCCACCTACGGCCGGAACCTCCGGGACAGGTAGGCAGGAATGAGCCCCCAGCAGCAGGACACCAGCCCTGTGCCATGACATCTCGACTACCGGGCCGCAGCTCGTGTAGCCTTCATTTGTCCTAGAGATGTCCATCGACCCCCGACTTCGTCCATCTCCATCCGTGTACTTTTGTTTATAACCAGACTGAGCCACAAACTAAGCC
This sequence comes from Oryza sativa Japonica Group, assembly GCF_034140825.1. Taxonomy (NCBI): domain Eukaryota; kingdom Viridiplantae; phylum Streptophyta; class Magnoliopsida; order Poales; family Poaceae; genus Oryza; species Oryza sativa. The sequence goes on from NC_089040.1 coordinate 20,150,254, forward strand.
TTACCCACTAGACATGTGGAAGTACGGTAGTGCTTTGCAACAGAGGCCCGAGCTTAATCCTTATAGTGGCCGGGGTGCTACTTCCCACAACTGGCATGCACCCAAACCCCACCGGAAAACAGGTTTTAGGGGTTTTGAAAGAGGAAGAGAGGTGTATGTCCAATTCCACCATAAGCCAACCATTCCAAAGTGTCCAGGTGATATGAATATTCCCAAAGTCTAGAGTTGTAAAACCACCTAATGTTATCCTATTTAATCAGCGAAGCATCTACCTAAATTCATACTAGTGGAACCATGAATAGAGTACCCACTAGTTGGGGTTTTGTTTATCCTAGGGTGAACAAGGTAATAATAACAATAACAATAATAAGGTCATAACAAAGGTAAATAGGCATGGCTAGATAAAACAGTGATAACGCGGGAATTTAAATAAAGCGATAATGCAATAATTTAAATCAACATAGTTTTATAAACTGGGATTCAATATGTTCAAGGATGATGTGACTTGCCTTGCTCGCTTTCCCAAACGTCGGCTTCAACTTCCACGAAGAGCGGATCTTCCGAAGCTGCAGCGTCTACACGACCAACGGAAAAGAAAAGGCTTTTACTCTAATAAACTCCATATAACAAGTAGAAACAAAGCACAAAAATGGGTTCTTGACTTCTTAAGGAAAAATTAGAGACTTGAACGGTCCAATTCCGAGTTCAAATGGCCAAGTTATGGCCATTTGAAGTTTATATGCTCTTTAAATGAATATTTGCGAATTTCTTCATTTAAATTTTAATTTAAAATCGGATTTATTGCGTCAGCCGAGGGGAGGGGCGCGCGGACCGGGTCCACGGGAGTGGGGCCCACGCGGCAGCCTCACGGTCCACGGTGGACCGGGTGCATGCGGCTTGCGCCGGCCGGCGCCGTGGGTCCCACGCGTCAGCCGCACCCGAGGGCGCGGGCGGCTGACGGCCGGGACCCACATGGCAGCCGCGGGGCGCGCCCGAAGGCGGCCTCGCCGGCACGGCCGACGGGAGGCGGCGCACCCGCGCCCCGATGGTCGCCGCCGGCGACCACCGGCGCGGCGGAGCGGCGCCCGAGAGAGGGGAGGGAAGGGGGAAGTGAAACGGCGGTCCACGGCTCACCCCGGGTCGACGGCGACGACGGGAACGGCGACCGGAGCGGAAAAAGGCGGCGGCGCGGCTCGGGTCGACGAGGACGGCGGCGTTCCGGCGGTCGGCGGGCGAAACGGAGGGGTGGACGAGGTCGGCGAGGACGCGGCAAAGCCGAAGGAGGCGATGCCGAAGCGGGAGGAGGTCCGGGGCGACGACGGCGGCGGACCGGAGCTCGGCGGCGACGGCGGAGAGAGAGGGCGACGGCACGAGCTCGATTCCGACGGGGAGAGAGAGCGGCGAGTGGCGGAAACGGTGGAGGGAGGCACGAGGAGCGTTTATATAGTGTTGGGAGGGGGAGAGAGCGGCCGGATGAGGGGGAATCGGCCGCGGAAGATCCGGCCGCCATTGATGCGCCGGCGAAGTTAGGGGGAAACTTTCCGAACGAATCCGCGGAAGAGAGAGAGGGAAAAGTGGGGGGAAAGGGAGAGGGAATCACGGGGAGTGATTTCCCCCTCTTTATTGCGCGCGGGGGCGGCGGGATGCGGCGGAATCTGCGGCGGCGGCGGCGCTAGGGCACGGGCGAGGCGGCGGGTGCGGCGCGAGGTAGGGGATGACGGGTGGGCCCCACCCGTCAACGAGGGTGGCGGGCGGGCCCGCCCGTCAGCGGCGCGCGCGCGGGGAGGAGGCCGATGGGCCGCGGGGGAGAGGAGAGAGAGGGAGGGAGGTGGGCCGAGCCGGCCCAAGAGGGGAAGGGGGGGAAAAAGACTTTTTAGGGTTTTTCTTTTTATAAAACCTTTTTAACTTTGTTTATTTCTTAATAATTATTATTTGTGCTCTGAAATTTCCACTAAAATTTGAGGGCTCCTTTTAGACCAAGGAGAATTTAACAAAAATTCTCCGGGCCACATTTGAATTTTTCTTGTACGTATTTTAGTGTTTGCCAATTTCTTTTCGAATTTTAATTAATTCTATTATTCCTTTTAGAAAATTATTTTTATTTCGGGATGAATTTATCAGGACGTGACAATTCCTTGCAGCAAACCACCCGGTACGGAAGAAAGGCAAGCACTTCGAACATAAGGCCGACCACCGTACGAAGCCTAAACATCACAGCGGGAAAACAGTGTTTGCTATGGTTAAAGATCTTAAAGTAGTGTTCGGAAAGGGGCCTGGAAGCCAGCATATAGAGAGCGAAGATGGTCACGCGGCGATGTGGAAAAAGAACTCTATATTTTGGGAGTTACCATATTGGGAATTCTTGGACGTACGCCACGCAATCGACGTGATGCACCTCACTAAGAACCTTTGCGTAAACCTTCTTGGCTTCCTAGGTGTATACGGAAAGTCGAAAGATACACTGGAAGCACGTAATGATCTGAAGCATATGGAACAACGCGGCGACCTTCACCCGGAACCAAAGGAGAAAGGAAGCCATTACTTGAGTCCAGCCAGCTACACTCTTAGCAAGGCAGAGAAGGAAAGTATGTTTGAATGCTTGGAGAGCATAAAGGTACCGTCTGGATACTCCACGAATATCAAGCGAATAATAAGCACGAAGGAGAAGAAGTTCACAAACCTAAAGTCTTATGACTGTCACGTGTTGATGACACAACTGCTACCAGTTGTAATAAGGGGTATCCTTCCAGACAATGTCCGGGCAACAATAACAAAGCTATGTGCATTCATGAACGCAATTTCGCAGAAGGTCATCGATCCGGATAGATTAGAAGCCCTTCAGAATAAAGTGGTGCAATGTCTCATCAGTTTTGAGTTGATATTTCCACCTTCATTTTTCAATATAATGACGCATCTGCTTTGTCACCTTGTGAAAGAGATCCGTATTCTCGGGCCTATGTACCTACACAACATGTTTCCTTTCGAGAGGTACATGGGCGTTCTGAAGAAGTATGTTCGTAACCGTGCTCGTCCAGAGGCAAGCATCGCCAAGGGTTATGGAACAGAGGAGGTCATCGAATTTTGCGTAGAATTTATCGAAGACCTTCGCCCAATTGGGGTACCTGAATCACGCCATGAAGGGAGACTACGGGGAAAGGGAACTCTCGGAAGGAAAGCAATAATGACGGTAGACAACAATTTATTCCGTAAAACCCATTTCACTGTTCTGCAACACTCTTCATTGGTAGCTCCTTACATCGAGGAGCACTTGGCTCTAGTTCGCGCCAGGAACATCGGTAAGTCCGATGCATGGATTACACGGCATCACATTGATACTTTCCCCGCGTGGCTACGACAACATCTCATGGGTAACGAGTCGATCAACCAACAACTTGCCTTCCTGGCGAGGGGACCGTCTGGGTCGATCGCGACATTCCAGGGATATGAGATCAATGGGTACACATTCTACACGAGAGCCCAAGACATGAAGAGCACGAACCAAAACAGCGCTGTTCGTGTCGATGCCATGGGACACGATGGAACAACTGCCACGTATTACGGTGCCATCGAGGACATATGGGAACTTGACTATGGTCCTCTCAAGGTTCCTCTGTTCCGGTGCCAATGGGTTAGGTTGACTGGTGGAGGCGTAATGATTGATGACAGTGGGATGACAACTGTTGACCTTAACAAGGTTGGATACTCGGACGAACCTTTTGTCCTTGCCAATGATGTAACGCAAGTCTTTTTCGTGAAGGACATGCCTAGCAAAGGAAAGAAGGGCAGAGGGCCTGATGAGCCTAAGCGTCAAGTGGTTCTCCCAGGCAAAAGAAAAATCGTTGGAGTTGAGGACAAGACTGACGAGGATTACGATCAGTTGGATGGGCAACCCCCTTTCACGGTGACGATTGACCCTAGCATCCTCCTATCAATCAATTGCCGCACGATTATTAGAGGTTTCAACAAGTTTAAATCATGTATATGCTAGTTATATGTGATACTTACAATTTTTAAATCAATTGATGTATGGCATATGTTAATTACGCACGATTATTAGAGGTTTCAACAAGTTTAAATCATGTATATGCTAGTTATATGTGATACTTACAATTTTTAAAAGTTTTAAATCACACAGGTGGCAATTTCATATGTATGTTAATTAGAGTTTTTAACATTTAATTTACTAGCATTCATATGCTAATTATAATTGACTAGAGGATTTTTAAAAGTTTTAAATCACGCAAGTGGCAATTTCATATGTTAATTAGAGTTTTTAACATTTAATTTACTATCATTCATATGCTAATTATAATTTACTGGAGAATTTTTAAAAGTATTAAATTTAATATATTTTTAAAACTATCATTCATATATTAGAGTTTTTCACAATTTAATTTACTATCTTTCATATGCTACTTATATATGACTATTCGAATTTTTAAAAGGTTTAAATCATGCATGTGGCATTTACATATGTTAATTAGAGTTTTTAGCATTTAATTTAATATAATTCCTACGCTAAGTATATATGATGATTACAATTTTTATTAATTTTAAATCATGCAGTATGTACATACATATCTTAATTAGAGTTTTACCAATATAATAATATCATTCATATATATGCTAAGTATATATATATATTGGAATTTTTATTAATTATAAGTCATATATTTGCTTATTACGATTTATCCACTTAATTTATTACCGACAAAAATAATTTTTCGAAGTAATTGTCATTAATCTTTGTACTTTAAATAATGTTAATGCATTAACTTCTATTTTATAAACACATATGTAAGCGAAAATCATATGCAGTGCTTTAATCTTTAATCCCGGTTCTTAACCCTAACCGGGTTTAAAAAGAATTTCGAAATAGCGGGAAAAGATATTTACTCCCGGTTGTTGAGAACAACCGGGACTAAAGATATCTTTAGTCCCGGTTGTTCTCAACAACCGGGAGTAAAGATCTTTTCTTTACTCCCGGTTGGTCTCAACAACCGGGACTAAAGAAGTCCCGGTTGTTGAGAACAACCGGGAGTAAAGATCCGGGGGTATATATATTCCCGGTGCGCCCTTGTCTTCTTCACCAACACTTAGACGTTTTCGGCCGATCGATCTCTCTCAGCCTCTCTCCTTCGCCGCCACTGCCTAGGGCAAATCCCCGCGCCGACGCCGCCGTATCTCGCCGTCGTCTCGAGCTCGTCGTCCTCGCCGCCGCCTCCGCCTCCTCCGCTACCGCCGCATCTCTGGGGTGAGAGCCGCCGCCGCCAAATCTCCCTTCATCTCGATCTCTCCGATCTCGATCTCTCTCCGTCGCGCCGCCCGCCACGAGACGCCGCGCCACGACGACGACGCGCCACGCCGACGCCGCGCCAAGCCGCCGCCGGCACGCCACGCCGCCGCCTTCGCCGGCGCGCGCGCAATGCCGCCGCCGGCACGCCACGCCGCCGCCTTCGCCGCCGCGCAACGCCGCCGCCGCATGCCAACGCCACGCCGCCGCCGCCGTCGCCACGCCGCCGCCGCCGCCGCCACGCCGCCGCGCCAACCGCCGCCCCGATGCCGCCACACCGCCGTTAACGAACGAGAACGAGAACGATCGAACGAACGAGAGCGAGAACGAACACGTCAACGTACATTGCCGCGAGAACGTGAACGAGAACGAGAACGATCGAACGAACGAGAGTGAGAACGAGAACGATCGAACGAAGACAAGCGAGAACGAGGGAACGAACGTGAATGAGAACAAGCGAACGAACGTGAACGAGAACGAGCGAACGAACGTGAACGAGCTAGGGAACGTGAACGAGCTAGGGAACGTGAACGAGCGAACGAACGAGGACGAACGTTAACGTGAAATGCAATATATATATATATATATATATATATATATATATATATATATATATATATATATATATATATATATATATATGTTACTTCGCATTTATCCTAATACATCTTTTTGTATCTTGCAGAAAAGACGTGTTGTCGGAGTCGTCCGTCAAGCCTGAGTGGAAGAGCTAGCCCTAGAAGGAATTGGAGCAGGCAAGTGACGTAATAATATAAATGATTGTTATATTTGTAATGCAATTAATTAAGATTATTAGACCTGTAATTAGACTTATCATATAAGATTGTGTAGTGTTCTAATATTATTTGAGTTTTAATATAAGATTATTTTATTGCAAATTAGACTTAGTATGACATTATTGACTACGGAATTGGTGCGACTCCTAGCAATTGACTATTGTAGTCTTAATTAGACTTAGCATATACGCACGAAACACTTAGCATACATGACTATTTTAGTCTTAGCATGTAATATTATTTGAGTTTTAATATAAGATTACTTTATTTGTAATTAGACTTAGTATGTAATTATTGACTACGTAAGTGGTGCGACAAGTAGCAATTGACTATTGTAGTCTTAATTAGACTTAGCATATACGCACGAAACACTTAACATATATGACTATTTTAGTCTTAGCATGTAATATTATTTGAGTTTTAATATAAGATTACTTTATTTGTAATTAGACTTAGTATGTAATTATTGACTACGGAATTGGTGCGACAAGTAGCAATTGACTATTGTAGTCTTAATTAGACTTAGCATATACGCACGAAACACTTAGCATATACATGACTATTTTAGTCTTAGCATGTCATATTATTTGAGTTTTAATATAAGATTATTTTATTTGTAATTAGACTTAGTATATAATTATTTACTAGCTAGGGTTGTATAATATACGTCACCTAGACTTAGCTTATATCACGATTTGTAATTAGACTTAGCACGTAAGGTTGTGTAGGGTTCTAATGTACGACATTTACACTTAGCATACGCGGGCAACGAGGTGCAGCGAAGAAGCTTGAGGGTCGGCACATCATAACGGAAGTGGAAGAAGATGGACGTCCTAGTGCCCCGGCCGAAGCCGCCAAGAACTATGTACGTCACAGCGGTTGGGTTGTGCGGGATAACGTGCCTGTCAGTACGGTGTACTGGCGAAGAACAAGGGCACGCGGAGATCATGAGAGCTTTGTCCCAGATTCGGAGAAAGAGATGCTGTGGACCACAATGCTCGAGACATTCACCCTTCCTGCGGGTACAGAGGACAAAGTGAAAAGGTGGACTCTGAAGAAAATGGCAGAACAGTTTCAGAGCTTCAAGGGAGATCTGTACCAGAAGTATATACTGAAGGGGCAGACACCGAACTTCGACACATTCCCAAAGCTAAGGGATCACTGGGACGAGTTCGTTGCATATAAGACAGGTGAACAAGGGCAGGCGATGATGGAAAGAAACAAAGAAAATGCCGCCAAGAAGAAGTACCATCACCACTTGGGGTCAGGAGGCTATAGCGTCGCGATGCCGAAGTGGGAGGAGATGGAGGCTAGCTTGATTGAGAGGGGTATCGAACCGGCAACAGCCAATTGGCCGGAACGATCGAAGTTCTGGTACTATGCTCACGGTGGAACGCTCAACCCAGCTGATGGCTCACTGGTCTTCGGCGATCAGATACGAGAGGCTGCGCGACGACTAACAGATGCAGTGGAAGCCTCCTCTCAGGGCACGTTCCGACCAGACAGAGATAGGGAAGAGCTGACACTCGCCCTGCAGACTCCAGAGCATCCAGGACGAACACGAGGGAAAGGGGTGATTCCTTGGAAGATTGGTTTCAAGGAGGACATCCACACGTACAGGAGTCGGATGAGGAGCAAGAGAGATACCGAGGCGAAGATTGCAGACCTAGAGTTCCGGGTATCGAGTTACGAACTCAACATGCAAGAGGAGGTGGCAAGGAAGGTTGATGAACGCATGGCCGCACATCGGTCCCATGATCCCCAGCCGACCATTCCTCCTGCAATGGTGAGCCCGTCAGGAAACCGTAGCAGTTGCGCCTCAACGGGGCAGGTAGGATCACAGAGCATGGACGCTATGCAAACACAGGACGAATCGACCTGTCCCGTTGATGACATCACTCAGCGGACACCATGTGAGCTGCATATTCCTTTCAAGAACTTATCAATAAAGGTAAGATTTAGCCATTCCGCTAGTTGCTGCTTATATATGTTGATTACTAATAAATAATCTCTCACAACATGAAGGTGGCGTCGGGCATGGCCATCCCAACGGACCCTTCAGGTACTTACCACTGCAGGCCGATTCCAGCAGGATACTCGAAGGTCGAAGTTGAGTTGGTCGAAGGCCCGTACGAGGACCTCGAGCTGGATTACCCTGGAGGAGACGGTGAGACGCATCTACGAGACACAAGCCATGCCATTATTCTATGGCGCAGGCGGTACATCATCCTCCCTGGGCGACAAGCGGCGTCTCGTGCACCATCTCCTCTGGCTCCGCCATCTCCTCCTCAGGATCCTGCACCGTCTCCTCCTCATGCTCCGCCAGCACCGTCTCCACCTCAGGCTCCAGCACCGACTCCTCCTCAGGATCCTGCACCGACTCCTCCTCGGGCTCCTACACCTACTCCTCCGCAAGCTCCTCTTCCGGCACCTTCAAAGTCAAGGGCCCCCCCAGCTCCATCGCCTGCCCACACAAGGGCAACGAAGAAGGCGAAAGTTGACGCCGCCAAGAACAAGGACCCGGGGTACGATTGCACGCAAGAGGAGCTTGACGCTTACGTTGCATCAGAAGTCAAGAGACAATTCAAGCCTCGAAGTCCAGAAAAGAAGATTCCTATAGACCCCAGTGTCAGGAACTTCTTCAGGGGTATGTCTGCATCTGTCAAGGAGGCCATCAAGCTATCGGACTATGAGCGAACGCTGAAGAAAGCATCTTCTGGAAAGTCCAAACCAGTCCCTCAGCTTGGAGAGCAACCAAACCAGGAGATCGAGCCATTGGTGACCGGTAAAGAAATGACGATAGAACAATTTATTACTGACACCGGTCTAACTACGGATCAATTGCTAGGAGTCGCACCAATCGAAAAGGCGGAAGTGAAATACATGTACGAACTCGGTAAACCGCTTGTCAAGCCTGAGCTGCTGCAGTCCCTACCCACACAAATGTACAAGTTCCATCAGCTGTACATGGAGATGAGCGCCACCGGTAGAGAGATGATCGGAGCGAGGATCAGGGACACGGACTTCTTGCAAGGAGATGACATTCTCTGGATCAATTTCAGGGGAATCTACGAACTATACCAGCTGGACGCCCTCGACGTCTCTATTATGAGTTGCTGGATTTTGTAAGTATATCGTTCAGTTAGATTTCTTACTATACGTCTCCTTTAATTAATTAGGTCCTTGTATATAACTAGACTATATAAAATAAAATACTCCCTTTTATCGTTGTAGAATGGAGATTCAAAGGGCCCGACGGCGGAGGGTTTTCGATACTGGATTCATCGACCCTCGGAGAGTAAACGTCGCAATGCTCGACCAATATCCACAAGAAACAGAGGACAATCTCGTCCATCTCCTGAAGGCGCAGCATTACAAGACGTTCATACTGTTGCCGTACAACACAGAGTTAGTTCAATTTTACTGTCTTCCTACATACCAAATTTCATTCCCGTACGAACTTGCTAAGTGTTTCATATGTAATGCATCCCACGCACATTGCAGATTCCACTGGGTGCTTTTACTCTTCGACCTGTCGGCCTGCACCATCAACGTATATGACTCAATGGATAAAAAAGAGTCTACGTTTGACAAGGTTTTCGAATTTATAGACAGGTACCGTCATAAGTTCCTCTGTTAATTAAGAAAATCTTGTTATGTTAATTGCTACTACGAATCATAGCTTTAAACTCCATGTAGGGCTTGGTATCGGTTCCGTCATTTGGTCCGCGGCAAATGGAGAGAAAGACTTAGGCGGAAGTTCAAATTTCCTGTGAGTACACATGCTCTACATTTATATTTCTCCGATTCAAATTAATACATACAACTGTATATTAATTAGATCTCACGCCGTTAATTTGTCATTTATTTGTAGTGCGCAAAGCAAAAGCAGGGAACTAACTTGTGCGGCTATTACGTGTGTGAGTATTGCCACTGCCTTGCAGACCAAATCATCACCACAAGAGAGCTCGATGTACGTACAAATAAATTCAAAATTTCATTACGTAACGATTTCTTGTTTAATTACTAATCAATTTCATACATTCATATAGTTTATTCGCATGAGGGATAACTTGACCACACACAAGGAATTTATCGCAACGGTTCAAGAACAACTCATGGGATTCATCAACGAAGAAATCCTTGATCCCAAGGGTGAATTCTACTACGACGGAAACACAATTCACCGGTCCTTAGCTTCTGAGCTAGCAGCGACTACTACTACGTTGAAATCGTAGCTAGCTAGGACATATAATGGATTGTAATTAATACATGACTACATATGTTTCTATATGCATGTGTACACATTTTCTATAATGTAAATATATTTTGGTCATATATATATCTATATACATATGCATTTGCATAACATATATATGTATAAATACATATATATTATGCATGTATATACATATAATATAATATAATATAATATATATATATACATATATATATATGTATGCATATATATGTATTGAAACATATATTTGCATGGTTTATATATATATATATATATATATATATATATATATATATATATATATATATATATATATATATATATATATATATATAAACCATGCAGCAACAGGGCCATGCAAAAAAAAAAGGTCAGCTCGATCTTTAATCCCGGTTGGTAACACCAACCGGGACTAAAGATGGCTCAGCCAGCCACGTGTTACCAACCGGGACTAAAGATCGATCTTTACTCCCGGTTATTTCACCCGGGACTAAAGATAGCGATCTTTAGTCCCGGATTGGTACTCCCGGTTTGGAAACCGGGACTAAAGGGGGGTTACGAACCGGGACTACAAAGGGTTTCTCCACCAGTGTATAAGGCGGATATATTTATTCGCTAGAAATCAAGGAACTTCGTCAAAGGTACGAGGAAGGAAAAAGTTTATTTATCAACATAGACATTTTAATTATGTCATCTATACTCAGGAACTTTTCATCTCTCTTATCTTAACACATCATTCGTCTGGTGCACGTATGAAAAAGGTATTACTGCAAAGTTTGTGGAGTGATCTAATTTATCACATATTAATATATCTTATAATTTTTTTTCATAATTATTTAAATGATATGCAAATAACGAGAGGATGTCTCCTCGAGAATTTGGAATCAGATTGGCTGATTCCAATATTACTTCTATCTGCATATATAGACCATGACAAATTATAAAACTCACACAATATACAGTTTCTTTGAATGATAGCAACTAATCACTTAATCAGCCTAATATTCATTCGTTCCCACGGAATAATACTACAAATTCTCTGAGAGATTTTAGGGCTTGGGAAAATAGTGAGCTACATACCTTCGATGGGCGAGAGGGACTGTGGACCGGAGAGGGCAGGAAAGGAATAGAGAGAGGGTCTGAGACGATGCTCGATCGCTTGGATCACCTCCGATCCGCTTGCCGCTGCCGCCACCTCCTCCGAATCACCTGCCGGTGTGAGTGTGATGTGCTCCCTACTACATCCCTGATCCCTCGACTCCGGGGGCCGCCGTCGCACCATAGTAGCACACTGAAAGAGATGTCCCACATGACAGAAAAGAGGCCCTGTGGCTTTCTATGCCACACGGTGACGACGAGCGCCACAGGCTCCGGTGAAATGACTAGCCCAGCAGCACACGCCAAGAGCCCAAGACATTCACGAGGCCGGAAGCTCTAGCCCGCAGGGTGCAAAGCCCAGTACTACTACTAACCCAGCCACCCGTAGCAGCCAAGAGTAAACTTTTGCACAAAAACCACTAGGGTTTTACCATGTGGCACATAACCAAGTTTCACAAAACCACACTATACATCATTTTTACTTTAATCTATCACACTTTTGTGTTCTATAATCACATCTGAAATTTATTAGTATGGAAGTATGTAAAATTGGTTAACGTTTGTGGTTTTGTGAAATTTTAGAACCATAATACATAATACTAATATTATATATGTCACATGCCAAAATCCCTATGGTTTCGTACAACTTGTATCATAATAGATGATGTTTTATTAAATTTACTCATAATTAATACACTCTGATCATTATAATTCATTTTACGTGCTGCCTAAAATGCTAGGCTATTCGTTTGCTCGAACTTAGCCTACGTCAATTGCTGCCACTAATTAACATTAAGGGTTAATTGTGCGTTTGACTCCATTCCAAAAGCTAACTATTAATTTGACCCTGTTTTTTTTTTTTACTTTGCCCATTAGATCCTATTTTCCAAACCAAACCTACCATTTGGCCCCTATCGTAACCATAACATTAGTAATGCAACTAGAAAGTATATTTAGAGGCGGAAAATGATCAAAATGCCCCTTAACTCACTTGGCCTTATCCTTCCATCTCTACAGCCACAACTTGAGGTAGGGTTTTTCATGCAGTGGAAGGGAAGCGTCGGGGCTAGCAGGCTATTGGGATCTCGCTTGTCAACGGGGACTCGGAGGGAGGGACGACACGTGGAGGGAGGGAATGGCGGCGGTTACGCGCGGAGGGCATGTGCAAGCTGTGGGAGGCGGTAACGGCGACGCTCCTTCTCCTTGATCCGAATAGGGAGGACGGCTACGTGCTCAAAGGTGGCAGGGCGACGACGTTTCTTCTCCTAGATCTAAACGTGGAGGACGACGAGTGGCGTCGCTTCTCCTCCTTGATCCGAGTGAGGACTCGGGGAGGATGACGGGTAGCAATGGGCGATCCAAATAATGAGGAGGACGATGGATGACAGGCGTCGGCGGCGCTCCTCCTCGATCCGATCAGGAGGACATTGGTGCGGTTGGAAGTGATGGTCAGCAGGATTCGGCTTTGAGCGAGCGTGTGGCGGTGGAAGTGAACGTTTCTGTCATTTTTATAGTGCTGGAATTAGATGTGTAACTTTTTTTACTTATGTAAATGTCATGAGCTTTATCATGGTAAAACAATTACTTATCAAGATTAATTAGGTTTGCGCAAAAAAAACACTGAGAAAGTTGGATCAAATCAACGCCATAAAAATATATTTTTCTTGAGTTAATAGGGTTAGATCTGACCTTTATTTTTTTTTAAAAAAAAAGGGTTCAATGAGTAAATTTGAAAAAAAGATCAAATTAATTTATAGTTAAGTTACAAAATATGATCAAAAGCGTGAATACCCCTTAATATGAGTACTCCCTCCATCCCAGTAGAAACAATTTTTTAGATGAATCTGAACGAGTACGTCCTCCCCGAATTTCATTCTTTTTGATAGATGATGTAGAGTAGAGGTTGCTTTTGGTCTAACTGTTCATTCAAAAAGAAAAGAAAAGAAAGCTCTCACCATCGATCGAAGCGGAAATTAATCAAAGCAGATCGATCGAGATATTAACCATCATGAGTTCATCACATTTCGTCATCGTGCTAGACTTAATTAATTTATCTTATAGCTGGACTCGTTCGCGTCAGTGGTGGGCCCATAATGTCGACATGCCGTCTTCACGTTCTTTAGCGTACGCCTATTTTCTTCCCTCTAACAATATATTTCCAGGCTGATTGCGTTGCCCATATATCGCCTGGTTAATTAATCAACCTTTCAAAGAAACAAATGAAACGTAGGCGTTCATGGTCATGAGCAGAGTAGTAGGTGATTAGACACACGGTTACCCCTAATTTCCTGGCAAAGTGGGTGAAGTTTCCATTGGTTCCTAGCTTAGATTATTGCACACCTGCTGCCTCCAAGAGGAAAATATGAAATAGCGTGATGAGATCATGCAGCCTACGTACGTACGCATTGCACGGCACACAACTTCGATCAGCATCAGATGCATGACTCAACTAGTCGTGTTCTTCTTCTACGGGTGATTAATTAAGCATGACAGTGGTTAAAATTGCAATTAAGTTGTAGCATTACATTAATATATTATGCCCCCTCCGCGAATTGTGTGGAGCTCGGCAGGTTAGGTTTTCTTGTGGTAAAACATGTCAACTCGGGTTTATATACATCCTAAATTTAACAAGTGTTCATAATTACGGTTAATTTCAGTGATACACGATATGTCGATGTATAAAGCATCCAATATACTTCCGGAGGGACTAAAATCACCTTCGGATTTTCATAGATCACGTCGTTAACTATTTGACACGCGATTGATCGTTTGTTCTTTTAAAAAAATCACGTGTAAATATACGAATGTAAATAATGGTAAAAGTACATTTAATGATAAACAAATTCATAATAAAAAATAAATAATTCTATAAACTTCTTTAATAATTAAGATGAATACTCAAACGTGTATCAAAATATTAACGGTTTCACGTGTTAAAAGCTCATGGCCATCGGCCATGCACGTAGAGAGAGAGCTCATGCAACAGTATAATGAGAGGGTAAATGGCTTTGGAGGTCGTTGGCCCGCTAGACGTGCGGGAAGGCCAGTCATGGCAATTGGCAAGGAGGATGGTGACGCGGGGGAAGAGATGAGGAGTTTTCTATGTTTTTTGTATTCTTTTTATCAATTTGCTTTTAAATTTTTAGTCAATTGTTCAGTCTTCAGAGCATTTTGGTATTGAAAAAGGTAAAACTTTTTTTTTTCAAGGAGAGTTGAAACCATTTTGACTTGCTATTAGTCAACTTTAAAAGTAAGTGGTATTTTAGAACAACTTTTTTTAATGAAACTAGTGGTACATGAGATTAGATAAAAAAACCATTAGCAGTTTGACAAATACAAGAAACTGTGGCATTTATGTAATTGGCCATTTTATAATATGTATTCCTCAGTTTCACATTATATATGTTTTGGACTCCATATCCATATGAATTCGGACACATATATAAATCACATACATCGATCCATGAATCTAGCTATTTGATACCCACAACGCCTTATAGTATGAAAAGTGAATCAGAGAAGGTAAATCGATATGAAATCGCTTAAATTCTTGTGTTCAACTTATGAGTACTCTGAGCTTCCATGTATGCAGGAGGGATCATCTGGTGGTGTATACGGTATACCATCCGTCCCATAAAAGATCAAATCTTAGCTATAAATTTGTGTATAAGTGTGTCCAGATTCATAGTTGGGATTAAACTTTTTTTTTTTGACTTAGGGAGTATAGTGTTTGCCTACTCATCACCACATGTATAAAGTGTAAACTTTAAAAGGTCTCGCCGTAGTGGCTGGCTAGGAGGTTCATCCATGATCCATCCTTTCATTTTTCGTAGAACTTTAAGATGTCAGGACAAAAGGAGAAAAAAAAAGAGGGTATGGGCGAGTCCTCTTATTCCAAACCTTAGTGCTGTGTGCAACAAAATTTTCCTTTTATACGGATGATTGTGAACATTAAAAAAAAGTTAATTGGATCTATGCCATTACAACTTTGTCAAATTAAAAAAATACCACTACTATTCGTTATATAGGCTACATGCCATTGAAAATTTCTAAAATTAGAACCATGCCAATTTAATCACATTTTCCGTCCTCCTCTCTCACGCGTCTCTGTTCCCGTCCTCATCCCGACCACTTCCTGGCGAGGGCGGCGTCGACGGCGAACTGGGCGAGGAGGTCCGGGTGAGTTGGATCGACGACGGCGAGGGCGGCGTCAACAGCGAGCTGGGAGAGGAGGCCCCGCCGACGCCACCTTGTTGCTGGCGGAATCTGCCATGCCCAACTTCATCGTCAACAAGCAATGACCAAAGCGAACAAATCCAACCAAATCAAAAGGCGGCAGGACGACGAGAACACGACGAAGAACTCAATGGGGATGACCAGATCCCGATGCGGCAGAAGCAGCCTGGTGATGTGCCGATGTCGGCGGCGGCGTCGGAGGCCGACCTCGCCCAGCTCTCCATCGCCATCACCGCCGGGGAGGACCTGGGCCCGTTAGTGCGGCGCGTGTTCACGTGCAGGTGCCCCGAGCCACTACTCGCCTCGCTCTGGGCCGCGGCGCGGGACCGGGAGACCGAGATCGAGGAGCTCTGCCGCGCGCACTTCCACGACTTCATCTGCGCCATTGACAACCTCCGCTCCCTCCTCGCCGACGCCGATGCGCTCAAGGGCTCCCTCTCGGGCTCCCACGCTGTGCTCCTCTCCTTCGCCGCGCTGCTGCTCGCCTCGCTCGAGTCCTTCCTCGTTGCACGTGGGTTCGCCGGGAACCTCTCCTCCGCGCTCGCCTCCTCCCGCCGCCGCGTCCGCCTGCTGGTGCTCGCCAACCGCGCCAACGCGCACCTGCAGGGCGGCAACCACAACCTGTACCTCGCCCTGCGCGCCGTGCCATTGACCGCGACCTCACCTTCAGCCCCTCCCCACCCTCCGCCACATGGTGCTCAGCCTCGTCCCCCGCGTCCCTGTCCTCGACGCCATCCGCGGAGAGAGTGCTCGGGAGCCGCTGCTGCCGTTGTCCTTCTGCGGTCGCGCCGGATGGAGGAAAAGATGGGGAGATGGGACCGACATGTGGGACGGGAACGGAGACGGTGTGGGAGAGTAGTCGGAAAAGGGGACGGGAGTAGCCGATATGATTAATAGGAGTGGCATTTTGAGATATACCATTATAATTTTGTAAAATTTAAGATATGTCATCGGTATCTCAATGACATGTAGAATCCACATGAGTCAATGACATGTGGGTCAGGATGGCATATCTTAAATTTTGTAAAATTATAATGGCATAGTTCTAATTTTCCCTTTTTTGTTCTCACAAAGTTACAGTGGCATGGATCCAATTAACCTTAAAAAAAAGGAATCTAAATACCCATTACAAGTGAGTAGTCTTTCAATTCTCACCCTTATAACGGTGTTCATAAGTTTATTTCTCGTCTCTATCCAGTTTTATACGATTTCTCACACCCATAAACCTCCATTCTAGTTAGCGAAGTTAACCCTTCGACACCAAAAGTGCATGTACCTCGGCCTCCTTCCACCTTATGCTTTTATGCACTTTAATTCCTTTAACACTATGGTGACGAAACACAACGACAATCACATACTACGGAGATGTGTATTTTTCATGCCTAACCAGAGAAGACATGGAGCAACTTAGCTCATCATGCTGGAGGTCCATAGAGTATAAGAAAATCGCTAAGTGCGATAGGAAATTACTACAAACTAGATCAAGGTAGAAAGTTAGAAAAGAAAATAGAGCCACAGGAAGTGTTCTTTTTACGAAATTAAGTTGTATCGGTGAGATTAGAGATAGCAGTGACTTACATGGGCTACTTGAATTCTTTTAAAAGAAAATAAAACAATAAGAAAACTGGCGCATCCTGAGATTCTAAATCGAGTTCCATTTATTTTCCAATGCTTTCGAAATTAAGTTGTATGGGCGAGCTACTTGGATATTTTTAAAAGAAAAACAAACAAGAAGAAAACCGGCGCATCTCGTCGTTTCAATTTCTGATTCTAAATGAGTTCCATTTATTTTCTAATGCTTTTAGACAATCCTATATGTTAATTTACCAGTTATCACAGTGTTTTATATGATAGTTAATTATCAGTGTTATAAACACGGTCGCCGTCACACAATCGAATTATCGAAATGGCCAAATCGTGCAGGTCCACGGAGCCTATTGTTTTCAGAATTACTAGTATTTTATATGATATACCGGGCAGTATTTTTTTTTGATATGGTAGTAGTGGTAGTTGTACACTTGTACTTAAGTGAAAAGTTGAAAAGAAACGACAGAGGGAGCGTGCGCCTGCACTGCAGCGTGCCAAATTGGACGGTGGCGGTGCCAAGTTGGTGCCTCCGACACACGACAGGCCACACGGGGTGGGTCCCACGTGAAAGATCTCGTCCTCCCCTCCGCCTCCCCCTCCCCCTAGTGCGTGCGCGCGAGCGAGTGGGGCCCACACAACGGCGTAAAGAATAAAAAAAATCCAAGATTGCGAACGCTACGTCGCTCGGGGTGGGCCCCACGTGTCAGTGGTACGAGAGGCGGCGGGGGTGTTCGCGTCAGCGGTGACGTGGAGGTGGGGATTTGATTTTCCGCCATGCCCGCGGTCGCCGCGGCCCGCAGCCACTGGGGAGAGATGGGGTGACCAGCGAGCCCAGATTTTGCCGATGACATGTGGGTCCCAGATGGTGGTGTGGCCTACCTGTCTGTCACGGGTGTGGAGATCTTCGGGGAATCGTAGGTAGGTCGCCTGGTTAATTTGCCGCCGATTTCCAACGTGCGAGGGTGGTGCCTTCCTGGCTGTTTTCCCGTTTTGCCTCGTGCTGGTTTTGGTGTACTGGAAGTCTGGACTACTGGCGTTGTTTCTTGCCAGCTTTGCAGTTACGGCCTTCGCTTTGTAGGAATTTACTGATTATGGATCCTTACGTTTGGTTTGGTCTCTTCGTCACCCTTTTTTTAAAAGATATTGGGAATTTATAAAACCCGATCTCTGTACCAACATGGATGTATACAACCACTTCTTTCTATCACTTACTTCCTCCATCCAAAAAAACTTAACCTAGGAAAAATGTGATCCCTCCTAATACAATGAGGGGTCACATCTATTCCTAGATTAATTTTTTTTGAACGGAGGGAGTATGTTTTGTGTGAAATTTTTTTTCTACATGTCGTTGATCAGCGAGTCAGAGAGAAAACTAAGGCAACGCAACAACAATGCGATTCAGCGACAAGCTCTCTTTGAGGGGATTCGAGCAACGATATTGTTTACACCCAAATTTGGTAGCTAGGTTCAAAATAAGGAAAATTGCCAAGATTTGGGAAAGTTGCCAGTTTCCTCCACTGGACCGGTTTGATCGCCGTGTATGGGCCGGGCAGACCGGCAGGGTCCGAGCCCAAGTCAGTTTTTATCGAGTCTCGGGATTCCTTACTCGGGAGGCTATGTTTCAGCTTTCCTTTGGTTCCTATGCCAAATTGGACGTGGAAGAGGACTTGTAGTAGGCAAGACCAACCCTAATATAAGGGACAAGGAACATACAATGTACGATCTATATAATTAGCCAATTGAATCGCTTTTTCAAACATTGCATCTACTTTTCACATAGTTCTAGTCTAGTTCGTCCATCTTTGTCGATTTGCGTTGTAAATCGTCCGTCTTCGCTGCGAGAGTGCGAAATCCTTTGTAGGTTTGTCCCGTAAACCTTCCGTTTGCCCATAAGACGTGTAGTTATCTATCGTTCTATCTAAATCGGCTATGTTAGCCGGTTTAATATATCAAAACCCATCTTGGTCTAGCTTTTTGCTAAATTGAGGGTGGTTGGTGACTCCATATTACCGCAATGCGTTTAGGTGTCCGATCGTGCTTGTCTACTTGTTAAAAAAGTTGCCAACAGATATGCCGCAATGGTCTTCTCCATCGTTGGGTGCCATGTCACAAAGCTGTTGATCCGAGAGGAGTGAGGAGGATTGGTAGAGAAAGCGGAGGGAATGTAAGCTTCGCAGAGCGGTCCCTTATGACAACGCTCCAACCTTTCCACACTCGATCGAGAAAGAAATGAATGGGGAGGTGGCTAGAAATAGGATGCTAGAGTTCTTTTGCAGCGGGCTAGACAAGCGATCATATCCAATTCCAGTAGCCCGATCTGGATGAAAGCACAGGTTGCTCAATCTAGAAAGAAATAGGAGAAAGGTGGTAGTGGCCAACCTCAGATTAACGTGACCACCGAGCTCAAGCAACATGCTTTTGCTCTGTGCTAGTTTGAGACGGCTAGCCTCAACCTTCACCTACACGTGGTATGCCCTCGAGCTCGAGTTGTCATGTGCTTAGCACCAAGGTGACTAAGCACAATTTGGATAAAGATTATAGAGGCGGTAGTGGCCAAAGACTTGTTGGCTGCTAGGTAGAGTAGATGTAGCCATGTGGTTCTCGTGCTCAATAGCTCAAGCGCTTAGGTGCCGCGAGACAATATATAGCCAAGATTGATGGTGGTGTGCGACTGATAATGGTAGAAGAGAAGGGAAAAACCAGGTCCAAAATGCACATACAATTTGTAGAAAAAAAATATAGTCCAGCGTAAAAGCGTAAGCTAAGATATACACCATTATACGACTTAGTTAAACATGAGCTGTCCAAATTATGACTCACTGTAAAATCAACAATAAAAAAGCAATATGTGTAAATATGACCTTTGTGAAGGGTATAAATGAAAATAAACTTTTCCACCGCGCATCCCACTTTCCCACATGGGGAGGGGACAAAACATCTGCGAGAACAGATCTCCACTTTTGCACGGCGCCACGGCCCACCCTCCCCCTCTCCATCCACCCGTCTCTGCATCACCCACCTCAGGTTTCCCTTTTCCCCACCACCATCACCCTCCCTCTCCCTCCACCACCACAATACCACCACACCACTCCATTCCTCCCATCCCATCCCACCACCTCATCGCCTCGTCTCGTCTCGCCTCTCCTCTCCACCCTCCTCCACTTGTCTCCCCTCCGACTCGCCGCCTCTTCCTCCGCCGCCGCCGCCACAGGTCCGTCTCCTGCTGCCTCTCTCTAATTCTTTTTTTTTTCCCTTCCATTTCTTCCTCCCCTGTCGGCCGCCTGTTCCCGTGCCCGACCATAGCTCGCTGGAACGGGCGCGCGGCGGGACGCGTGCTGGTTTGGTGTGCGAGTTCGATTGCCGCTCTGGCGCATGCTGCTCCGGCCTCCGGCGGCGCTTGGCGGCGAACCGGCGACGGGGAAGGGAATTAGAGGGTTTCTCGTTCACTTCGTTGCGCCGCCCCCGGGAATGATACTGTTATCCGTCTCTCTCGCGGGGAGCCCGAGCCCTTGTAGTTGTAGTGTTTGTGTATTGCGTCATGATTATTTCATTCTCTCGTTGCCTCGGTAGTAGTTAGATCACTGACTTCGCTCCAAGTGGACGCTTGGATGGATGCGTGTGTAAACCTGCGTATTGGGAGTGTTAACTCTGATCCAATCTTTTTTACCAGTATCCACATGATACAACTCTTCAGTTTTTTTTTTTTTTGAAATATTTGTTCTTAACTTTTACCGTGCAACAAGTGTGGATACTGAATCTTGCAATATTTAAAAGAAAAAAAAAGAAAACTTAATTGAGGCATATGGAGGATGTAGGTGTGGTGCTTGGGGTGTATTATATAAAATCTTGGGGTTTTGATTCGGTTTATTGATTAGGTTGCATGCGTGGAAGATGCTCTCTTTTATCCGTCCGGTGCTTCATAGATTCTTGGATGTAAACCATGAATTTCTGATCACTAGTTATCAAGTGATATAGTTGAATCTGGAGACCAAATTCCACTTCTCCTGGTGCATGATGGCTAGAATATAGAATATTCTCTTTAGGTTGAATATCGATCTGTCATGGCTCCTAAGATTTGAAGCTGCTGACTGTGATAATAATAATATTCTCCCGACACTGATTTTCGATTTATATGATGCATCATCCTACCATGTAAAGTTGCTGACTGTGATACCTATCTGGAGTGCACTGATTCTACTTTTGTGGTAGTTGTTGTACTGCATGCATGTGCAAATATTCGATCCCTTCGTGTAAAGCTGCTAGGCTTGGTGTCAATTGTGATAAAACTTTTCTAGTGCTTTAGATGTATACGTCCTTTTCCTGTAAAAAGTTATCGTTTTGGTTTCATCTGTTCAGATAACCAGATTACTTTGTCGCGTTGACCTAGTTAAAAGGTTTCATCTAATTTCTTGCTTTCTGCCTTTATTCTGTTTTTCCCCGATTGCAGAGTGAGGTTGCTGAACTTCTCAACCAGCAGCTAGAGTTTTTCAGTATTAGATGGGCTGTTCCTGTTTCTTCACTCGCTGGTACTGATCATAAGCATTCGATCCATCACTGGCATTTAGTTTTTGTACTTACTGCGGCATATGGATCTAGTTGCAGTAATCAAAAGAATATGCATCAATTCATTACACTGCTTGACTTACGAATGTGGATTCCTAGTTCTTCTCTTTTACGGTTGCTTGTAAATATCATCCTTATGCATCCATTCATTGCACTGCACGAATTGTGAATATTGATTCATGTTTCTTCTCATGTAGGATCAATTCTAAGCATCATTTTTCCTTTTGTATTTGAAAGCCATGCCTACATGAACATTAATTTCAAGCATTCACCCCACCTCTTCAGAAGAAAAATGCATGTGGTTGTTCTGGTCTTAGTCTTGAGTCTCAAATAAATTATTTCAATAAGTAAGATAATATGCAACAAGACTAAGTCAAAGCAAACCTTTTTCTAAGAAAGTATCCTCAACGAACTGATCTGTGTTGTTCAGCAACTTTACATATACATTTGATGTCACATTGTACATATTTGTAATGGACATATATAGAACAATGTACTGGAGAGATTAGAAATATGCATGATGTTTTCACTGAGCTGTTAGTCCTAGTATTTAAAAATTGACACTAGACCAAATTTTACACACCCCACTGAATCCATATAATGCCAGTATCACTTGACTGATTAGGGTGTTGATGTTGGATGTTAGCACGTAAAGATTCTCTTCTTAAAATGAATGGCAGAGCTGCTTCCCTTGGTTTTACAAAAACAAATGTTGAGAACACTTTTCTTTTTGTTAGTTACTTAGTTACAGTCTTTAAAAAAGGGTCTATATTTGGTCCCTCAACTATGGACTTGGTATGACTTTTGTACCTCAACTACAAAATCATTCATTATTTGTCCCGCACCTCTTAAAACCGTCCATATTTCATCCTTGAGCCCAAACCGGGGTTTACTCTAATGATGTGTCATTGAAATTGATGGTATTAAATGATCTGTGCCTAGTAATGAGATGTTCACGGTTGTAAAAGTTGAGGCACCAAATAATGGATGGTTCTGTAATCGAGGGACGAAAAATTGGAGATCAAATATGGACTTTTCTTGTTTTTAAATAAAAAAGGCAATTCAACCAAATTTCAGACATCGAATTGAAGGACTAGATTCCATATGACTAAATTCCATACTAAAACTTTTTTAGCTACAGTGCTGCATGGAAATAATCTATTAACATTTCTTCTGAACCACTCTATATGGGCTTTAAGCCTCTAAACATTCAAAGGCATAAAACAAATGCGCCACTTTTATTACAGCCATGCAGTATGTTCTTTTTTTTTCTATTATGTGCATTTTGTTTTTTATATGTTGCTCTTCTAAATGGGTTGTTCAACACGTGTATTTCTTTTCATGCAGAATCTAACTTCCTTGATTTGATCGGATGAAAGCAGCGACATTTGCTTCTGATTGTAGCTTTACTGTTGCCATCTGAATAAGAAGCCTTTCTCTTAATTAAAAACTAAGAAATGGATCGCAATGATACTTCTGGATTTGTCAGTGGGGGATGCAAAAAGGCAAAGGAGCTGCTTATATTTCTGACTTCTTAGTTTCTTTGTGTATTATGTAACCCAGAAGCGCCACTGACTGTACTTTTCCCTTAAGATTGGTCAAATTTGAGTCTTAATATTCTCAGCCACCTGAAGCAGTTGAATTACAACTTGGGCTCCCAGGATTTACTGCATATCCTCATCCACTAGAGGCAATGGATAAACAGCTTGGATTCTTGGAATTTACTGGCACGAATCCAAGAAATGCTGAAAAATGGACCACCGTTAGTCCACCAGTCAGCCAACCAATGGCTTGTTCTTCACAACTTGATGTGCTTGCCCAAGATAGCATGCACAATCCTTTGTCAAGAGGGATCAAGCGGAAGTGGGTTGACTTGTCATTGGGTTTAGGTAACTCCTCAAGCTCATCAGACTCGAGCAAGCAGAGCATGGGAACATGCTGCACCATGTCTTCAGCAAAGGACAGGGACGATGGTTCATCTGTTGATTTGGACATGAATTTTCAGTTTAATCTGTATAATGAAGGCACTTCAAAACTGGATAGTTATGATTGTAATGGCAAGAAAGTTTTGGAGAAGCCTGTGGATCTCGAGTTATCTTTGAATTTTGGACCCTGTGAATCTGCTGTGACGAATGTGGACTTCTCTGCAGCAACCAAACAACAGGCCGTATTTCTGCAATCATGCAATATGTCCTCAGTGCCTACAGTGGACGAAGGATCAACATCTGCTCGCTGGAAATCTGGTGGTAAGCTACTTCCTTATCTGTATCAGTCCAGGAACAACACTGGTCATTTTTCAAGTAAAGAGTTACCAGGTAGCTCCAACCAGTCTCAAGATCTTGCCCCACTGCCAAAAATGATACAAACGCCACAAAGTCCAGTAACCAGTACTTCTGGTGTTGTCAGCTTTCAACAACGCTGCAACAGCACAAAAATCTGTTCACAACCAGGATGTGCAAAAGGTGCTAGAGGTTCTTCAGGGCGCTGCATTGCACATGGTGGGGGTAGAAGGTGCCAGAGAGAAGGTTGCAAGAAAGGAGCCGAGGGAAAAACTATCTTCTGTAAAGCACATGGAGGTGGCAGACGCTGCGAGCACCTTGGATGCACAAAGAGCGCTGAAGGCCGCACAGATTTCTGCATAGCCCATGGAGGTGGCCGCCGTTGTAGCCGTGATGGGTGTAGAAAGGCAGCAAGAGGAAAATCTGGCCTTTGTATTAAGCATGGTGGGGGGAAGAGATGCCAAAAACTGAACTGCACAAAGAGTGCAGAGGGCCAATCAGGCTTTTGCATCGCTCATGGTGGTGGCCGTCGCTGCAAACATGATGGTTGCACAAAGGGAGCTCAGGGCAGCACTAATTTCTGCAAAGCTCATGGAGGTGGGAAGAGATGCACACATCCGAATTGCAGCAAGGGTGCTGAGGGAAGCACTGCTCTCTGCAAGGCCCATGGAGGAGGGAAACGCTGTTCAGCTGAAGGGTGCCCTAAGAGTGTCCATGGTGGCACTGAGTTCTGCGTTGCCCATGGAGGCGGAAAGCGATGTGTGGTACCAGGATGCACCAAGAGTGCAAGGGGACGGACTGACTGCTGTGTCCGTCATGGCGGTGGTAAGCGGTGCCAGTTTACCGGCTGCAGCAAGAGTGCACAGGGGAGTACAGACTTTTGCAAGGCACATGGGGGAGGTAAACGCTGCTTATGGGGCCAATCAGGGTCTGGCCTTGGAGACGGCAGCGGTACTTGTGAGCGCTTTGCAAGGGGTAAGAAAGGCCTGTGCGTTGCACACAATGCGCTGGTGGAAGATAGTCGAGTCCGTGGTGGTCAGACAGTTGGAACTATTGCCCTGCCTGGTTCTACTGGTGCTGATTCTGATGTTAGTCATGGGACCCTTCCTGGAAACTCTTTCAACTTTGGTGAGACATTTGCCGCTAACACCAAGCAGGCTCTTCATCATGTTCAATCACCTGTTCCAGAAGGCAGGGTGCATGGTGGCAACATTGCGGCTATGCTTGCTAACAGTATGGATTATCAGAAGCAATTGAACTTTAGCACCGGGGCTAGCACCTCTGATCGCAACTGGCTGTAATACAGTTCATGCATTAAAAACACCAACCATTCCCTTCGCTGGGCCCTGTTTCATTTCAACTGGCAAGTAACTTATATGTTCCTACCGTGCTGTGTATTTAGGAACTGTGGATCCTGATGATTTAGTGGTGCTGTGTTAATAGGGGGCTTCTAGTGCTTCGTTTGTAGCCATCTTGTGTCATAAATAAAAGGGGAAAGTAGTGTAATTTATATTAGTGCGCAATTGTAAAATTCTAATGTTTGTTGAAGATGTAACATATCTTCGAAACTCATGTTGAGTGTTTGTGATTGCAATATTAGCATTATGGTTGGTACATTGGCTCCTGTCTATGCATTTAACCGTTTGAGCTCTGATATTGAGTTTCCTTGCTACTTAAGCTGTTTTTGAGGTCTCTAGTCAATTAAGTTTATGGTGTTGCCATCCACTCTAGATTGCAACAATGATCTGATTAATGAGCTTATGTTTCTTTAGAAGTTAAACTCTTCCCTGCAAAATGTGAAACTTAGATAATGGTGGATCAATACATATAGCATGCCATTTTTTTTAATTGCAGAAGTTTTCTTTTGTCATGTACTTCTTGTGATTAACTGATTTCACATACAAGTTATGTATGTTACTGTTTAGTGTTTCTTGTGTATGCCGAACTTGCGATTAATTTATCGCTGATGTGCGTGCTTAATCGCTGAGGAAGATGAGAATCGCATTCTTTTTGGATGGTGGTAGTTAAAAAGAGAGATTAACTAAAATATAGTACTTTCTCCGTTTCATATTATAAGACTTTCTAGTATTGCTAATATTCATATATATATATATATATATATATATATATTAATGAATGTGTGTGTGCGCGTCTAAATTCATTAACATCTGAATGAATGTAGACAATGCTAGAAAGTCTTATAACTTGAAACGGATGGAGTAATAACTAAGAATCCATAACTTCGCAGTTCTGATGTAGTACCTTGTCAATTTGGTCGTCTCCTGAGAAGAGCACAGTAATGACAGGTGGTACTAGTTTTTAGTGAATTAGGAGGGTTAGATGGACGGTGTAATATAAACTAAAGAACTCAAACTGCGTGGAGTTTATATTCTGATCAAACTTACAACATCTCGTTAGTTGTTACGGTTTGTGTTCTACCTTATAAAGGAGCTAATCATGACTATTTAAAGAACAGATCCCAATAAAGCTCTTATGATGTGTGGGCTTATGACTTTATAAGGGAGAGCCTCACCTATTAGGGACTTGCGTCTTAATGTAAGAGACGAACATACCTTCTTGCATAGAAGTGGTGGGTTGTTTTCAGTAAGTAACTAAGTATATTATGAAGTACTCCCTCTGTTTCATATTGTAAGACTTTCTAGCATTGCTCATGTTCGTATAGATATTAATGAATCTAGACACATATATATGCCTAGATTCATTAACATATATATGAATGTGGGTAATACTAGAAAGTCTTACATTGTGAAACGGAGGTAGTACAAATGAGATGAACTCTTTGTCACATTTCTTACTACACGTCCAGCTATAAATTTGATTATTTATTTAAAAACTTCTAGTGTTGCGATGCCCAAGTATCTATCCTATCCTTTGAGAAGTGGAGACATTGAAGAAAACTAAAAAGATTACCATAAAAGCTCTTAAATTTCATTTCTAATGTCTATCTTAAATGTGATTACTTGAAGGGAATTAGGCTTAGCGGGATCCCTGAAAGAAATTTGGTTTACAACAAGTACTATAAGCATCGAAACACTCGCTCCTATGTGCCATATAAGCTCCCATGGTGAGGTGGTGGAGAGAAGGGAGGACAAAGGAGAAGCCACCCCTTGCGTAAGGGGTAATCTCTACACAAACTTCAAGAGATGAAAGAAATGGGCCAATGAATTGAGTAAATAAATAAAACAAAAATTACCATAATGCATTGGAGCAAGTTTGATAGAGGCTACAGCTTTGTGTTCCTTGACTGTCAAGAGTCAAGAGTACATAGTACTTGTGTTGGCCTTCATAAGTTACAGCCCATCGTTTGGCTTATCTACGGAATAAGCCAAACGGCATATTTGCAAACGAAAAGTAATTTGTGAATAAAATTTTTATATACGTGTCCTTAGTGATCTACTCCATCCGTCCCATAATATAGCAACTTAGAACTGGATGGGACATTTCATAGTACAACGAATCTAGACACTATAAAATGTTACATCCAGTACTAGGTTGCTATATTATGGGACGAAGGGAGTAAAAGCAAAGGCTGAAAAATAAACTTCGATGAAAAAACCTCAAAATTGGCTTCAAATTTAAGGTTGAAAATTCAAATTTTGGTTGATAAGCATAAGAATAAGCGAAAAGATGAGGTCGTTAGTTTCTGCCTTTCTGAATCTCTTTTAGTTTCAGAGGTCATCCAAGTTTGGCCAATTAAAAGATTGTTGTTCAGTTTGATGTTTTGATTTTTGATTTATTTTGGTAGTATTAGTTCTAAAAGAACATATCATCAGTTCTATGGGTTACCTTGCACATATGCCTTCTTCCACCATTTTGAAGGTTAAGGATGATTTTTCTGGTTAAGAAAATTTATGCTTGTGAAACTGCCCCTATTTGATGCAGAGATTAATTCTTATTCTTAATAGTAAAAGGAAGAGCATGAAATATTTTGCCGGGTCAGCTGAAAAATTGGCCGACCGAATTTCATTAAGATTTAGATAAGATAATTTCATGAGTATAATCTCAACATTAAACTGCCAAGTTAAGAGTGATTGAGCACCCTCAAGAAAACATGTAAACCTAGAGAGAGAGAGAGAGAGAGAGAAGAGTACTCCTCACCAGATTGAAAAAATGCCCGCTGTCTTCCAAATGGAGATTTCTTCCTTGATATCATTGACGAGCTGCTCTGCCACTTCAAATCTGTATTCAAACACTGTCCCGTTTTGCTCTTTCCAAATGAACCAACACACCATCAAAAACAACGAGTCAAAAGACTTCCTATAGCTCGTTCGGAAATGATTCCGCGCCAGTTGCCACCAATCTGCCAACGTCCAATCATCACTGATAGGGAGTTGGAAATTCATATTGATCCAGTCCTGCAGCAAAGTCCAAACTCTGTTGGTGTAGACACATTTGATGAATAGGTGGTTGTGGTCCTCAAAGCCGGTGTTACACAGCGTGCATGTTGTCTCATGTGGCCGTCCTCTTTTGAGTAAGTTGTCAGCCGTTAAACAATGGCCAGCCACATGAAGAACCTAATTTTGGCTGGAGCTCTTGACCTTTTATGGTCAGTGTAAGAGTCATGATCTTTGTTGCCAGCTTGGCCAAGCTGTGAATTAAACTGATAGGTCTGTAATCTTTCAGCAGGGTTCATAATTCTTTCTTAGGAAGCAGGGTGATGATCACCGTGTTCAGTAGGTCCAGGTTTTGGTTGTTACCATAACCAAACTTTAACAACACTGCCATTAATTTTGGCTTGATGATACTCCAATATTTTTGATAAAATAGGCATGTATACCCATCCGGGCCTAGTGACTTCTCATTTGGTATGTTTTTGATTGATGCCCACACCTCTTCTTCAGTAAAAGGGGCATTTAACTCCGACAGATTGAGTGTGGCCATCTGCACCTCATGGAAAAATATCAGTTTAGATGCATTCCTGGCCAAGCCCATAACCGTCTTGAAATAGCTGGTAGTCATCTATTGCCTATCCTTCATTATCGTAGCCAAAGTGTCCTCATGTTCCAGCCTTGGGATCAACAGCGTTCTACGTCGAGTTCTCATGTTCATGAAGAAGAAGGCAATGCTTGAATCTCCCTCTTTCAGATCTCTTATTCTGGCTCATTGCCTTATTCTTATACTTTCAAGAGAGGCCAGTGTAAGATATCTTTCCTTCAACGGTGCCCTAAGTCGCCGCTACAAACATGTCAGAACTTTTCTTGCGCCACATCCAACCTGAGAATTATCTCATTCGCAATCTACAGTTGCAACCTAAAGTTGCTGATGCGTCGCTGTCCCCATTTGGTTAGCACCTTACAATCTTCCATTTTTTGACATATAGAATACGATAGGGGTCTTCACTATCAACATCCCTCTACCATGCCTCCTGAACCACCTCCATGGACCATGAAGTCATCTAACTTTGTCCAAAAGGTCTCAAATTTGAATCTTCTGTGCCTAATCGGTCTGTCCCCACACGATAGCAACAAAGGGCAGTGGACAAAGCCAGATGAACTCATGGCCTGCATATGCGCTTCAGGAAAAACCTCCTACCATTGTGTTGTGACAAAAAGCCTGTTAAGTTTCACCAAGGTTGGTCTTTATTGTTCATTGCTTCATGTGTACCTTCTTTCAAACAAGTACATCTTCTTGAGTTCTAGTTCATCTATCTTGCTTCTAAAAATGTTCATCATCTGGTGTTTGATTCTAGAATTGTTCTTGTATGTAGCTGAGGTGATAAGATTGAAGTCCCATACAATTATCCATTCCCCTGGATAAACCTCTCTAATAGTTGTCATCTCTTCCAAGAACATCAACATCTCATCATCCCTTTGAGGCCAGTACATCGAAGACAAAACCAAGATTTGTCCCCCCTGAATCCATTTCAGGTAAACTGAGACTAACCACTGCCCGATGTGCACCACACCCCCTCTGGAATAAATCCCCCTTCCAAATTGTTGGAGGCATGTCACGAGGACCTTCGACCAACCTGCCGAAACAACCTAATCCATCAAGCTTCGGCTAAGTCCAAGGGGTGCGCCTAAGGCGAAGCTCTTGGGCGAAGTCAAACGACGAGACCAAAGGGTTCACCATCAAGCCTAGGCAAAGCCAGGCGACAAAGACCGAAGGGTTCGCCACCAAGCTCACCATTCGGCCGAAGAACCACTAAGGGCGAAGGCCGTAGGGCGAAGCATGAGGTCGTCGTCCAAAGTAGAAGATGCCTTCGGCTAAGGGCCAAGGAGGTCCTGCGGCCCATAGAGGCCCTTTGCCACTAATAGGCCGGCCCAAGAAGATCGCCTTAGGGCCCATGAATACAAAACACATTGTATACCAACTCTAATGTCCCTATCATAGGGGTAACCATGTAAATTCCCCTTATTAACTAAACCCTAGAGGGTATGAGCCTGTACTAAAACTATAAATAGCTCCCTAGGGCCGTGTAATTGGGGGATCCCAAAATTTTTTACCGATTAATATATTGCTTTACTATTCCAACAACTCATTGAGTGAACCACGTCCTTTGACGTGACGCAGTTGTCTTTCGACAACACAAATGATAATGACTCCTCTCCTTGTGTGGATTGCAAGAAACACAACAAAACAATTGGACCTAGGACCACAAAGTTCATAGATCAATGAGGGAGTTACAACATCCAATTTCGACTCTTGGAAACAAACTCCATAAGAATTGGAGAACAACACTGACCCTTTGACTAGCACTCTTGGCAACATCATTTAGACCTCTAACATTCCACACTAGCAGATTAAAACTCTACATTAAAAGGACATATACACACTCACACACTATTCAGTACCACACAGGGCAAGACGCCTCATGTTAACGATGCCACAGCCTGCAGGGTGGCGTTTGGCAATGTCACCGCGTCGTCCTTTGGCAGTTGCTGTGTAGAGGCGGAGATGTTGAGCTGCAGAAGTTCCACCAGTGCCTGCACATGCTATGGCGGCAGCGGCTTGTCGAAGACCTGGATGTAATCTTGAACCACCTCCTCATTTACCTCCTCATCCTCGTCAATAATCCTAAATTTCTTCATTGTGACCTTCTGCGCTTTAGTGGCCGCAGGTCTTAGCACGCCGCTCCCCTACAGTGTAAGTTTGGGGATTCACCATAGCTTAAAATCTAGCGGCAGAGCCTATCGATGATGGCTTCTTGTCACCGGGATCAACGCCGGCGGCGCCCCCAGAACGGACAGTGGCGGAGTGGTAGAGATGGCATCAATGAAAACTTAGACTTCATTTGGCCTCTCGCTAGTTGGTACTATGCTTGAGCACTTCTGCTAGATTGATTCTCGCGCACAAAACCATTGCAGCATGAGTGCTGGTGGCTGGTGCTGTCCCTTCTCATGCTCTTACAGTAATTGATAAGGTCATTTCTACATCGTGAATGCTCTAAATTTTATATAAAAACTAGGAAGGTGGCCCGCGCACATGCGCGGGCACTTATATTATTGAAAGTTACAATTATTGTTTGCTCAAAAATTTCATCTCATATAATGTTATTTCATAATAATTTAAGGGTTCTATTTCTCTTAAGATATCTTAGAAAACCATTCACAAAATTTTGAGTAGGAGATAGATTAAGTACTTACGACTTTTGAATCATGTTTTTTTTGACTAAATAAGAAACTATTACTAGTTAATTATCAATGCAGTCCATCTATATACATATCATGTAGTATGGCCACAAATGAAAAATGCGAGAGCAAGATACTCAAAATTCCTGGGATTAAATCATCTCATGAAGGCGCAAGATATATTAAGAAAGAGAGGGAAGCGTATGCATGGAAAAAAAGAAGAAAGGGAAAAATGAAAAAAAAAAGGGAGGGAAAGCGTACATACCCACGTATGTAGGTGCGTACCTATGCCGCGGGAGGAGAGGTAGGACCTCGTAGTATTTAGTTTGTTCTAAGATCAATTTAATCTAACAGTTTATAATATTGGACGTACCGATTTAAGTGAAAATCAAGTAATAGATACTTTACTTTTTTTCCTTAGAATTTCTAATATTTTCTCTAATTTATTAGAGCACCATGTGGCAGCTTGAGAGCATTTTAAGGAATTTTTAAGGACTTAACACATATAATTAGAATATTAACCATGTAATATATATGTATGGGGCATATGGTAATATTTGTTCCAGCTTCATCCATGTTTATATAAGAAATTAATTATGTGTCTAATTAATAACAATTAATTTTGACACCTATTTATAGTTGTGCATAGTAGCTCTTACATATTTATTTTACGACTTTGATTATCGGTTGATCCCCAATTTACTGATTACCATGATTCGCATGAAAAAAAAGTGTTGGACAGGTTAAATTGATGAATTATCTGATTTATGTGATAGCTATTTGAGGATATAAACAAATGAATTAGGTTCTAGAAAGTTAAATTATCGTTTAAAAATACACTATTTAGAAACTTGGAAAGTGTGCAAACAAAAATCAAAACTATGGAATCAGGGAAAAAAAGTGGGTCATAAACTCCCTTATAACAACCTTGTCTTAGTAAGAGTTCTATTGTTATTCGTTAATATTATGCTCATATTTATAACATAATGATTTCTTTCACCTATACGAACAAATAGTACAAAATCCAAATACGACATAACATAATACATTATAATTATTCTGTAACCAACTCTCGGTTTCAGCTTAAACATAACTAAGTGCTGGAAAAAACACAACCCACGGTGCATAATTCTTCTCTCGTTGCATCATACCTTTAATTTTCTTTTCATGTTATTAACAAAATTAATGATCTCCATATATGATTTGATATGTGGCAAAGCAATAGCGTTGCAGCGGTCGTGATCACCTTAAATGTCTCAGACACAACGCTTGTCACGTGTGCGAAAGGTAAAGGTGTAGACGTGCATTGTGCAATGGGCCAAAAGAGAACTTTGGACGCTTTATTATTTGCAAATAATAGATCCGATGATTTAAATGATGGGTCCATCGGTTCTAGTATAAGTGTAAATTAGTTAATATATATTTTAAATTGTTAATTTAATGGGTATACAATATAATGGTGTAGACTTTATTTTGAAACAGTGTATTATTTGAGAGTAAGAGTCCAATGTAATAAAAAATAGATACGATGATTTAAATAATGGGTCCATCGGTTTAGTGCACGTATATAGATCTTAAATTGTTTATTTGATAGGTGCACAGTATAATTGTGTAAACTTTATTTTAAAATAGTGCATTATTTTTAAATAATAGTACAAAGTAATGAGTACACCGGTTTAAGTGGAAATTATCTTACATTATTAATTTAATGGGTAACATATAATGGTGTAAATTTTACTTTCAAATATTGTAGAGCTAATTTAGTTACATGTGAGTTGTACGATGGTAAATTCTTTCTTTGTAAAATTATGATCGATTATTTAAAAATATATATATATCCATTATATAAATGGAAAAAAAGAAGAAAAAAATGAAAAAGAAAAGGAAGGAAGTATACGTACGTACATATGCGTGGGAGAAGGAGGAGAGATGGGACCCATAGTATTTGGTTTGTGTTAAGATCAATTTCATCTAACAGTGTATAATATTGGACCCACCAATTTAAGTGAAAATCGAGGGGTAGATGTTTTAATTTTTTCTTAGAATTTCTAGGATTTTCTCTAATTTATTAGAGCGCCACGTGGCGGCTTGAGAGCGTTTGTAGGAAGTTTAATGGACTTTTAGTATATAATAATAGATAGATATACTTATAAAGCTTAATTATAATTTATTAATTAGGACTCTAGAATCTGTAACAAATACTAGTATATATAATTCTATATTAAACATATAAGTAAAATAAAAGTGAATTACCCTTCTTTTCCATCGAATAGAAAATATCAAAATTAAACCTGAATGAATCAATGAAACAAAGCTTCGCCACAAGATTACACGGCGTGATAATAATAATAATAATTATTATTATTCATGCGCAATCATAATTCTCGAGATTATTCGAGACGCAAACGATGGGTGTGTCCAGTAGATCCATATAATTGACCTTCGCATTAATAATGCCACTCAAAGCAGCCAACGACTTGGCCTGACAAGAACACTCAAGAGTTCGTGTCCATATTCCCATCCATCGCTAATGAAAACAGTGCCAAGTTTCAGAAGAATATGGACAGGAACCATCAATAAATTCTGAACAAATGAACATCTCGATCGCCGGCAAGGCGCCGTCGGCCTCCGGGCACCGCATCTCGCCGGCGTCGCTGTCTGAGCTCGATCATGTCTCCATCATCTGTAACATGCATGATTGATCGAAGGATGTGGCTACAAGAAGCAACACTTAGCTTAATTGCATTCGAACAAGCAAATTGCTTGACCTTTTTTGCTGCGTGCAAAACAAGGTGAGTACTTAAGGTGTGATTAATTGAGTGTTATATCGCGTTCTGCAAAAACCAATTTTAACTTTGAATCCAGACATAAGCTTGTCCTTTTCAGAGAGAGAAACTATTATACATTTAAAAATAGATTTATTTTATTAAAAAACTTCTATATAAAAATTATTCCACAAAAGTGCACCATTTAGCTATTTAAGAAACATGCTAAAGAAAAACGAGAAAGTTGTTCTTTGAAGTTAAAAAAAAAACTCAGCCTTAGTAACTGCATAATTGGGAGGTAACAACAATTAATTTGTATTAATTAACTAGCTAGTGGGTTTCTTCTATGCAATGGTAGCTACAGGGTCTGAAGTTCTGAGGATCTAATTCAGACAGTGTTTGATAGGTGACTGTCCAGAGTTACCTGTCTGAAATGAAACTGTGGGTATGTTTTGTTCCACGCTAAAATTGGAACTTTGATTAAAATTGGATGTTCGAAGAAAAAAGTTGGAAGTTTATGTGTGTAGGAAAGTTTTGATGTGATGGAAAAGTTGGAAGTTTGAAAAAAAAGTTAGGAACTAAACCCGGCCTGTGTTTCAAGTTGAGAGCGCAAAGAATTTCTTTTCGGGACTTCGAGTCCTTACTCCTTAGTTGCGACGTAGCATAATGTAAGACCTATAATGACAAACACTTCTACCTCAAACTCACTCTTAGAAAGATCAACTTCTATAATATTTCTTCATTTTATATCACTTATAAAATCTAATCAAACAGTTATCCTTGATCTTTGTCTATTTGCATCAGTTTCGACCAAAATATGTGTTTCTTTTTCAAGCTAGTGTGATCTATAAACACTAGAAAAAGCTCACGTTTATGATGTATAAAAGGATTTTTTTAAATAAAATACTACCTATGATAGTATGGCTTGTCTGCTTATTCTAATCTATGGTGTTTATTTGTTTGAACAGTATTGGACTATTCCATAATATCAAAAAATATATGGATTTAGTTAAAATTGTAAAAATCGGTGTTAGGTATTAGATTCACTGCCACCATCCATCACTGTAGAGTATAGATGTTGCCTATGTATGCACACTTAGGAAAAGTTTTATTTACTCTCGAGGTTTTAGTTTATATTTTACAAAATATAAATTGCTTCTAACAATTTGCATGCAGTTTAAAAACTCAATTCAAATCTACCTTAGGTCGTTCCAACCTACTGTGTACATAGTGATTAAAGACTCTTAAAAAATACTAACATAAGACAAAATGATACTACTAACATATAATCTTTCAAACGTAGAACTTCAAATATGACTTATTGGATAGAAATGTCACTAGAAGTAGAATGGTTAATGGATAAGAGGTGACGGTGCAACAAACAAAACATTTTCAAAGAATTCTCACATGTAAACTGAAAAAATATTTTTAAACAATTCCAAGCAGAATAAAAAAATATACTAGAGTAAATGTCACAAAACTATATATGTACTTTGAAAAAAAAACTATGACAAAATTACACAAATTAACCTATAGTACCACAAAACTATACATTCGAGGCTAAATATATTATAAAACTACATATTTAAGCCACAACATCAAGAAACTACAAAATTTAAGTCCAAATTTATCACAAAAACTATAATTTTAATGCCTCTATTAGGGTAACAATGCCTTGACAGAACCCTCTACAATATGTAGCTTTATGATAAATCTGTAATTTTGTGATATTGTTAAATCCATAGCGGTTTCATGAATTTAACCTTAAATGTCTAGTTTTGTAACACAATGGACTAAAATGCATCTTTGTCAAAATATTTGGAGTTTATTAAATTTACTCAAATTTGTATAAGCATCATTTTCACATAAAACATTCCATATGAAAATTGGTGTCATATACAAATAGAAACATTTGACCCACATGATTCAAGAAACTAGTTGTAAAGACTTAGAATTTATTTTGTGAAACTCTCAACTGAAAATATCTAAGTTTTTTTTCTCATCGACGAAAAAAAAACATCCCACAAAACTATAAGTATTGTAGATATATTTTATTTGTTTGTACTCCCTCCGTTTCATATCATAAGTCGCTTTGACTTTTTTCTTAGTCAAACATCTTTAAGATTGATCAAATTTATAGAAAAAATTAGCAACATCTACAACATCAATTTAGTTCCATTAAATATTTAGAACATTGAGTATATTTTGATAACATTTTTGTTTTATATTAAAAATTTTACTATTTGTTCATAAAAGCTAATTAGGATTCCTGAGCTAACATTTGGACTCGTTTGGAAAGTAGGATTTTAAAATATACAAACAAGAAAAATGCCGGGATTGGCTGCCATGCTCTTATAGAACCCGCAATAATTTCAAAACACAGGAATATATACAATAATATGACTTTGGATGGTTCACTTGAAATAAACATAGGAATTTTTTAGGAAGTTTATTTGGGTCATAGAGAGATCAGGGGGGGAGGGGGGTAGAGAATGCATTAGACTTTTCAAAGGAAACTATAAGAGCTTTGAGGTTTGAGCTCATGATTTGGAATTCAGGATTTGAAAAAAAACAAGCAAATATGAAAAAAAAACACAAGGATTGGAATGTCACGTATGCGCAAATCCCATGTTTTTTTAAAGCACGTGAATTTGAGACATTATATTGTATTTGGATGGTTAATAGAAACCACATGATTTTGATGGAATTGTGAGAGGGAAAAGAGATAAAGATAAAAGATGCATTGAACTTCTCCAAAGAAAAATAAAATGATGTTTGAGCTAATTGTAATTTTTTTTATGAATTTGAAATGCTCAAATCCTTTGTTCCAAACAACACATATAGGGAAATTTGTTTTTGAGGTTTAAAAACCTTTAAAATTCGTTTGAATTTCATTCCATCCAGAGGAGCCTTTATTTTAATTTCCTCGAAATGGGGCATAGATCTAAACTAAATCATCAATAGGATTTTCATAGTTTCATTGCTTCAGTCCTAAGGACACTAAAGGAATAAAATCCCAAGATTTTGAGTCCTCTACAAATCCTACTGTTTGTAATGTAAAGTGTTCTGGCAGAACAATTCAAGGGAGTAAAACGGGTTTTCCTTTCAGTTTGAACTGTACTGGCCTGGAATATTGTACTGGGCTAGGATCTCTGCCGGAATATTGGCTTTTCCGAACTAGGGTAAATGTAAAGTACGAACTACTTAAACAAACGGTTAGTCAGTGTAAAGTTTGTAGGGATAAAGCAAGAGAAAAATACAATATTATAACTCTCGAAAGCTATAGTCATGAGAAAAGAAAGGAAAAAAGAAACTAGCACCAAACTCAGCCAAGTGGGCAACAGCATGCACTACTTAAAAAACAATTTTTTTACGAGGACCCATATAGGTTACAGGTGGACCATAACTAGTCGTACCTGTAAAAATCGACCTTCATTTTCACGTACAGCTCCTTAAGAAGCTCACATGCAAAAATCTATTTTCACAGCCGAGTCTCTTAAGGGCCGCATACAAAAATAGTTTATTTTCATATGCGGTCCTCTTAAGGGGCTGCATGTGAAAATATATGTTCGCATGTGGGCCTCTTAAGTGGTCCGCATGCGAAAATATACCCCTCTTTTCCACAGTTTTTTCCCTCCTCTCTTTCCCTCTTCACCGCTTCAATTTTTTTTCAACCTCCTCTCCTCTATTCTCTCTCTTACTCTCCTCTCCTCTCCTCCGAGCGGGAGCTGGCGGCGGCGGGCAGCTAGGCGAGCGGGAGCGGTGGCCTTGAGCGGCGCTGTCGCTGACGATGAGGAGGCAGCCGGGACTGGGCAGCGGGTGGCTTAGCGATCTCAGGCAGTGGAGCCGCCGACAATGACAGGGAAGTGGTCGAGAGTGGGCGGCTCCATGCTCGGCACCGCCACCGATGACGACGAGGAAGAGTTAGCCCGATCCACCACGGCCTGCGCTGCGACAGCCGGATCCGCACCACTGCCACCATCAGGAGCTAGGGTTTCGATTTTTCTTCCTTTTTGAGATTTTTTTTGGATTTTTATTTTTGCATGTGGCCAACATAAGCACCCACATGCGAAAATAGCGAACGTTATTTTTTAGACCTTTCTGTACAGACAAACGCCTCAACCGCGTGGAAAAATGTTTTTTTAGTTGTGATGCCAACAATACTAATACACACCATTGAGGAAAGAAAGCTAGCACTGAACTGACCGTTGCAATACGAGGCCGACTGCAGCTACACCTACAGTAGATCTACAACCGTCCAACACCAGCAATACTTTGATCACTGAAACGGATCGCAAGAGCTCTCGGTTACCATCCTGGCTTGGAGATGCAGATGGAGAATTGGAGAGAGCGAGAGAGAGAGAAGAGGAACCACTCTTCCCTCGTACTGCCCCATCGCCATTCGCCAAGCAAGACAACCAGGATCGCCACAACCTGTTTGCACTTTTGCTGTTGATTAATGAGCCCAGGACGAGGAGGCGGACGCATAACACATTTTTCACTGATATAAATATAAATTTTGAAAATTGCATGCATAATTAAACGTCCACCAACATAATTAATTTAAGAGCAAAATAATGTATTCTTCCATATCTTTATGAACGTAGTAGTAGGAAATATTTACAACATCATCATTCCATATTTCCATGGCGCCATTATATGCGGATGACAGATTAACACGAGCTCAGCATAATAAAAACACATAATAGATTAATTAATATATATAGAGCGCTCCTAATCAAATTAGCATCATGCAGTTACTGGTACCCTGCTCGATCGGCTTCTGAATATCTCCAAGGCGAAGCACAGCAAGCTTCAGTACTGGTCGGGCCAGAGGAAGGCGCCCATGGCGAACCTCCGCTTCTCCTCCACGCCGCCGTCGACGGGGAGGCCGTACTCCCGGAGGAGGCAGTCCACGCGCCACTCCGGCATCGCCTCGTAGTCCGCCTTCTTGTACCGCGGGTAGTGCAGCGGCATCTGGAAGCCGCCGCCGCAGCACCCGCCGCCGAACGCCGACGACGTCTCCTTCCTCTCCGTCGACGGCTGCTGCCCGCCGCCGGCCATCTTCGCCGCGCTCGCGCTCACCACAACAGCAGGGCCCAACGATCCCATTTGTGCTGAATCTTGCAAAGCTACTTACTCCTTACTTAGCTTGTGGTGTTTGTCGTTGGTCGCAGTACAGAGAAGGTTGCTGATGAGTGTGAGGGTTTTTATAGGGGAGGAGGAGAGGAACGAATGGTGTGGAGAGTGCTAGAGAGATGGATTGTGGCGCGGAGAAGTGGAGATCGCGAGTTTTTAGTGGTGAGATGTTGAATTAAGCATAGTTGGCGCGCACCATTTAATTACGAGTGGGGTTTAATTAAGAGGCTGGGATATGCCGTGCCACTCATGCTGCTGCTAATCATTTTGTGTGGAAGTCTGATGATTCATCTTTATTTGAATTTTCTTTTCGGTACTATATATATATTCTGATGGATGATCCATTATGAATCACACAGAGTTTATTACTACTCCCAGTTTTGGATTTTTTTTTAAACGTTTGTCTCTTCGTCTTATTTAAAATAAAATTATTAGTATTTCTGTTGTTATTAGATGATAAAATATTAATAGTAATTTATGCATGACTTATTTTTTAAAAATATTTTATAAATTTTTCAAATAAAACGGACGGTTAAATGTTAGACATAGAAACCCAAAACTTCACTTAAAATGGGATGGAGGGAGTATTATTTAAGGGCACAAATAAATATTAAAAAGTTAACAAGGTGAATTTGGAAAGCTTTCTTATGAAGTAAGTTTCTTAAAACCACGCCATTTAGATCGGTAAGAGAAAAGGAACGAACAGTAGGGTGTCCATTATAAGTCTACGAAAATTATTTCAGGGTAAAATTTTATATTGCTACTCATAGTGAAGTACTCTTTGTCTCAGCAAAAATTAACTTCTCGCTACTAATCTGCACAATGATTATATCTAGAATTTTATATTTTTACTAACATAGTAAAGTAGAAGTTAAAATGAGTAAATTTCACAAAACTACATATATTTTATGGTTCAAGTTGCAGAAAACCACACACAAAACCACACATATTTTGACACTTGGCACTTAAGTACATATATTTTGATAGTTTAGTTTCACAAAACCACACTATCGATAAATGGATTTATCCGTGAGATGACGTGGTTGTTCCATCTAAGATGAGGACGTGGCATCCTATTAATTTCGTGCGATGGCTGATAATAGGATGCCATGTTCTCGTCCTAGGTGAAACAGTCACGTCATATCGCGGGTGAATCCATTCATTCTACACTTTAAAATATATATACTTAAGTCCCAAGTGTTAAAGTGTGTGTGGTTTTCTGCAACTTGAACTATAAAACATGTAGTTTTGTGAAATTTACTCAAGTTAAAACAGAGTGACAAAAAGGAAAAGACGGACCCTCTAATTAAATTCAAAATCAGTTACGACTGAAACAATAACCTGAATTCAATTCGGGGACAACCGATGGGGAAATTTTTAAAACTGTTAGGGCGTATGAGGGGGATAATGGAATGTGGTTCGGATGAGCGGTGCACGAGTTCGGCATGCAACACAGAACTAGCTTGTGGTATAAGCATTTCCGTTCCACGGATGTGACTTGCTGCTTCAGTCTCACGCACGCACTGCAGTGGCCACTTCGGACGCCGATGCTATGGGCGACAACAAACTGGGGGCGCCGTACGTGTGCTTGTGCACAAACAGCATCTTTGTTTCAGGCAGGCAACACGGTAAACCCACATTTCTTTCTGTTTTTATTTTTTTCAGATTGCTTGTCCAGTTGAAACAAGACACCTTTGGAACACAAAAAAAAAAGTATAGAAAAAAAGTTTGATAGGATTCAGAAAAAAGAGTTCCGCATTAAAAACAACACCAAAAACCACATCCACCCCTTGCATAGGCTTTTGCCCGCAACATATAAGAATATAGAAGGAAGAGACCTCACTGCAATGGCAGAGGCGATATCCATTCCATGTACAGCATGTCTCTTTCTCCAGTGCCATGTAGGGCATGAAATGTATGTACATTACATGGTCAGTTTTGCTTTGCCTTTTACTCTCAAGACGGGGAAGAGGTAAAGGTCAGGACACAGGAGGAAGGGAAACCAGTGAACTGGGAAAACCACAGTTGATTTCCACCTAACAGAGACATTCTTTTCAGGTCATTCATCGGTGGTGGCCGATGGTTACCTTCTCCAATTTTTTGCATACCACTTTCTGCCTTTATGGTTACTAGGGATATTTCTTTTCTTCTTTAGCAATGCCTACTTGAAATATCAAACACAATGCTGTCATGACAAGCCATATTGCCCACCTTACCTTTTTCCTCCCAACAGCTCCAAAAGGAACGATCAAGAATATAATCGGCAAAAGCATGTTCGCTCCAAGAGATCACTTGACTAAAAAAAAATACAGACATTTATACAGGAAGAATTGATATAATCAATTGATTTTCCAATTTTTAAATCAATTCCTTCCCCCAAAGGGATACAGCTGCACTACGGTACTGAGATCAGGGTAAAAAAAAAAAGAAAAGCATTTGCATAATTGTAGTATGACACCTGTCAAGTTCCATAAGAGTATGCACTGAGACAAATTTCCAGCTGATGCAGGTAACTTAAGTTTGTGACAGCTAACATATTTTGCATCTCAATTCTCACATATGAATGAAGTGAACATTTATAGTGTTGAAAAAACCAAACATGCATAAAAGAACTAAATTTGAGAAAGCATTAGACTCATTTTTTATGTACATGAAAAGCAAGTTATCCCTTAACCCATACTAGCCAGATAAAGGAATGTCCACTGTTCATGCGGTCAGATGGGTAAGCCTTTAGAACCCTAGAAAGTAGACTACAGCTAGCTCAGCTGGAAGTGAAAAGCTTTCTTGAGGGAGGGGAAAGAATCCCTCTGTCCTGAAAATTGCCACTCAAGATATTTCTTGATGGAGGGAAAGAAACCAAAAATTCAATCCTGGAAATGCCACTAAAAAAAAAACATAAACTACCTGGGTTTGAATGATAAGCTCAGGAGTGGAGGGCACAGAATTAGCAAAAGATTCACATGTATGGCTTCTAACAATATGTCGAACACACAAAATCCTGATTTTGTACAAGGTAACAGTGGCCAAATTTCTGAAACAGAAACTAGCAATTATCCTAATCATTCACATGTTTCACTATTTCCGAAGGCCAACATATAGTATTAAGTACTACCTCAATTTCAGGTTATAAGACTTTCTAGCATTGCCCACATTCATATATATGTTAATGAATCTAGACACACATATATGTCTAGATTCATTAACATATATATGAATGTGGGCAATGCTAGAAAGTCTTATATAAATATGAAACGGAGGAAGTAGTTACTAGTACTACTGTAGTGAGGAATAACAAGATATACTTGTTATACAGGCTAACAAGGACTTAAATTCAGTTTGAGACCAGGCACACTATTCAAGGGTTCTGGGCAGAACTAAAATTAGCAAAACAAGGGGCGGCCCACAAACCCTAGCATCAATTTTCAAGCACATTTACACCAACTTATATCGTTTTCCAATGAACAACAATAACCATATGGCAGTTTCAAAGATATTTCAGTGACCACTGACCAGCAAGCTTGGTATTGCACGCAAGCCAAAGACAACATACAAACTCCATCCTTGGGAAAGCATTTTACATCATTCTAGGTACGGTACTATAGGAGGGGCCCTCCATTTCCATGGGCAAATTTTATCTGGACATCATAGAATTTCTAGTTTTGCAAATCATGGGATGGGATGCATATCAAGGGTTAAGCAACTGCAGCAGTATGACAAGAAAACAGAGCCTAATAAACAATCTGATTCATTAACTAAATTGATTTTGCAATGTTATACCTTTGTAAATCAAATGAATTTTGACAAGTCCATGCCTCACAATAAGCTTAGATAGTTACCGCCAGCAGGAATGGAAAACCCTTACGTGTAATTGTTGATGATCCAAATACAGGGTAATAGAATAAAAGATGCTAGAAACTAGTCCCGGTGGAATATGTCATCTGACATATTGTCAACTACGCTATTTACATCGTAGAAAAAAAATAGATTATTTGATTATGATGTCAAATATGTATTATCAAATCATTTTTGTCTTGAAAATAATGTAGGAGCTCTGCTCGACAAGTGATAAAAATAAGTTCTGCATCCTACCTGAAACAAAAAAAAAAGTATGGATGCTGCTGTGCTGCAATATTGCAACTGACGAGGGAATCTTAAATTTTCTGCAAAGATTTACTATTTCATGATCACTCACCAGTTTTGCATCCACTGAATGTCAGAAAATTTAGATACAAGGTGAATAAACCATTAAGCACTAACTAAAGAATGTATAGGGATTCTGGATTTCCTTTTCCAAGGCATGCTTTCACCTTTTTGCCAAAAAATTGGCAAAGTGTAGCAGTAAACCCATGTTTGCTCCACTCTTCTTTCACGTTATCTGAAACATGACACTGTACACATATGCTGTGGAGATTGCAGCCTCCGATTTCCATGGGATTACTCACAAAAGCTGAGCTATAAATAATCAACTAACCTTTCTGCTTAAATCAGAAGACCGTACACACTGATCAACAGGTTAAACAACAGTGGCATCAC
This sequence comes from Oryza sativa Japonica Group, assembly GCF_034140825.1. Taxonomy (NCBI): domain Eukaryota; kingdom Viridiplantae; phylum Streptophyta; class Magnoliopsida; order Poales; family Poaceae; genus Oryza; species Oryza sativa. The sequence goes on from NC_089040.1 coordinate 20,194,376, forward strand.
TGGCATGTACCTACTTTGAAGTAACTGGCAATGCTTGTGGCAATTCAACAAGCATGTTCACAGGCATAAAATACATCTGCAGGGAAATTATGCAGATGACAATGCCTAGGAAAAGCTGTAAAAGGGAGGGGATAGAGCATGTGTAAGTATGAACAGTAATCTACATGGTTTCATATCCAACATGTAAAAAAAATTGAATAAACTGAAACGGATGAAAGGGCTCCAATAACCAAAAAAAAAAAAAAAAAGAGGTACCTGAAGTGTTGCTCTCACATTGAAAAGATATACAGACAATACCATTGTTAAAAGCATGGCCATTGAAGTTGAGTACACCTGTTCAAATAGAGGTTCATAAGACAATCCTTCAACTTCAATTGTATAAGATAAAAAAGGCATATCCTTCTTACTGTCTACAGATTTGTGATGGCATTAACATTTTGCTAAACCCCAATACAAGTACCACTGAAAAAGGATCTGGGCGGCACTAGCAGACTGCACCGCTTGCGCCCAGCTAAACCCCACCCAGCGGCAACATATTTTGACAGTGCTAGAGTGGTGGGAGGCCATCGCAAACACAAAAGGAGTACCCAAAAAGGCACTATGCACCTTAACGCTGCTAGTGACCTGGGAGATTTGGAACGAGAGGAACCGGAGAACCTTCCAACAAAAAGAGCTCTCGACGGCCAGTTTGATGGCAAAAATCAAGGAGGAGGCTAAAACTTGGGTTGGGTCTTGGCAGGAGCAAAAAGACTCGGAGACTGGCTTACAGTATAGTTAGCTAGGGCCTAAGGCCCCTTACTTTTACAGTTCCTTTGTGTACAGTTTACCCCTTCTATATTCAATGAAAACGGCGCTCATCGTTTTGTTAAAAAAAAAAGTACCACTGAAAAAAGGTCTATTAATTTCAATGAATCTGACAAAAAATAATAATGTCTATAGGCGAAAGTTTGAACTGCCGCTCCATGGGTCACTTGATTGGACAGGAAAATGGAGTTATCAAGGAGTGGCCAGTAGAAAGGCATTGGGAATGAATAGCAGCTAGCTCAACCAAGGAAAGAAAAGAGAAGAAACAAACTCACAAAAAAAATTAACTAGTTCAGTATGGTGAAAATCTTATGTTCAGCACACATGAATAACCACATTATCCTGCTTTAGGACACCAAATATACTTGTTTTTCCATGTTTTCTTAAAGACAAATGTACAGTACAAATAAAGCATGCTCTCTAAAGATTGAAGAGTCTGGTCAACTAGTTTTCTTTGACAAATAGCAAATACGTAATTGGCATGAAATCAAATACACAGTATCAATCTGCACTGCAGGCACTAGAATCAGGCATATCTTGATTCTTTTGCATGTGTATATGTAGGTGGATGACTGACCCCATGCTATCGTCCATGGATTTTGGATCTGTGGATAACTTATTTTTATATTGTGAACTTTATCTTCATTTACGTCTTTCACAGTATAAAGGAAACACGCTAGTGAGATGATTTTTTTCTGCACAGCTAAGATTAAGAATAAACTGTCACCTTGACTATATTGTCAGAATACTTCATCAGCCATGAGACCAGAAGGCCAGTAGACCCTAAATTGAACACAACCATCCACGTTGTGATAGAATAGCCATTAAAAAGACGCTGCCACCATGGACCCCTCTCAAATCCAGCTTTGAAGTCACCATAGATAAGCCATCCCATGTTGAATATAACACCAAACCTGACAGTGCATAAGATAAGTGTGAAATAGTGTTTGCCACACCTGGTGTGACAGCACACCAGGTAGCCTTAAAATTGTTTTGATGCAATCAAATGTATAGTCAGAAAATATGCACACTGAAAATGGAAGGTATTTGGCCTGTGCAGGTCTGTGACAATGGACCAGAGTTAGATATAGATACCTACGTATATAATTGTACATTTTGCCAGTACAGACTATCATTATTCTTCTTCATCAAATATTCAGTGTAGACACCAGCTAGTGCAGAAAGGCAAGCAGAAAGTATCCCAAGCATGTAACCCTGAAATGGGGCTGAAAAAAGAGAATCACATGGAGCATCGCCACATCCTTTAACCTGTAAGCAACAGAAGGGTAGTAAGAAAAACAAATTTAGTGACTTAACATAGTTACAGTAAAATATTCAAAGAAAAATTAATGGTATTGCAGTGTATTTTGACATGAAAAAAGGAGAAGTGTCCAATATCAGTGGATCTTTCCTACACATTAAATAGCTTGCGATCATCTAATGAACATCAGAAATCTGATTTTTATATGTATATCTATTGGAAACCTGAGTAAGTGTGAAACATTATGAAAAATCCAATCTTGGAGCATGTATATCAGGTGTAAATATACCGCACCAAAGAATAGAAGAAAAAAATACAGTCACATATTACTCAGTTACATGTTCACAAAGTTTGCGGCCATCAAGTTAAAAACATATAAGTTAGGCAGACTTAAATATGTTTTCTACTATCAGAACGGATCAATGATTATCACACTTACAAGGTGGATCCACACACACATGCCACTAAGACGAGTGCCCCATAAAGGATGAAGCAGTCATCCGTGGTATCGTAGTATGAAAAAACATGTATGGTTGAACTGGTCATTTGCTGGTTCATTGTTTGCTGATCTGACCAGTTAACCGGTGAACTGGCCAGTTTGGAAATGATATTTTCAATAGATTTTAAGGCTACACATAATAAAAACATTTTTTAAATATCTACAAGATCTCCCATAAATCAAATGTGTAGCTCAGCTCAGTTGGTTAGAGGCCCAATCCATGCATTCGGGGGACTCAAGATCCCAGGTTTGAACCCCAGAAGCCTCAACAGTAGCAAAAGTCAATCTGCCTGGATTTTCTCTCAATCATTATTTTATTTAAACCGACCAGACTAGGTTTTTTTTTCCAGTCAGGCCACCAGTCCATTTTTTGTAACATGTTTGTATGAGGAGTTTTGTGAGATAACATAAGCATAACCCAATAGTATATGCTAAAACAAAAGGGAATAAAGTTTCAAAATGTTCACAAACCTGACTTGTAGTAGTTCCAACAGCCAGTAAAACTACTGCCATCCATTGTAGATTTGACAACTTCCTTTTTAGGACAAGCCTATACAGTTTAGAGAGAAAATGAGACTTAATCAATCAAGCACCAGAAATTAATTTGGTCAGCATGTTGGCTGGTCAACTAAATGAAGTGTCAATATCTAGTTGCAATGCATAAGTTTTGAAACACAAACATAAGATATTGATTTCTCAATTGTCAGCTGTCACAAATTCAATGGCTCTGCAACACTTGTGTGGTGCACAATTCTTACTAGTTGATATTCTTACTTTGTGGAGCAAGAAACATTAAAATGAAAAAATGTATAGCTATTTCAGTGAATTGATTGCAGTGTAGCAAATTAAATTATTTTATGACCTGAAAAAACGGACATTAAGTCAACTGAATTTCAAGGGTCAGGGCAAACCTTAAACAACAAAAGAGTGTCATATAGTGAACCACCAGAATAGTTGAAAATATAAAATTTAAATTATCAAGAATCATCAAACATACAGATAATATATGCTAATGACAATTGGCATTATGGGTAAGCTGCTTAAAATTTGAAGACAAGCTAAAAATTTCTATCGTGTATGTTATTTTGGATAAGTCTTTGACTGCTTTCAAGTTCAGAATGCACTTGAAGTTTGAATTTTATCAAATGAAGCAGAGTACACAAGGATATTTAATATATATTCTATCATGCCAATAATATCAGGAAGAATAACAGTGGAAATATTTGACATTAAGGTACAAAAGAGTCACCTAAACAGAATTCCAGTTGTGACAATTTTAAGGTTTCCCATTATCTGATAGGTAGATGGATCAACATAGGTCAAGGTGGCAAACTGCACATTGTTGTGGATGAGATATATGACTGAAGGAACAAGGTATAGTCGTATACTCCTCCACTCTTTTGTCATCCTTGGTGGAGATGAAGACTGGCATTCCTTCCAAAGAAAGAAGCTTGAGAAAGACAGCTGTATCAAGAACAGGTTAACATCAGCATGCAGAATAAATAAATAGATGAATGTTATCTCTTGAGTGCCTTCAGTAACTAGGATATACAGATATCACTGTAAACAATAGCATAAACTTCATGTACCTTGAAGAGTTCTGCGAGAAATGGAATGGTTGCGTAGTCGTACTTATATTTGCCATTGCTCTGCGAGAGGGTAGTCAAGATACCCTGCACATATGCAAGAGAATTAAAAACTCTAGAGCTTAGAAAATAAACCATGCAATTGAAGGAAAAAAACAAGTAATGGACAATTTCTAGAATAACTTAAGTTAATTTAACTATGACCATGAAGTCTGCTCGTTAACCTCCAATGATTGGGTTTTCTACATCAAGTTGTCAGTTTTGTTCTGTGGGTCATTCTGGTTTGGCGCTTGGAATCAAACATTTCAGTACCATGCTATTCTGGTGTACCCTTCTGGAGTACACTACTATCTCATAACTGCTGGGCAAGCTCCAGAGAAGTCACTCACCATCTTAACCTCCCTAATGCCGCACTATTTCTAGCCCGAGATTCTTCGTCAGGTCATAGCCCTTGGTTGCGCGCTGAAGATTGGTCATGTTCTTGATTTCTTTTGCATTTAATATCTTGATTTCTTCTTCTCTTTCTTCTCATAAGGATATTTTACTCCTATTATTTTTCCATTTCTGGAATTAACTGTAAGTAGAATTCTGTTTGGAACACCAGGAAATGTGCAAAATGACCATAATGGTCTGGATAGTTGTCTAGTATGAAAAATGAAGGGCCATCTTCATGCCATACTAACCGAACGGAATGACACATTCCCGCAATGGAATTATAAGTTTGTTCTACATGGTGCGTCCCCGTGACCATTTACATCAACTTGCAAACACCTAGAGAACTTCACAATTCCACCAAAAACCCATCCCCAACAAGGGAATAAAATGGACACCTTCAGAACACGCCTGCTCAGGTAGCTGCTCCCTGAAGCAGGCACGGACCCCCAGGCCACACCTTATCTGAACTGCATTTCTCCAAACCACAACTCCAATGGATCAAATTACGCACATCGCCGCAGATCGAAGCAGCAGCAACCGCCGCCACCGCCGCCGCCTCCTACAGAGGCCTCTGCTCCACGCGTCGACGAAAAACCCAAAGCGCGTAGATCTGGACAGCGCGTCGCGGGAAGAGGAAGGGGAAGATGAGGTGGAGGGTTTAGGGAGGGGGGGCCGGGGCTTGCCTGCGAGCTGGTGAGGACGGTGAGGAGCGCGGCCACCAGGTACCACTGCATCGTCGTCTCCTCCTCCTCCTCCTCCGCCGCCGCCGCCGCCGACGACGACGACTTCACCCTCGGCTTCTCCCCGCGCGCGCGCTCTCGCTCGCTCTCAATCCGGGTTCGGGGAGTGGTCGTTGTAGAGCAGCGGAGTCGACGAGACAGTGGTGCGGTGGGCTACTTGCGTCGGCGAGGCAATGTGGCGTTGGACCTAACTCCACTTTAGGGCCTATAGCTACGGGTTGGGCTCGGAAAGGGCTCGAGGCGAGCCTGACTGGCAGTCGCCGGGCGGCGGCGAGGCGGAGCCTGCCCCAGCCCCAGGTCGTGGTCGAGGTTGCGGCGAGAGAGACGGACAACGGCCGGCGGGGAGCGGTGGCGACGGCGGTGGCGGCGTGACCGGGCCGGGGAGCGGAGGAGAGCTCTGCACGGTGGGTCCGTCCTTTCTAATGGGTGGGCTCGGCCGGTTTCCGGCCTGCAATGTGCAATCGGGGCCGTCTTCGACGCAAAAATGAAAACGTCCGTTCTGGCTCCTCCGTCCCAAAATATAGCATTTTTAGCGTAGTGTCAAGTTAACTATTTTTAATTTTAATTATTAATAAAAAGAGATCAATCATACATATGCTAATTCCTTCTAGTGTACTGTTTCTATTTACAATAGACGTATGTACATACATGTAACTTTGTATATGTGAATACAAAGTTTATATGTATATAAATATACATACGTGTATATACAACATATATATAAAAATTTTATATATATCCATGCACTTTTAACGTATATAAAAAATATATACGTGTATACAAACTTTATATTCGTATGTATAAACTTTGTTTACATATACAAAGTTTATATACATACTCCCTCCATACCCACAAAACAAAGTCGTTCTGGGCTCTTACCCGTTTTCACAAAACAAGTCGTCGTTCCTCAGCGGGGTTTAGTTTGGACACGTATGCCCCTGACGCGAGAGCCGAGCAACGAGCGGCGAGGCAAGAAACGAGGCGACGTGATTAATGCCGCCTTAAGCTGAATGGACGTGATTAATGGCGCTCGATCTTTCCTCTTCATCTCCCGCATGCAGCACACGCTCGTCGCTTGCCGCTCGCACATGCGCGTCTCTCTTCCTCGCCGCCCGGCTATAGTTAGGGTTCAGAGCTTGGTCGCGCCATGGAGTACGTCGAGTCGCTGAAGTCCGTCGAGGTGCCAGACTCCGTCGACACCCTGGACATCGTCAACGCGCTGGACTCCGTCGAGGGGCTAGAATCGGAGATGGCGTTGGACTCCGTCGAGGTGCCGGACTCTGTCGAGGTGGTACCAGAGTCCGTCGAGGTGGTGCAGTGTCCTCGCTGCGGCACATTCCACGCTGGCGGCGTCTTCGGAGAAGCATGCTTCCAAGCTCGCCGCCGTGCTCGCAAGTGTGCCCGTTGTGGCCTTTTACATGAAGACTACGACCTCATAGCAAGGTTTTTGCTTAACATGGAAAAGTTTGATTGTGAGTTATACATTCCTGATGTGGAGAAACTTCAAATGGATGGTGAAACCATACTTCTTCCTGAGCACGTTATCAAAAAGTTGGACGAGATCTACAGTATGAAGGAGTTGGAAGATGCAAAGATGAAGCAAGAATAGTAAGTTACATGTCTCATTCAGTCGACTTAACATGCAAGCAAAAACTAATTTGCTGCTAATATTCTTGCTTCGGCTAGCATGTTGCAAAGACTAACATGCTTGCATCATCTAATATTCTACTTCTAATTTGCTGCAGCGAGACTAGCAATGCATTCAGCAAGCAAGGATGCTTCACATGAGATTTGCAATGGCAGCCGATCTTCTCTCTCTAGTTTTTCCTTTTGCATGTGAGGAATTTTGATCTTGTTGCCACCTTTTACTTTCATGGCTTCCTTCAAAACAGTTTGTAGTGTTACAAACATTCTGTTTGCTTTCCATGGAGAGTACTCTAAGAATGCCTACAAAACATGTGTGGAATAAATCTTTCACCGAGTACTTTAATTGTTGAACAAAACAATGAAACAAGTGAACAATGGATCCATTTACATGTTCCACGGCTGGAACTAGATCTTTTATTGTCTTTGCCTCCTTTTTTATTGAATTGCTTGAATAGCTCGAAAAAACCCCAAGTCTAGAATGTTAAAATCTGGAGAATTGGGTGGTTGACAAACTAGGCGAATGTCAAACCCTTCTTCCCTAGCAGCCTCACAAAAAACAGGATCATCCAATATCAAATGGGAAGGTGCATTATCTTGTTGTATAAAAATTGGTTTGTTCACATCTTCTCTTGGCCATTTGGCTCGAATGGCAGGCAACACTTTGTTTACCATGAAATCTCTAATCACATCTCTTGTTATTGAAGTTATTGGCTTGATTACTAGTTCTCCACAAAGACGATTCTGACTACTTCTCACAGCATGTTCATAAGTGACAAGTGGAAAACAACCAATTTTACCATAAAAACACATTCTCCATTCCTAAACCTTGGCCGAGCACAAACACACAAGAACATGAGCCTAGGGATGTAATTCTTGTTCTTACAAGCGCGATGTGGTTCATCTTCCTCGGGTAGCAAGTAATACTTCTCAGATTTTTGAGAGAGGTAGAACCATTTTTCATCAATGAACACATAGTCAAAAAAATCCTTAAATCTTGGATCACCAACCAAACTTTGATCAATCATGTCAACACACCACTTCAACCTAGTCTTCTTGTTAGCATCTGTGAGGTATGGTTTGATGCTACTAGAGTGCCGTCTAAGCAAACCTTTTTTCAAATACCTTTGTATCCTAGATTTGGAAATACCTAGTTTACTAGACACATCTTCTATGGTCATTCTTTGCTTGAGAGGAATGTTGCGCAATTGTTCCAAATCAAGAGGGATTGCCTTACGACCAGATCTACCCTTCTTGTGACTAGCAACCACAACCGGAATGTTATGAGCAAGTTGGATTTTACCTCGCTTCCATAAGCGCTGAACTGATCGAATGTGCACTCCAAATTGATCAGCAACCCTTCTTGTATCTTTCTTGCCTAGTTTCCCATTCTTGTTGTCCTTCAACAATGCTTAGTACACTTGTTTTGTGACTTCTTCTGTCATGTCCTTCCTTCGATGTTGTCCTTCAACAGGAGCTTGGTTCTGTACAGCATGTTCTAGTCAAAGAAAAAAAACAAGCACATTCAAAAAAAATAGCCACTGCTTTAATAAAAAAATGAAAAAGGAAAGAACAAACTGAGATCAAGATTACCAGCGTGGTTTTGTAAAAAAATCTAAATCAACTACACCAAATTCATCTAGTGGCATGTTCAAATCAAATCCTGTCGGAAAAAGGAAAGAAAAAACTTAGAATAGAAACTTAGTTGATGTTGTTGTTGTGAATATAAAAAAAAGGAAAGAACAAACACATTACCATTAACGTTGTGATCCTCCAATATTGGCTCGTTGAGATGGAAGGGAACATTGCCGTCCTCATCTTCTTCTAGGCGGACATTCAAATCAAAGCCAGCAACAGCTGGAACAGCCTTGCATGCAGTAGATGGAAACTCTCGCGGACTGAAAGTGAGCAGGTTAAGCACAATAATGGAAAGAGAAGAAGCCGTTTAAATAGGCATGGTGAAACTGAAACGACATCTACCCGTGAAAAGAACGAAAAATATGCGCCCAAAAAACACCCGCTAGAGCGCCATGCAAAATCAGAAAAAAAAAACGGAGTGCCCAGACGAAAAAACGAAAAATACGCGCCCAAAAATACGCAAAAACGGAGTGCCCAGACGAAAAAACGAAAAATACGTGCCCAAAAATACACACGCAAGCGCCATGCAAAATCAGCAAAAAAGTAATGAGCTCACCAAGTATCGAACCCAAGCACTCAACCTTCAAACCTCACTGCAGTAGCCATTTGAGCTCTGTTTGCTTCTCAAATGAATGCACCCGCACCCTCATTTAATAGGGGCAGACATGGAAGAATAGCCTCAAATTAATCACTCCTTAGTAAGCACAATTTTGTCCTAAACGACTTGTTTTGTGGGTATGGAGGGAGTATGTATTAAAAAACAAAAAAAAGAGTATAAAAAATATATATACATGTATATAAACTTCATATGCGTGTACAAACTTGTATACCTTATACACAAAGTTTGTATACATACGTATAAAAAAAGACACATATATAAATTTTTTATATGCACATATACAAACTTTGTGTACGTATATAGAGTTTCTATACATACGCATATAAAGTTGTATAAAAACCAGAAAAAACCAAAAGGGAAAAACAAAAAAAAATAAAAAAAAAAAGCCACGAAAAAACCGAATGGAAACAAGAGAAAAACCGAAAAAAAAAGAATCGCGCACATGTTCCTCCACCGCGTGCCCCCTCTCCGCGCGCGCCACATGGCGGCGCGGGGGAGAGGCGCATGGCTAGTCATGTATTAGCGATTTCACCCCTAATGGGTATGCCGTATGCCACCAATATGTGTGGAGAAACCCACGCGTCAATCTAGTCGTGTCCATAGAAAATCTTGTAGGAAATCGGTCTAAATCATGTTGGAAGAGGGTGTAATTGAGTGGATCATGAACTAGCTTAGTTAAATAGAAGGACTTGACATAGTGCGGTGTGGAGACTTGATGCTCCTACTTTATGTTCATGATCTTGTTCTGCGAGATTGTAATGACTCTATTTAATCAATAAAATTCACCCCCGTCCCTGAAAAAAATATCTTCTAGAAAATCTGAATTCGGGCTGCTTCACTACTTGTTGACGAAAAAATCGAACACACCGGCCTGGGAGATCTGCTTAACTCCTGTGCAGGTCCAACGATTGATGAGATGCGAGCGTGCCAGTCAGTTTGATCCTTCAACTGACAAGATATGTAAACAGCAGATAAAACAGCCGATCGGCTGACAAGCCGATGGAGTAGTTCCAACCGATAGCCGATAATAGCCGATGCTGATACCAGCCGATAGCGATAAGGTTTAAGCAATCGGCTATATGTCCAATGTAGATACTAATATAATGGCAATCGGCTGATGATGATGTAATAAAATAACAATATAATCCAGTATAAACCAATCGGCTAGCAATATGATATAATAGAACAAGCACTGATCCGACGGTTAAAGCATACATCGGCTGGAGGTCCGATGTCATAAAATCCACAAGATTAGGTTAAACAGTAAAACCTTTCTTGCGATCAGCTAAATCCAATATGTATGCAATCCTTGTAAGCCGATGCAACATCCAAATAACTCATCGGCTGAAACCCCGATGAAAACCTTATTGGCAATCAAAAAGCAGGCTAGAGATTATGGTTCTAAGCACGACTTAGTAGATCAAACTTAACTGATGCAGCACTAAGTATGAAAAGAAACATAATATCTAGATAATCAAGCCATTGACTGAGTTTTCAGGGTGGTAGATGTCTAAGCTAATCTAATCTAGTAACGGGATTTAGCCGATACCGGTAGAAACCCTAAAACGAGAAGCAGCCGATAGAGCTAAATTGATATGCTAAGACTAGATTAACAGAGACATATGATAAATAGGTAGGCAAGTATATCATCCGAACCAGAGCAATCCAAGAGGTCGAATGTACTGATGCAGCCTTGAACGACGCCGACGTAAACGATACAATTGCCTAGGCCGGTGGAACATTGGACTTACCCCTTAGCAAGAGATCGAACACCGATGCAGCCCCGCGTCAGGTGCCAAGTCCCGTTGGACGATAAAATAAAGTAGAAAAGGTAAAAGGTGGTGATGCGCCGAATTATATTGATCGTAGCGATAGATTACATAGACCCCGGGTGTACATATTTATATCCATGGGTTGATACAAGTCCTTGTCGGACAAGAAAGAAACATTCCTAAATATAAAAGGAAAAGATAAAGTCCTTATAGGACACTAAACACACTTTCCTAAAGATAAAAGGAAACTAACAAACTATTCATAATTAATAGATAACTTGCCATGCCGCATTCTCTTTGAATTCGGTCTCTTCTGGATAAGCTTCCTTTAGTAGATAAATTTCCTTAACCGAATATAGCAAGAATCCGACAACTAACGACTTGACAACTCTCATCGGCTAATCTCAGGACTTCGAAGCCGATGCTGACTCTAAGCCGATGACTACTCCGGGCTTACCAAATTTCACTATTAACACATGCCCTCCACTTTTGAAGTATGAGAACTCATGCTTCAAAATTATCTTCTTTCTCTATCTTGTAATCGGCTTTCATGAGCCGATACTGATGTACTCCACCATGCTGAAACTGATATGCTTGCCCCCCGAGCCAATATTGTTGTTCCTCCATTAAATTCACCACCGTGACCATGATCTTGGAATTGACTTCTTCTTCAGACATGTGGATATAAAATTCGTGGTCCCACCAGGCGTGCTAATTTGTGTTGACGAAAAAATCGAACACACTGGCCTGGGAGATCTGCTTAGTTCCTGTGCAGGTCCAAATCTTGATGAGATGCGGGCGTGCCAGTCAGTTTGATCCTGCAACTGACAAGATATGCAAATAGTAGATCAAAACAGCCGATTGGCTGACAAGCCGATGGAGTAGTTCCGGTCGATAGCCGATAATAGCCGATACCGATACCAGCCGATAGCGATAGGGTTTAAGTAATCGGCTATATGTCCAATGTAGATAATGATATAAAGGCAATCGGCTGATGATGATGTAATAAAATAACAATATAATCTAGTATAAACCAATCGACAAATAATGATATGATAAATAAGCATCGATCCGAAGGTTAAAGCACACATCGGCTGGAGGTCCGATGTCATGAAATCCACAAGATTAGATTAAATAGTGAAACTTTTGTTGTCATCGGCTAAATCCAACTTATATGTATAGCAATCCTTATGAGCCGATGCAACGTCTAGATAACTCACCGGCTGAAACCCCAATAAAACCCTTATTGGCAATCAAGAAGCAGGCTAGAGATTATGGTTCTAAGCACGACTTAGTAGATCAAACTTAACTGATGCAGCACTAAGTATGAAAAAAAAACACAATATCTAGACAATCAAGCCGTTGACTGAGTTTTCAGGGTGATAGATGTCTAAGCTAATCTAATCTAGCAACGCGATTTAGCCGATACCGGCAGAAACCCTAAAACGAGAAGCAGCCGATAGAGCTAAATTGATATGCTAAGACTAGATTAACAGAGACATATGATAAATAGGTAGGCAAATATATCATCCAAACCAGAGCAATCCAAGAGGTCGAATGTACTGTTGCAGCCTTGAACGACGCCGACGTAGACGATACAATTGCCTGGGCCGGCGAAACATTGGACTTATCCCTTCGCCAAAGATCGAAGACGATGCAGCCCCGCGTCAGGTGCCAAGTTCCGCCGGAACGTAAAAACAAAAGTGGAAGTGAAAAGGGTGGCGATGCGCCGAATTGTATTGATCGTGAAGATAGTTTACAATGACCCCAGGTGTACATATTTATACCCATGGGTAGATAATAGTCCTTATAGGACAAGAAAGAAACTTTCCTAAAGATAAAAGGAAAACATAAAGTCCTTATAGGACACTAAACACACTTTCCTAAAGATAAAAAGAAAACTAACAAACTATTCCTAATTAATAGATACAACTGCCTTCTTCGGACTCGATCCATACATGGCAATCATCATGAAGCACATCAACTTAATCCGACAATGATTCCAATATCACCTTGCCGGAATCGGCTACATCGGCTTGCCTTGTCCGATTCGGTAACTGCTGATGCACACTGTAGCCGATGCGGTTCCGAAGCCGATTCATACCCTGTTTCCGTTATCGATTTCCTTCCAAATCCGCTTCGGCCTTAACTCCAAATCCGATGTAAATTTACCAACTTTCGTTGTTAACACTACCGGAGACACTAAGGTTTTTTGTTTTTTCTAGACACCAGAGACATGTTTACGGAGTGACGCATTTTCTTATGATTAATTAAATATTTATTATTGTTTTAAAAAATAGATTAGTATAATTTTTAAAGCAACTTTTGTATTGAAACCTTTTAAAAAAACACACCGTTTAGCAATTTAAAAAACATGCACACGAGACACAAGGCAGATGAGTTGGGAAATGTGGAGGAAGAACACAGCCTAAGAGTAAGTTTAATAGTATAGCCAACTACTAACTCCAAATCATATATAGTTAATTTAGTAGCTAATTTATACAATAGTTACCTATAGATATATACTACACAATTCAAACTTGGTCCCACACCTGTCATATCTTGGAGTCCGTGCTGTAGCTGGCTACAAATCTACAACCCGATGCTATTTCTCTCTTCTCTGGTATCTTCTCAAAATGTGTTCAAGGCCGGTCCTAACATTTCGGAGGCCCAGAGCGAAATAAAAATAGAGGCCCTCAATGGGTATAATATGTAGAATATTTTTTTCTTAACGATTGTAGAGCTAATATATCTTCTAAATAGAACATACAAATGCAATACACGCTCTACACACATACGCCTGATAGATAAAGATCATAAGACCCTAAATCACATATCTAACAGAGTAAGGAGAAAGCATAGATAAGAGGTGTCCTACTAAACCTGAATAATTGCATCCTCTAGGTTAGGATGAGTTACTTTGGCCTAGAGGTGGCCAAACGGGCGGCACGGCCCGGCCCGGCACGGGCACGGTTCCGGCACGGCCCGTTTCGGCACGGCCCGTTAGGCACGGCTGATGAAACGGGCCGTGCCGTGCCGGCCCACGTGCCGAGCCGCCGGCCCAAGCACGGCCCGTGGATGGCCGGGCCGTGCCCGTGCCGGCACGGCACGCCCGAGGCCCACGGGCCGTTCGGGGCACGGCGGCCCGTGAAGCACAGTGTTTTTTTTTTTTTAAAAAAGGAAAGGAAATGTATAAGGAAAAAAAATTAAAAATGGAAATAAAATGTTTAAAAAAAAGTAATGATTTACTAATGTTAAAAAATGAAAAAATGGTATTTAAAAAATGGAAATAAAAGTTTTTTAAAAAAGTAATGATTTGCTAATGTTAAAAAAAAAGAAAAAATGGTATTTTTTTGTTGTGTTGAAAAATTTAAAAATATAGATTGTGATTCATTATTTTGAAATAATTTAAAGGTAAATCCACACTTGCGAAAATATTGCAAAAGAATTTGTTAAAAATAGTAATGACCTTTATTAATGTTTATATCATTACAGGATACAATGATACATGCTGCCTCGTTAAAAACTTTGTCATGTAAAAACTCATAGGGGAAAATGAGAAAACCATGACAAAGAAAAGAGTACAGCTCAAAGGTCAGAACTTACTTCTAACAAAATTCTACTGGGGTTGGTCTGGATCCAGGTAGAGTTGCTCGAAGTGGGCGGCCAATTCTTGGTTGTCCGCAGTGTATTGGGCATGTTGTCGAGCAAGCTCCCAGTCTTTAACGCTTAGTAGCATTTCGACGTGGTCGCTGCGCAGAGTCGTCCTCCGGTCTTCGATGATTCGGCCGCATAGACTGAAGGCCGATTCGGAGGACACCGTCGACACGGGCACCGTCAACACATCCCGTGCTAGTTTTGAAAGCACAGGATATGTTATCTTGTGGTCATTCCACCACCCGAGGACGTTGAAATCTTGTGCTTCGTGGTGGATGGCGTCGCTGTCCAAATAACCGGACAACTCTTCGGCCACAACATGCGAAGAGGCGTCTCCACTTGTAGCCGACGAACTGCCACCACCTTGGATTGAACTTGAAGACGATCCACCCCAAATCCTACCCCACTGTATCTTCTTCTTACCTGTAGTGGGGATAGGAGGGGGTCTCCGCTGGCGAACTTCCTGAAACTTTACTTCATATCTTCCAAAAACCTCATATAATTTACGTCTAACCTCAGTATAAAAAGAACTATAATCTACACCTATAGTATCTCCAACAAGTGATAAAATAGCAGACAATCCCCTTAATTTACACCTAGGATCTAAAACAAAAGCAAGAGCATACAACATAGGTATATTTTTCCAATATTTCAAATATTTTTGTTTCATGTGAAAGACAGGTTCAGTTAGAACGTCATCATTTTCGTATTCTTTAAATAAAGTAGCAATTTCAAGAAGGTTGTGCAAAATTATATTAGCAGTTGGATAATAAACATGTGACAAAGTTAGAGTACAATCATAAAAAGTTTCTAGAAATTGGTAAAATTTTTGGACAATTGCCCAAACATGCTCGTTCAGTACTGAAGACCCGTCACTGTTTCTTGGGCCACCACGTGACTGAACAAAATCAGAAAGTAAACTACTATAAGGTAAAACAACTTTTAACATTAAATACGTTGCATTCCACCGATGCTCTGCATCGGTGGCAAACTTACGAGCTTCTACACCGGCCGCATTGCAAAACCTCTTCCATGCAGCAATCCGCGGGTTAGAAGCAGTTAACCACGCGATTGCTTGACGAACAGCATCGATGTGGTCACCTACCCTCTTCATGCCAGTCTTAACAATCAAATTAATTATATGACATGCACAACGCTGATGGAGTAGAAAAGATTGAGCATACACACAAAATAAAGGTTGCAATATTTCAATAGCCCTAGAATTAGCAGATGCATTATCTAGGGTGACAGCAAATATTTTATCAGCAAGATTAAATTCATTAATTACTTCCCTAATTCTTTCAGCTATGTTTTCTCCTGTATGTGAGACATCTATTAACCTAAGCCCTAAAACTCTCTTTTGTAATTGCCAATCATCATCAACAAAATGAACAACTACGCTAAGATAATCCTCTCTAGCTCTACTACTCCATATATCTGAAGTAACACAAACAGAGAAAGTACATGTACTAAACAGTTCCTTAAGTGCAGTTGCTTCCTTGTGATAAACATTCTCTAAATCTCTAGTTGATGTTTGCCTACTCACAGCTTTAAACCTAGGGTTATGAGATTGCTGAATGTAATGTTCAAAAGCAGGGGACTCCCCAAAGTTCAGGGGTAAATCTTGCCTGGCGATTAACCGGACAAGAGATTCCCGAGCAACCATGGGATCGTACTCCCAACTGCGTACCGTACCGTCTGGGTTTAGCATAAGTTGCTGCTGCCGGAGTTGTATTCCTTGCTTCTTGGCACACGACTCCGCATGGCGCTTGAGGTGACCTGTACCACCAGAAGAACGAGCAGATAAAATTTGCCTACATATTCTACAACGGGCTTTCGATACCTCCCTTCCGTCGGGGCATGTTTCCTTTATCTCGTCGAAGCTTTGCCACACACCGGAGGTTCTCGATCTCTTCGAGCCGGTGTGTGTCGAAACACTTCCGCTCGCGGTTCCGGAAAATCCTTCCGAAGCTGTCTCCGCCTGAACCGGTACCTCCTCAACGACAGCCGTATGAACCGGTACCTCCTCCACAGATGGTGGAGTTGGAGCCGATCCGGAGGTACCGTCAAACCCCGACATGTAGTTGGGGTCGAAATCACCCAAGGTGAACGACGGCGACTGGTATGGAAAGTTCGGATCCATTCTGAAAATTTAAACCGACATAAACAAATTTTCGAATATTTATTGAATTCACAAACACAATACAAATAATACACAAATTTGAATATTACTTACATCTTTCCAACCGCGAGCTCTTCAAACCTCTGCGATCAAACTGTTGAACTACGAAACTAATTTTGATTTTTGACAAAATTTGAGCAAATTTTGTCAAAATAAAAAAAAATGCACACTTGAGAACAAAGAGAGCACTTAAAACACTTGAGAGCACAAGATGAGGAGTGTGGGATGAGGAGAAATGGCTGGGGTTCATGCCCTATTTATAGGGCGAAATTTGAGATTTTTTGGAATTTTTTCGAATTTTTTATGAATTTTTTAGCCTCCCAACGGTTATTTTCAAATTTGAACGGTCAAATAGCCGTTAGTGCCACGTGTCGCCTTCCCGTTGGACCGCCGCCCGCCCTGTCAGTCTGTCACGCGCCGCCGGCGCTTTTCGGCCTGACGGGCCGTGCCGGGCCGTGCCGTGCGCGGGCCGTGCCGTGCCGGCCTGCTACAGGAGCCGTGCCGTGCCGTGCCGGCCCGCGGGCTCGGCCAGCGGCCCAAGCACGGCACGGCTACACGGGCCGTGCCGGCACGGCCCGTTACTGTAGCAGGCCGTGCCGGGCCGTGCCTGCTACAGGAACGGCCGTGCCGCGGGCCGCCCGTTTGGCCCGGCCCATTTGGCCACCTATACTTTGGCCCCACTCCCACCATCATAAAATAAACCAGCCCAAATTACGATTACGATGACACTACGCTACGCTAGGTAAGCTTATACTTATTAAATTATTGTAATTATTGTAGAGACAACATTGCAAACACAATCCAATTTCCTATTAATAGTTCCACGACTTTGAGAAAATTGTGACAGTATCAAGTAATTCATGCTAGCATTTTTATAAGAAAATGCAGTGATAACTATAATTGTACGTATCAACATGTATCAGTGATCGATCCTGTATTTAGTGGTGGTTATATTAAATACCATCAATAATCATCTCAATAAAGAAGAGAGAGGAGAAAATGTGTGGAACGGTGAATAAATAATCCAGTGTTAGGATTAATCAAGACTGATCGAGGCCCTTATCACGGCGGGGCCCAGGGCCACCGCACCACTCGCCCTACCCCAGGGCTAGCGCAAACCGAACTCGAGCCAAGCACCCGAAACCGAATTCGAGCCGCGCTGCGGATCCATCACAAAGCCCATCTACCCAAAAACCCAATCATATAGCCCACGCGCGGGCTTGGCGGCTTGCCCCCGTTTGCGAAACCCGATCAACCCCCACCGTCGCATCCAGATCGTACGGCCCAAACGCACCAACTCGAAAATCCCCTCCTCTTCCTCCCTCCCTCCGGCCCTCCCGAGCCCTAACCCTAGCTCTCTCTCCCCATCACCACCGGCGGCCATGGCGCTCGCCATCCGCGCCGCCGCCGCCGCCGCCGGCGACATGGCGCCGTCATCCGCCTCCGACCCGACCCTCGGGTTCCTCACCAAGCGGGACACGGAGGTGAAGCTGCCCCGGGCGACGCGCGTGAAGAACAAGACCCCGGCCTCGGTCCAGATCACCGCGGAGCAGATCCTGCGCGAGGCCCGGAGCGGCAGGAGCCCGAGGTCCGTCCCCCCAAGCAGAAGATCGCCGACTCCGTCGAGCTCTCCGAGTACCGCCTCCGCCGCCGCAAGGAGTTCGAGGACGCCATCCGCCGCGCCCGGTGGAACGTCGGCGCGTGGGTCAAGTACGCCAGGTGGGAGGAGCGGCAGGGGGACTTCGCCCGCGCGCGCTCCGTCTACGAGCGCGCCCTCGACGTCGCCCACCGCGACCACACGCTCTGGCGTGGCGTGGATATGCCGAGTTCGAGATGCGGAATCGGCATATGAACCGAATGTAATGTGTGTGATCGCGCCGTCTCCCTCCTGCCCTGGGTGGACCAGGACCAGCTCTGGTACAAGTACATCCATATGGAGCAAGTGCTTGGAGCCGTCGCCAACGCCCGCAAGGTGTTTGAGCTGTGGATGGCATGGCGTCCTGACGCAGCTGGTTGGAACTCGTACATCAAATTTGAGCTAAGATACGGTGAAATTGAGCGTGTGCGGGCCATCTTTGAGCGTTTTGTGGCCGAACACCCGCAGCCACATACATTCATCCTGTACGCAAAGTTTGAGATGAAGCGCGGAGAGGTGGAGCGGGCACGACGGGTGTACGAGCGTGCAGCAGACCTGCTGGCAGATGATGAGCATGCTGAGGTTTTGTTTGTAGCCTTTGCTGAGTTTGAGGAAAGGTGCCGGGAGGTCGAGCGCGCCCGTGCAGTGTACAAGTATGCACTTGACAGGGTGCCCAAAGGCCAGGCTGAAGAGCTGTACAGGAAGTTCCTTGCCTTTGAAAAACAGTTTGGTGACCGTGAAGGAATTGAGGACGCCATTGTGGGTAAGAGGAGATTCCAGTATGAGGACGAGGTGAGGAAAAACCCCCTCAATTATGATTCATGGTTTGATTACATTAGGCTTGAGGAGAGTGTTGGGAACAAGGACAGGATCAGGGAGGTGTATGAGAGAGCCATTGCTAATATCCCACCTGCAGAGGAGAAGCGTTACTGGCAACGATACATTTATCTATGGATAAATTATGCTTTGTATGAGGAGCTTGATGCAAAGGACATGGAACGGACCAGGGAAGTTTACAGCGAGTGTCTCAAATTGATTCCACACAAGAAACTCACTTTTTCTAAGATGTGGCTCATGGCAGCCCAGTTTGAGATAAGGCAGAAGAATCTTAAGGCTGCACGGCGGATTCTTGGAAATGCTATTGGGATGGCTCCAAAGGGCAAGATATTCAAAAAGTACATTGAGATTGAGTTGTATCTGGGTAATTTTGAACGTTGTAGGACTCTCTATGAGAAGTATATTGAATGGTCTCCAGCAAACTGTTATGCCTGGATGAAGTATGCCGAATTAGAGAAGAGCCTTGGTGAGACTGATAGAGCTCGCTCGATCTATGAGCTTGCTATTGCACAGTCAGCCCTTGATACGCCGGAAGTTCTGTGGAAGGTATGTTATTCTTTCTATTATCCTAATATATCGTCATTTTTATGGCTTTCAGACTAAAAGTGATAGATATTTCCTAGCATGGCTTTAGCCTTTAGTTCCTAAATCAGTTGAATTTCATATTCTAGTGATTTGTTGAATTGACATTGTCTGAGACAACACCCGCACATAAAAAAAACTTGCTTCCTTGTGCTTTCGGAATTGCTGTGGTACCTAAGCATTCCAACATTCATATTTTATAATGTTTGACCATCCATATTCCATAGTCCAACAATATATGTATTTATAATTTAAAGGTACCATTATATTCATTGTTGAAAATATTTTGATTTTCAGTTTATTTATCAATACAGAAGTTAATGAGCCATGCATTGTAAACATCACTAGTAAATATTTTGATTTTCAGTTTATTTATCATTCTAAGGAAAAAAGATGTCCAGAATACAGAACATTTTGAAAATTTGGGCCTTTTAGGAAGTTTTTTAAATAGTTAGGTCCTATTATGATTGACAGATTCTCTCATTAATTTCACTAGAATAATTAATTACTGCAGAAACTGTTATAAAATTATTTATACAAAACTGTTGTACAGCATCAATCCTTGTTACAATATTTGAGAATTCAGACAGCCATAAAGTAGTGATCTTAGAAAATCTATAGACCACCTTAAAATTTTAGTCAGCCAAGAGTACCTTAAAATATGAAATTCCTTTTGTTTGTTTGCTATGTATATTCTTAATCATTTCCTTTTTTGTATCTTACAGGAATACTTGCAGTTTGAAATTGATAAAAATGAATTCCACAGAACTTGTGAACTCTACGAGAGATTGCTTGATAGAACAAAGGATTTGAAGGTATGGATTAGCTATGCTGAGTTTTGAGGCCTCAGTTGGTTTGGGTGGGGAAGACAGTCAAAGTGAGGAGATTAAAAATGAAGTTAGTTATCAACAACAGCAGATAGAGCAGGTTCGAAGGTGCCGAGGTAAACAGAATTTGGAGAACAAATTTACTTTGTCCAGTTGAGTACCTCTGTTCCTTTTGTCATTCATAGTGCAATAAATCTAACCTCTTCTTTATTGCAATTTTCAGCTGTATTTGAACGGGCATTTGAATACTTCAGAACTAGTGCTCCAGAGTTAAAGGAGGAAAGAGCAATGCTCCTTGAAGAATGGCTTAATAAGGAGGTGAGCTTTGGTCATCTCGGTGATGTTACCTTAGTGCAGAAAAAGGCACCAAGGAAAGTGAAGAGAAAGAGACCAGATCCTTCAGAGGATGGCTCCACTACTGCGTATGTGCCTTACTCAATTATTTCATTCTTCTATAGTTTCTCTAACAAGTTTCATTTTACTCTGTGCTATCTGCCCTTAAAAGGAGGTTAAGAAATTTGGTATAACAAAAGGAGACAATAAATAGTTTTGACTCCTAATCTGTTCGCATAGCTTGTTTTCCATTTAGGCTGCCTGCAATTTAGGGAACAAATGTGCTGATAAAACATTTTCCTAAACCTTAGTAGGTATGAGGAGTACATGGATTATATTTTCCCTGATGAGGTTGCGCTGGCACCAAACCTCAAGATCCTCGAAGCGGCCTATAAGTGGAAGAAGCAGAAGACAGATGATACTGATGATGACTGATATAAACAGCAAAGGCTGCCTTGATGCCACTGTTTCTGTGGTCAGAGATGAGCTGATCCTTGTCAAAATCAGATCTGAAGGACTTCCACAATGCTGGGTAAAGTTGTGAATGTGCCCTGCCTTATTGCTCAACTTGTACAATATTATGTGGTTTGTGGCCCCGGCATTGATGAATTGAGTCATCTGTCATGCTCATACTCTTTCATTTTAGTTTTGATATGCACGATCATGTCGCTTGCCTTAATATCTTTTACATCTAGGGAGGCAACTATGTAGCAGTCATATTTTCCTAGGAATGGTGCATGTTGTGTATGGAATCTGTAAGGTGCTGTACATACCAGTCCGATGGATTTTGTGAAAACTTATGTCACACTGGTGATATCCAATTTTGGTGAACAAGATAAGTGAATTGAGGGCAACTCGTGCAGTCACAGGTGTGTCATGTCTCTTATTTTTAGAGTTCTGAAGTGGAGCTCCTCGTGACTCGTCGACAGCAAGATGGGCTCAGATCTCGTTCTCTGCGGGAATAAGTTCACATTAGGTCCCTCTATATGTCGCCCAGTCCGGCTTTCATCCCAGCAAAACCGGGTATGACTCCGTGCAAAAAAAAGGTCGCTCGGCAGTATTGTGCCTGGTTTTGGATGACGTGACGCCTACGTGGCTCCCTTTGACTAGGTCCTCGTCCAACGTGGCGCTTATGTGACAAATGATTCCTGGAAAAATAATAAAAAAAACATGGGACCCACATGTCAGCTACACAAAAATTATAAGAAAAGGTGGGGCCCATGTGGTCCCACATCAGCCCCCTCTTCTCTCTACCCCCTCTTCCTCCCTTACAGAACGGCGAGCGGCGGCGTAGAGAGGGGCGGTGGGCGGAGCGGCGCGTGGCGGCCGGGTGAGGAGGGGCAAAGCTTGCGGCGTCGCAGAGGGGGGGCGGTGGGCGAAGCGGCGCGCTGGCGCTCGGGCGAGACGAGGGGCCGCTCGCGGCGGTCGGGCGAGGAGGGAGGCGGCGCTCGGCGGCCCGCCCTTCCGCCCTCCCGTCGGCCGCCCTCTCCGCCGGCGCGGTGCGTGCCGCCGCTTCTCTCCCTCCCACCCGTCAGTCGGCTTGCGCCGCCGACCCTCTCCCGCCGGCAGCCGCGCACCGCCGTTCCTCTCTCACCCTCCCGCCAGCCGCTGACCCAAACGCACCGCCGCTCCTCTCCCTCCCTCCCACCGGCCGGCGCGCGCCGCCGCTCCTCTCGCGTCGGAGGTGCGCGCGGCATCCTTGGCGAGGTCGCCGCCCGCCCCTCCGCTCTGCCCACGGCCTGCCGTCGCTCCGTCGTGAGGACGAGGGAGAGCCGAGAGGAAGAGGAAGATCCGAGATTGGAGAGGGAGAGGGGAGGGGAGCCGGCGAGCTCGAGCTCGCCATCCTACCCGCCCGTCCTTGCCGACCACTACACGCGGACGCTTGCTCCGTCCCTCTTCCGCTGCCTCAACGTCTATCCCCCTCAAGTTCATGTCGAGAACGAGCGAGCGAGGCAGGCGGCGACCTCGGCCGGTGAGCACGCCTGCCACCGCTCCGCCCGCCGCCCGCCGCCCCTCTGCTCCACCCACCGCCGCTCCCGCTGCCCCTCTGCTCCGCCCGCCATCGCTCCGCCCACCGCCCGCCGCCCCTCTGCTCCGCCCGCCACCCGCCGTTGCTCCGTCCACCGCCCGTCACCCCCTCTATGCCGCCGCCGCTCGCCTTCTTGTAGTATAGGGGGAAGAGAGAAAGGAGGGAGGCTGATAGGTGGAACCAAATGGGCCCCACCTTTTTTTTTTAGCTAACATATGGGTCCCACGATTTTTATTATTTTTTCGGATAAAATTGCCACGAAAGCGCCACGTCAATGCCACGTAATCGCCACGTCAGTGCCACGTGGGACGAAGACCTAGTCAAACGAGCCACGTAGGCGCCACGTCGGCCAAAACCGCCCTTCATACTGCCGAGGGACCTTGTTTGCCTGATTTTCGTAAGTTGGGGGACGGGTCATACCCGGTTTTGCGGTCAAGGGACGAAAATCAGACTAACCGACAAATAGAGGGACCCAAAGTGAACTTATTCCTTCTCTGCGAGGGGGAGTCCTACGGCGGCGTCTTTCGGCCTTTCTCACTTTTTGGCAGGTAGTATCAGAATTTTTTTCATTTTTAAATTTATTTTTTTAATATTTACAGAAATATTATATCAATGGAAAGATTTACAAAAATAGATCCTGCCGCCCTCCATTTGGGCAGCAAGTTGACGTGGCACACGGCGTCGTGACGGCACCGTGTGCGCATTTTGCGCTTAGCCCCCTACAGTCCTCTGTAAGGGCGGCAAGGGGCTAAATGTAATTTTTGCCCTCCCAAAAAAGCAATTGGCTAGTTCTTTTTGCATCTAAGCCCCTTACTGCCCTTGCGAATTTTGCACGGAGGCCCCACTGGGCGGCAAGGGGGCCACGTGCAAAATTCACAGCCCCCTAAAATGACCGTCATGCGCATGTGTGCCACGTCAGCTTGCCGCCCAAATAGAGGGCGACAGGGTCTATTTTTGTAAATCTTTCTGCTGATATAATATTTCTGTAAATATTAAAAAAATAAATTTAAAAATGAAAAAAATTCGATAGTGTCAACACGAACAGCGGCTGTGAGAATTTTTTTTGAGATTATATCTATTTTTTTAATAATTTAGGTTTACATACTTACACGAGAAGAAATAGCACAAACATACGTATCCCACAGGTTGAATACAGGAACACGAGAGCGCTAGCCAGGCCGTTCCCGCTGAACGGGCGAGCGGAACCGCGATGGTCCTACGGGCCGAAACTGTGAAACTGTGACAGTCCCGCGGCTCAAAAACGCAGCACCAATGCAGTCCTGCGGTTCCATTGCGCGGAACCAGCTCTGTGAACAGTAGTAAACAGAGTTAAACAATAACTAAATAAACAATGTTTTGAACGGTATTAAAAACTCATGCGTGCTTAGATGCCGGTGCCGCACCACCGGCACCGCAAGTGGTGCCGTGCGACCAATCTGCAGGACCACGTCGGTCCCGCGGCACCGCCCCTCCTGTCCGTTCCGTGCCTTCGAGCTGCACTGATGGCACGGTGCCGTGTTCCTGTACCGCGGAAAATGTATATTTCTGTAAATGCATGTATATATACAAAATAGAGAAAAATAATGTATACTTTAAAATTTAATTGCCGGCTGTGATGTTCTATCACTAATTGTTTTGGCTCTGACGTTGCAGATATGATGAGGTTGCAATGTTAGTAGGATGTGGATGGGTAAAGTTAGGAGCATCTCTTAGTTGCAGAGGAGATTCCAAATCAAGCGCCCAATTCCTCCAAACGAATCGGACGATCAAATGTTTCAGTAAAAATAAACAACAATTAAAACTTTTAAATCTTGTGAACCCCCTCCCGTGTCGACGGTTCCTTCACCGCCGTCGGCCGCCGCTCCCTTCTCTACCCGCTCTCCCGCTCCCCCTACCACCACTTCCCCCGCCGCCACCGCCTCCATCCAACTGCCGCACGTCGTTCATCTCAAGTTGCCATATGTTCATCTGGACTCTGAAAGCTGGCCTTGGTCTGCTTCATTTTGGTGTTGTTGTGTCTCCATCCGGAGACCAGAGCCCGCACTCACTGCTAGTTGCCATCCCCAACCTGCCCCAATATTTCTCCAGGTTTTGTTGCTAGCTCTCGATCTGTACACGCTGTGGGATAATTGCTTGTTGACAAGTAAGATCAAATCCTGATGGTGGAAGAATGGCACCCCATTTTGTTTTTGTATCAGGGCTGCATAGAGTATAAAAGCTTTGTCCCCCTATGCTTGCACTCAGAGACTCTTCCATTGCTGTCATCGCATATGGTGTTGCAACTTGCAAGTAACACTGTCATCTCAATGTGCTTGCACGGGTAGCATACATATTCTCACTAACTGCTCTTACACTAACAAGGATGAATCAGACTAGCAGAGAGAGAGTGTCGAAACTAGATTTCGGCAATAATAAAAGGGGGTGGCTATCAAGCTGGAAAAGTGTATGGGTTTGGAGACAAAGGATTTATACAGGTTCAGGCCTTCTTATAAAAGAAGTAATACCCTACTCCTGTCCGGGGATGAATCCGCCGAGTGTATTATTGATTGTATGATTTGGGAAAAATCAACATATGCCCCTAGAGGCACCCGGACCCCCCTTATATATGGGGAGGAGTCCGTGTTACAAAAGATAATCTATATCCCTAACGGAATATGCAGATACAGATAAAATACAGTCGTAACCGACTAAGTCCCAGGGTATTTCCTTGATGCACAAGTTGAGAAACAAACCCGAGATACACATAAAATATTCTATCTATATTCGGTATCCTATATTCAGCCCAAATATCATCGCCGTGTAGATATGGGATATCCATAATCTCCACAGTAGCCCCCGAGACCTTTGCAGTCAACCATCATAGCCTGCTCAAAGATAATAATCCGAGTGCTTCAAACTTTTCATGCCAAGGCCTGCCGAGTAGTGAAGACGAAGACTGTAAAGGGCGAAAAGATAAAGAATATGGTGCATCGAATAGATGCACCTAATTAGGTATAGCCCCCAACTATGTGATTAGTCAACAAACTAAACATATAGTTGAGAACAAAATAATAGCATAATTATGCATCATATGACAAAAGCATACGCGGCGCCTAAAGAGGCATTCCAGCCGACTGCT
Organism: Oryza sativa Japonica Group; assembly: GCF_034140825.1. Taxonomy (NCBI): domain Eukaryota; kingdom Viridiplantae; phylum Streptophyta; class Magnoliopsida; order Poales; family Poaceae; genus Oryza; species Oryza sativa. Next base: position 20,220,575 of record NC_089040.1, read on the forward strand.
TTTCAGCCATAATAAAAGAAATCCGAGTGGTTAACACTCTAAAAAGTTCACGAATGAACACACTTGACAGGCATCCGAATATAAGACTCTAAAGATTACCCACCAAATATTATAAAAATCATGGTAATGAATAAGTCTAATAGCCTAGGCTATGACTATTTACCATAATGAAAACAGGCATATAACATACCGAGGAAATGACTATGATAAAAACAAGTCATTCCAAGTTAACCCAGACAGCTTTTGTAGCCTAAAAAAGCGTACAAAAACAGCATAACGCCTTTCTGTCGGGCACCTTTTAATTTGCATCGCAATAATTCCAAAGAATTATATGACCGCGTAAAAAGGATTTTATCAGCATTGGGCAACACTATTGTGTACATAAATTGCCAAAGCAAAGAATGCCTAAGTCCCTAAGGAACACAATGGGCCACGCTGTTAAAAGTATTGGGCTGAGGTACTGTTCAGGCCTAGGCCCATTCGCACCTCCGATACCCTTAACAAGAAAACCCGAGATCCAAACGACGCTTCGTCTTCCCCGCCGGAACTCTCGCCATTTTCCCCACTCCTTGCTACAGTACAGAGCTGGGCCGGCAAACTAGGGTTCACCATTCCACTCAAATCCACCTTCAAAAAGTGATCAAAATCCTTCCCGTGATCCACCGCCTCAATTCCTCACCTCTCCCAAGCCATCCCTCGAATCAAATCAGCGCATTCGGGGAAAATCGATGGCGGAAGAGAAAGAAAGCTTCGAAGGCCAATGGGCGCCGTCCGACGTGACGGAGGAGAACCTGAAGGAGATGGTGGCGCACGGCGTTCTCCCTGCCAAGGAGATCATCGGGTGGCGGCCAGCGTGCGGTGAGGCTTTTCCGACCCCCGATACACACGAGGTCGTGGTCTTCTCTCATTTCTTTTATGGTGGATTTGCTCTTCCAACCTCAAAGTTCTTCCGTGGGATACTGAATTTCTATGGAATCAGCGTACATCATTTGAATCCGAACTCCATAGTCCATATTGCAAATTTCGTCCATGTCTGTGAAGCTTTTTTGGGCATTAGACCTCATTTTGCTCTGTTCCGCCGAATCTTTTTCCTTAAGCCTCAACCGAACAAAAACAAACCATGCGTAGTTGGTGGGGCTGGATTTCAACTGAGGGGCACTCTGAGCCAGAAGTATTTCTCTATGCCTTTCAAGACTTCAAACAAAGGATGGCACGCCAACTGGTTTTATATTCAAAATCCCGAGCCCGCTCTTCCTGAGTACTCCTGTCTTCCCCCAGTATACCAAGATACCTGGAACTCTCTTCCCATGGGAGATGAAGCCGCCCAAGCCTTAGAACTGATGGAACGCATGCTGAAGCTCAAAGAGCAAGGCTTACAGGGAGAGCAAATCACTCGGCATTTCATTAAGTGTCGATTATCTCCAATCAAAGAGAGATCCCGCACAGCATTTGAGTTTGACGGCAAGCATGATCCAAACCGTGAAGACCCAGACTCTCTGGACTTTAAAATCATGAAGGAGAGAATGTATAAAATCTTCTCAAATGCTATTGTCGTCAGCTACTCACATCAGCTGCCAGTTGTACCATATAATGCATTCAATCCGCCTCCGCAGGTATGTATCTGAAACCTTCAACTCATGACCAAAACATAATTTTATCTTCATGTTGAGTGAGCTAACCGTGGAAGCATCTCATTCAGGAGTACGTATTGATGAAATCTGATCCCCCAATTGCTCAACGCCGATCTCCTCGCCAGCACACCGTTCAGGGAAGTGGAGGGCCGACAATCAGGTCAGACCCGCAACCTCAAACCTCCAAACCGGCTGGGCAGACAGGTTCTCGCAAGAGAAAGCTGGTGCTTAATGACGACGAAGTCGATGACAGCAACAAATCTGGGGACAAGGGCACGCCCAATAAACTCCCAAAGCATACCATGCCTAGGAAAAAACTGGCTGGCCGTCAAATGCCAAAGATCAGAACATCTTCCAGGTATAAACCTCTCGGTACCATTTTATTCCGGCATGCTTCTCTCATAGAAATTACGCTGAATATTGAAAGGACACTTTGCAGGAAACCGTCCGATATAGATCCAACTGGAAAAGATCCTGATCCGGCTGCCACAGAGTCAAATTTATCCAAAGATGCTGAGCCGACTGCCGAAAGCCAGCCGACTGCCGAAAGTCAGCCGACTGGTGCCCATGCTTCGGATGACAAGGCCAATCCGAGTGACCAGCCGCCGACTGGAAACCAGTCGGCAGCTACTGAAACTGCAACAACCCAAGAGCCCCCGACTGGAAACCAGTCGGATGTAGGTCTAAATCAAGAGATTCCTGAAGCTGAAGCGCAGGCGACAACTTCTCAAGGACCAGAGGCTGGTAATGACTCAGTGATTGGGTCTCCGGATAAAGAGCAGGGATCACCTCACGCTCAGCTAGGCACATCCTCAGGTAACTCATCTTCTCAAGTGATGCCGTTCTGAATAACTCCAGCTTACTCGTCTAATGTCTTGGGAATACATCAGGTCCACTAGGCGGCGACGAAGAAGAAATTCTCCGCATAAAGGCAGCTGATGACTCTCGTCCTCCTATCTTACTCAAATGGTGGGACGAGAACTCTCAAGTTTCCGGCATTGTCATAAATCGCCAAAAAGAAGATGAGGAAGTGTGCCAGCTGAAGAAAGTACTTGGAGAAGCTACTCGCATTGTGAATGTAAGTCTTCTAGGTGACTGCCTTTGATGACTTTGTTTTCTCGTTAGCAAAACTAATCCATGAACCACCGTGCAGAGAATCCATCTTCGCAATGAGGCCAAGACCACAACCTTAGAAAAGCTGGTTCCTCATTTGGGAACTCTTGAAGCTGTTAGGAGCCAGCTACACGAGGCCAAGGAGCATGCCAAGAAAACGGAGAAGGAATTAAGGGAACGAATTGCTCAGCTCCAGGATTCAAACTACGAGCTGAGTGGTTCATCAAAAGGTAATCTCTAGATCTGTCCCATTTATGCTGTCATAACTGGATCCTCAAACATTCGGATTTCAAACAGCGCAAGCCACCAGGATGGCTCAAATGGAGAAGCAAATTGAAGCTTTGAGAAAAGACAAAGCAGAACTAGCTGCAGAAAGGGACTCGGCCTTGAAGGAGGTTGAAGGTACTGCCAGCTGACAATCTGAACTTTCCTCTTTTTAATGTAGCAGATTCTTATTGTAAATGTGTTTTGTAGACCGTAAAATCAAATCTCAAGCTCAGTTTGACGTCCTGGTTGATAAAATCAAGAGGCTTAAAGGAGCAAGAGATGAAGTTGCCAATGTCGCTACACCACTTGTCCAAGCTATGTTCCTCAATAACAGTGGTCCGAGTGCACTTGACGCAACCGAAATCTTTGACAAGCTGAGAGTTGCACCGGATGTATATTTCAAGAACATCAAGAAAGCTGGAAGTATGGGAGCTAGCATGGCATTGGCGATGACCAAATCCTTGTACCCGAGAATTGAAATCGACACCATTGATGGATTTGCAGACGGGACAAGCGAAGAGGCTGCTCTTGATCTTATCAGCAATGCTCAAAATGCGGCTGATAAGATTGCAAGTGACGTTGTAGAGCAATTCCGCAACAACGACCTTCAGCCGAGCAACAATAACTCTGATGATGAAAGGACTGACTCTGACTGAGTATGAATGTAACAAATGGAGGCTCAATTTGTACAATACTGGTGTATTTATGCTGTGCTTGATAGTTCTAGCCAAATCTTTGATTTCTTAAAAGCTTTTATCAAGCTTTGTTGAGCCTAAAACCCAAAGAAGCTATAAAAAACTTTCAGTCCTCGCAGACTAAGTAGAAAAATCGAACAAGGCAATGATAAACCAAGTAAGCAAATTGAATTGATAAAAAATCACACTCCATTATTATAATAATAGCCCCCGACTGACAACTTCAAGAAGAAAACTTGATGTTGACAGTCAAGATAGGGAAGTACAATGATAAACTTAAGCGTAGAAACGACGAAGATGTTCAATGTTCCAAGAGTTGTCGACGAGAGTACCATCTTCTCGCTTGAGTCGATAGGAACCTGGCCGGGTGACTTCAGAGATGATAAATGGCCCCTCCCATAAAGGAGATAACTTGTGCCGATCCCGTGTAGTTTGAATTTTCCTCAAAACCAGGTCGCCGACTAAAAAGGCACGGGATCGAACATTGCGATTATGATAACGCCGCAACCCTTGTAAGTATCGAGCCGACCGAATCAAAGCTGCTTCACGGACTTCTTCCAATCGGTGCAAGTCATCCACTCGGTCCTCTTCGTAGCGTTCTTCACGGAAATTTCGAAAGCGCAAAGATTCGAATTCAACTTCACTCGGCAACATTGCTTCTGCCCCGTAGACAAGGAAAAAAGGTGACTGGCCTGTGGCCCGACTGGGTGTAGTTCGCAAAGACCAAAGCACCGATGGCAGCTGTTGCACCCATTTGCCGGCATAGGGTTTTAGCCGGTCAAAGACACGCGCTTTAATCCCTTGAAGTATCATGCCATTGGCTCGCTCCACCTGTCCATTGCTCATGGGGTGTGCCACCGAGGCATAGCAAATCTTAATTCCAAAGTCTTCACAAAAGTCTTTAAAAACTCCGCCAGTGAATTGTGTGCCATTATCAGTGATGATCCGATTGGGCACTCCAAATCTATGCACAATGTTGATGAAGAAGTCTCGAGCATTATCTGCTGTGATTGTGACAACCGGTTTAGCTTCAATCCACTTGGAAAATTTATCAATGGCCACAAAGAGATGCGTGTAACCGCCGACTGCCTTTTTAAACGGGCCAACCATGTCGAGCCCCCAAACCGCAAACGGCCAAGACAGCGGGATAGTTTGCAACTCTTGAGCTGGTAAATGAATTTGTCTGGCGAAAAATTGGCAACCTTCGCACGTGCGCACAATTTTGTCGGCGTCGGACACTGCAGTAGGCCAAAAAAAACCCTGCCGGTAAGCTTTGCCGACAATGGTGCGTGCAGCAGCATGGTTTCCGCATATCCCAGAATGTATGTCTTTCAGCAATTGTCTCCCTTCCTCTAAAGATACGCAACGTTGCAGAACTCCTGAAGGGCTTTTCTTGTATAACTCAGCTTCATGCATAACATAAAGTTTGCTCCGCCTTGAAATCCGCTCGGCTTCATCTTTGTCTTGAGGGAGTTCTTGAGAAGTCAAAAATCGTATGAGGGGCTCTCGCCAGTCGGCTTCAATCATAGCTACGTCATGAGTGCCCGCAATTTGAGCAGTATCTTTGTGAGGTACCGTCGGCGTATAAAGGTGTTCGACGAAAACATCGGAAGGCGCCACCTCGCGCTTGGATCCAAAGTTGGCAAGTCTGTCGGCGGCTTCATTATTGTGTCGAAGAACATGACTTAGTTCGAGTCCATCGAACTTGTCTTCCAATTTGCGTACCTCTTGTCGATATGCCATCATATTGTCATCAAGGCAGGACCACTCTTTCATAACCTGGTTGACTACCAGCTGTGAATCGCCTCTAACTATTAGACGCTTTATCCCTAGGGAAATTGCAATCCGCAGCCCATGAAGGAGGGCCTCATACTCGGCGACGTTGTGGGACGCCGAAAAATGTATCCAAAGTACATAGCTTAATCTTTCTCCAGTTGGTGAAATTAGAACCACTCCTGCTCCAGTGCCCGAAAGTCTTTTTGACCCGTCAAAATGCATGGTCCAGTGCTCCATCTTCTCCGCGGGGGTATCCTCTTGGCACTCGGTCCATTCGGCGACAAAATCAGCTAACGCTTGGGACTTGATTGAAATTCGGGGCTTGAATGATATGTCCAAAGACATCAACTCCAAAGCCCACTTTGCAATCCGTCCGTTTGCTTCGCGGTTGTGCAGTATATCACCGAGTGGAAATGATGTGACCACCGTTACCGGGTGACCTTGAAAGTAGTGAGATAGCTTCCTGGTAGTGATTAAAATACCATATAACAGCTTCTGAACCTGAGGGTACCTCGTTTTGGAGTCGGCTAGGACCTCGCTGACAAAATAAATCGGTCGCTGGACTTTCTGGACATGGCCTTCTTCCTCACGCTCAACGACCAAGACAGTGCTCACAACCTGGGAGGTGGCTGATACATACAGCAACAACGGCTCCTGCAGGTGTGGTGAGGCTAGGACCGGTGGCTCGGTGAGGAGTTTCTTGAAATCTTCGAAGGCCTTCTGTGCTTCAGGTCCCCACTGGAAATCATCTGTTTTCTTTAGTAGCTTAAAGAAGGGCATCCCCCGTTCGCCAAGTCTTGAAACAAATCGGCTGAGCGCCGCCATGCATCCAGTCAGCTTCTGAACATCTTTCTGGGTACTTGGCGGTTTCATGTTGAGGATAGCAGTAACTTTCTCCGGGTTGGCTTGGATGCCTCTATGAGACACCATAAAACCAAGCAGCTTCCCTGACGGTACTCCGAATGTGCACTTTTCAGGGTTTAATTTCATCCTGAAAGCACGGATGCTCGCGAAGGTTTCTTCCAGATCCGAGATCAAATCATCCTTTTGCTTGGTCTTGACGACTACATCATCCACATAAGCTTCAACGTTACGGCCAATCTGCGTTGAGAAGCATCTCTGGATCATACGTTGATAAGTTGCTCCTGCGTTTTTCAGTCCAAATGGCATGGTGACGTAGCAGTATGCCCCGAAGGGCGTGATGAATGAAGTCTTCAAGCAGTCGGATTCCTTCAGTCGGATCTGATGATACCCCGAGTAGCAATCCAAAAAACTGAGAAGCTCACAGCCGGCGGTCGAGTCGACTACCTGGTCAATGCGAGGCAACCCAAAAGGATCTTTAGGGCAGGATTTGTTGAGGTCAGTGTAATCAACACACATGCGCCATTGCCCTGTTTTCTTCCGAACTAGAACTGGGTTTGCTAGCCAGTCGGGATGAAGGACTTCTTTAATGAAGCCTGCTGCTAACAGCTTGGTTAATTCCTCCTTGATCGCGTCCTTCCTGTCTTGTGCGAATCGGCGGAGTCGTTGTTTGATAGGCTTGGCGTCTTCTTTGACATGTAATGAGTGCTCAATCACCTCTCTAGGAATACCGGGCATATCAGATGGTTTCCACGCAAAGATATCTTTATTGTTCTGAAGAAAGGTGATGAGCGCACTTTCCTATTTACAATCTAACTCGGCGCCTATTACAGCAGTTTTAGCAGGATCAGAGGGATCTAGGGGAATCTTCTTAGTCTTAGCTTCGCTTTCTCCACTTTTAGAAGTCTTGGTAGCAGGTATTTCTCCTTCGCTCGCCGTGGCTGCAGCCAGTCGGATATCCTCTCGGGCAGACGCCATCTCGCGGGTTTGGGCCATGTCGCAACTCTCCTTGTCGCATGTGACAGCTTGCTTGATGTCACTCCGTAGGGATAGGACTCCTCGGGGACCAGGCATCTTCATCATCATGTAAGTGTAGTGCGGGACGGCCATGAACTTGGCTAATGCCGGGCGTCCGAGTATGGCATGGTATGCTGTCTCGAAATCGGCGACTTCAAAGCTGATATTCTCTGTGCGAAAGTTTTCCCGAGTGCCAAAAGTGACCGGGAGGGTGATCTGGCCGAGTGGAGTTGCGGATAATCCTGGAATTACGCCGTGAAAAGGCGCATTGCTTGGTTTTAACTCGGAGCGAGGAATCTGCATATCATCCAAGGTCTTGGCGAAAAGGATATTGAGTGCACTGCCACCGTCGATGAGGGTTCTGCGAAGCTTGACATTACGGACCACTGGGTCTAGTACCAGGGGGTACCGCCCCGGGTGGACCACTCGGTCAGGATGATCCGAGCGGTCAAACTTGATTGCAATCTCTGACCATCGAAGATATTGGGGCGTGTCGGGCTGAACGGCATTGATCTCCCGTTCGGTCAACTTTTGCTTCCGTTTAGACTCATAAGCCAGGGGGCCGCCGAAGATATGGTTGAGCTCCTTGCGGTGGTCTTGAAAACCTGCCGGGGTGTCGCCGTCGTCCTTCTTCCTCGACGTGCTTTGTTCTTCATCGGAGTTCTTCCGTGTAGTCTTGGTGTATTGATCCGCGAACTGCTTGTAGACGAAACAATCTTTGGCCACGTGGTTGGAGTTAGGATGGTGCGGGCATTGGGAGTTCATGATCTTGTCAAACGTGTTGACGCGCGAATGCTGTCGAGAAGAGTGACTGGCGGTTGCAACAAGTTCCGCAGGCTTACGCTTGCGGTCCTTATGATTGTTACTTCCACCTCCTCCCGAAGCCGGCGTATCCTTTTTTGGCTTCCAACTGGGACCCGACTGCTTTGACGCGGTGACGGCGTCTTCAGCTTTGGCGTACTCGTTGGCTTTTTCAAACATGAGCTTGACTGTCCTGGGAGGCTTACGCCCGAATTTGCCAACCAATTCTTCGTGGCGAATCCCTTTGGTGAATGCGGCGATGATGACGTCGTCGGTGATGTCGGAGATCTTGTTACGCTGTTCAGAAAATCGCCGGATGTAATCTCGAAGGGATTCTCCGGACTTCTGAATGACGTTGTAGAGGTCGTATTGTGTGCCGGGACGCTCGAAGGTGCCTTGAAAGTTGGCGATGAAGTGGTCACGTAACTCGGCCCAAGATCCGATTGTACCACGGGGCAATCCATGGAGCCAAGATCGGGCGGAATCCGCTAAAGCCACTGGTAAATAGTTCGCCATGGCCTTGCTGTCTCCTCCTGCTGCGCGGATTGCGAGACCGTAGACGGTAAGCCACGATTCTGGGTTAGTGGTACCATCATACTTCTCTATTCCAGTCGGCTTGAAGCCGGCTGGCCAATCCACTCGACGCAGGTCGTCGGTGAAGGCTGCTACTCCGTCAAGGTCGTCGTCGTGGCGGTCCGGCGAGTGATGATAGCCTCGAGCTGCTCGGCGCTGTATGATTGTGTCGCGAAGATCGACGGGGCGGCGACGAGGTGGTGAGCGAGGCCGTTCCACTCGGCGCTCCCTATGGTGATCGGGAGGTGAGTGAACAGACCGCTCGTCGTGGCCCCTGCTCCTGCGATTGGATCCTGCGCCGGTGATGCTGAGGCTTGGATGACGGTAGTCATGAGATCGGAAGTGGGGGACTCGGCTGCCAGTCGGCGTATGGACGCTTTCGGAGTTAACTGGGACCGAAGCCGCAATCATAGTCTTCGTCTGGTTCAAGATGTTGACGACGTGATCGGATTGATTGAGCTCGTTTTCCCTGAGTAGGGTGTCGAGGAGGGTGATCGCGGCAACCGCATTCTGTTGAGGGGTGCGAAAAACCGGCGTCCCTTCAACATCTTGCTGGCCGATGAGATCACGCGCCCGGCGCCCTGCTTCCAAAGCTCGCTGCCGTCGATCCTCAGCCTCCTTCGCGGTCCGCTCACGCTCCTGCTGCTCATGCCGTAACCGTTCTTGTTCTTGTGCTTGATGCTCCTCTTCCAGTCGGCGGCGCTCAGTCTCGCGACGCGCTTCGGTCTCCCGGGCTTGGCGTTGCTCCTCCGTCTCGTTATTGGCCATGAAGACGCCAAAGTAGAGAGGGGTGTAGTTGTCATCTAGGCTTCCGTCGAAGTCGTCGAGATCCGGGTCGTGGTAGCGAGAGCTAAACTCGTCGTACTCCACGATGTCGGTGGGGCGCGAGTCGACGGTGGGAGAGCTGTAGTCGCCATCTAGCTGATCCGTCTAAACCGTGCCGAGTGGTTGGAGGATGACGCCAACTTCCCTGAAGCTAGGCGAAATCGGTATTGAAGCCGACTTCCGCCTAGGCCTACGGGAAAGAGACGCTGTCGTGATGGAGACGGCCGTCAAATCGTCGGGGAGCTTCATCAGGATCGGTGGGTAAGCCCCATCATCTTGATCTGGTGACGTTGGTGAAGGTGCGATCTCGCCCGAGTGGTTTGAAGCCGACTCGGTCGAGATGGTCTTGAAGTAACTTTCAGCCGCGTTTGGGAGTCCAAACGGGGCCGAAATCTGGTTCTCTCCCGACTGGTCCGACTCCGAGTCAAGGAGAGAGATCTTGCCGAAGTTGCTGGTGACGAAGTCGAGGCTGCCGAACCGAAACGTCTGCCCGGGTGGGAAGACGAGGTCGTCGATGCCGGAGATGGAACCCATTGCACTGATCGGCGAAAAGCTTGACGCTACCCCTACCTGGCGCGCCAACTGTCGAAACTAGATTTCGGCAATAATAAAAGGGGGTGGCTATCAAGCTGGAAAAGTGTATGGGTTTGGAGACAAAGGATTTATACAGGTTCAGGCCTTCTTATAAAAGAAGTAATACCCTACTCCTGTCCGGGGATGAATCCGCCGAGTGTATTATTGATTGTATGATTTGGGAAAATCAACATATGCCCCTAGAGGCACCCGGACCCCCCTTATATATGGGGAGGAGTCCGTGTTACAAAAGATAATCTATATCCCTAACGGAATATGCAGATACAGATAAAATACAGTCGTAACCGACTAAGTCCCAGGGTATTTCCTTGATGCACAAGTTGAGAAACAAACCCGAGATACACATAAAATATTCTATCTATATTCGGTATCCTATATTCAGCCCAAATATCATCGCCGTGTAGATATGGGATATCCATAATCTCCACAGAGAGAGAGAGAGTTTCCAAGCAAATTTGATGGCACATATCCACGAATTGTGATTTTCAATAGTTTGCATTATAAACGCTTCATCTTGTCCTGCCTCCTTTTTTCCTTAAATTTATTTACATGGTGTGGGAGGCAGTATTTCCTAAACACTTATAAGTAGGACTCACTAAATTGAAGAAAAAACAAGTAGCTCTACCTTGCTTATGATGGTCCTTCATATTGCAGCACATCTTCCATGGGTCTGTAGCAGCTCATCCTGCTCAAGGTTGACTATGAGTTTTGGTCAGTGAAGGGGATACAATTAGTAATGGAATTAGAACACAGGTAACACTCGAGTTAATTAGTGTTTTGCTTGCAGTTTCAATGCTTACACTACAATTTCATTCTCTGCAATTACATTCACATTTTAAGCTTTGGTTTTCTTCTCTACTCCCAATCACCGAACTTGTTTTTTTAATGAAAACACAACTTGGTATTTGCAAGTTTTCTATCTGTTTTTTGCAACAGGAAAACTGTTACATGTTCTAGACAAAAATATCATTTTTAAGAACTGTAACAACTAACAAGCTTATGGATGAACTTTGACAGGTTCCTTGACGAAATTTGAAGATGTAACCTGCCACCCATGATTCGCAGCCATCGCCCGTTATGGACTTGCCAAGTTTCTGGTGGTGCCCATTGTTGATGAAATTACTGATTGCCTGAAGTACTCAAGTTTCATGAGTATAACAAAGATTACAGCTTGGGTATCTGTAAAGTGGTTATGTTGAGATAAAAGGACAATAATGTGAGATTTCTGTTTACATCTCAAATGTTCCCTTTAATTTTTTTATGCTACTTTCTAACTTCGCCTTTCAGTTTAAATTTCATAATATGCATTGTTTCTTATATCCAGGATTGAATCTTCTAGCCTCTACAAAACTGAATTGAGGTTCTGCATATTTCTCCAAAATAAAACAAGTATGAATGTGCTAGGCTTGCTTGTTTGATTCATGCATTATAAATCTTTTCATTGAGAATACTAGCATTTAAAGTCAAGGATATATGTGAAAATCTCAGTAGCGTTTGATTAAATTTACATTTTATGCAAATAACAACCAACTTGACATCACCTTCTCCAAGCATGAGGGAATGACGTAGTTTTACGTGCAACCTGCATCTATACGATTGATCCCTTGTGGTGATACTATGCCTGTCCATCACTACAGTTTTTCTCTAGTTCTGTTACAACTTAAAACAAGCTGTATTGTTCTATGTGATATGATTCTCTTCTTGTGCTTATTCACTGTTGCCCTGCTAGAAGCAATTTCTATGCTTACTGGTTACTTGATATTGGAATTAGGAATAAGTCCACTTGGACTCCCTCGGATATATGTATAATCTGATTTGTATCTCTCAACCGTAATACCGGATATCTTAACCCCTCAACTATGAAAACCAGCGCAATTTAACTCCCTTGGTTGTTAAACGAGGAATTTAACGCGGTCGACGAGGCCGGTGCCAATGCCATGTCCCCCGCTCTCATCTCCTCTGCTCCATCGCATGAAAGGACGCTCAGAGGACGAGGGAGTGGGGCGGTGGGCAGCAACACGATGAAGCAGAGGGGTGGCGGGGAGATCTCTAGCTCCCCAATGCCTTCGCCGGCCAGGCCACACCAACCCCGTCGCGTCACCGCCGCCAATGAACTCCATCATCAATCAGGGGATCATCCTCAACGCCGTCGCTAGAGGGCGGGCCTACCCGCTATCGGTGCCATCCTTCGGGTCCCCAGGTCATCACCAACACGCCGCCGTAAAGATCCCGCCTCGACCTCACCTTAGGCACGACACCACCCTGGATCCAGCCCCTACGATAGGCCGACGCTTCCTCGGTGCTCGCAGCATTCGTCTCCCTTCACTGCTGCCGCCAGGGGAATGCATGGGACCCTCCCCGTCGTTCTCTGACTCTGGTCACCAGCCTCAACTATGTATCTGCCACCATCGGGCAGCCTGTCCCTTTGTGTCCACCGTCGCAGTAGCCACAAGCGACGCCCTCGCTGTCGGACCCTCGCCGCCGAACGCCGCCGTCACCGAGGCGGAAGGGGTTGAGAACCCTCGGCCTTCACCCGCGCCGCACTCTTGTCCTTGTCATTGTCCCAACGGCTGTGATGTCAGCTACCATGCACCAAGTAAAAGAAAGGAGGAGAGAGAGGGATAGAGGTTATTAGAGGGAGGGGATGGACATGTGGGGCCAACTTTTTTTTTAATTTAGTTGATGACTGGGCTGCCACATAGACATCACGTCAGCGAAAATCACTCTTAAAACAGCCAAGAGAGTCTTTTTACATAGTTTTTATATTTTTTTTTGGGGGGGTGGTTGTCAAATCTGTTTATACGATTTAGGGATACGAATTAGATTCAACATATATTAAGGAAGTGAAATTGGACTTTTTCCCTCGAATTATATACACATGTTTGTCTCAAGTCGTGTAGATGCCCACATGTACAAAACAGCCCATTTATAAAGGCCCACAGAGAAAGCACACAAAGCTAGCCCAAACAAAAGCCCCAAATCATGATCCATTAACCCGTTAGCAAATGTGATAGGCCTACTAGATGATGCACTAGCCAGTTAGCAAAATAGGAATAAATCTATTTTGCCTCTCCAACTTATTTCTTTGGTTGAATCGCATCCCTTAACCACAAAATCGGGTATAACCCGTCCCCCAACCCCTAAAACTATTGCAAATTGACTCCTTGGATGGTTTCGGAAGTGGTTTTGTCCCACGTGGCATCTTTGACCCTGTTGACTAGCTGAGTCAGCTTGTGGAACCCACTGCCAGTGCTCACCGTCGTCGCACGCGTTCCCCACGCGTTGCCTTCGCCGCCTCTACCGCATCGCCTACAATCCACCACCATCGTGTTTCCCCCTCCAATCCGCCACCACTGTCGCCAGCCGATGCCCCCTCCTCCCCCATCGCCGTCGCCCATGGGGAGAGGAGTCGTCGGCCGACCGCAAATTGGGGAGAGAACTCGCCGGTCAGCCTCGCACGGGGAGGATCTCGCCAGGAGGCCGCACACCGAGCGAGGAGCTCACCGGCCTACCGTCCACAGGAGGAGGAGCTCAACGGGAAACCGCGCGTGGGGGAGGAGCTCGCCGGGAAGCTATGCGCGGGGGAGAATCAACCGGCGGACAACACACGGGGAGAGGAGCTTGTCGGCTGCTACTGTTGCTGCTTCCACACGGCCACAGGCGCCTCCTGCTGCTTGGACCGCTGCCGCCGCCGCAACCTCCTATCCCGCTGTAGCAGCCACATGCTACTTCCACTTCGACTCCGTTGCAGCAGCCTCCTCTCTCACGCCGCCGCAGTCGCTGCCTACAGCTGTTGCTGCTTCCACGATGCCACCGCCGCCATCTCCGCAACCTACTCTCCTTCCCTCCCTCGTCGTCGCCGCCACCCTCTCATACCACCGCAGCCCTCACGGCCTCTGTTGTTGCTGGAATGTGTGTGTGAGAGAGAGGATAAATGAAGATTAATTAAAGGGAAGAGAGATGGGAGGTGAAAAAAATGGTGATATGAGGTGGAAGTCGCTGACATGTGGGTCCCACTCCCACCTGCCAACTCAGTCAGTCAACCGTGGTCTAGCAGCCATGTCAGCAGCAATCGCTTGCCAAATGCTGAAGGAGTAAGTTGCACTAGTTTTTGAGGATGAGGGATGCGTATACCCAGTTTTGTGGGTGAGGGAGGTGATTCAATCGAAAGAAGAGATGAGGGAGGTAAAATAGACTTATTCTAGCAAAATAGGACTGGAAATTTTGAAACTTTCAGTCCTGGGCCTGTTACATGATCCAATAATCCATTACAAAATGTAACTGATTTTTTTTTCTTGCATAATTACATGCATGTCTCCTATATTGATTGCATTAGAATCTAATGGATTTTCTTTTTCCTCTTCTGTTTTAAAATAGACACTAAACAATGCAGTCAATAATTTGCATTTTTTCTTATATCCACCTATGAAATACACAAAATACATGCAAAATCATCATACTTGCTGACCATCAATGAATCGATTGGATTAACCAACCAAAGTTGGTCTTACTCATTATGCCCTTAAACATGCCGGGCTTTGTTGTTGGCCACAATTTTTTTAATCTAACTGGGCCCCAAATATGCTGCATTTTCTCACTTGCAATCTACTAAAAATAAAGATAAAACCTCAAGAAGACTTGTCACCAGCCAAGATTTAAGGGTAGTGATCTTGGCTGGGTTTGCTTGGCTGCATGCAAGAATTATAGCAGTCTCTGAATGACCCAGAAACATTTACCGTTGTGGAGATTATGGATACCCCATACCTACACGGCATGTATAGTCTGACTGGGTATGGGGTGCCATGTATAGATATAATATCCTTAAAAGGACTCGGGTTAAATTCCAAACTTGTACGTCAAAGGAAATACCTGGGATCCTAGTCGGTTACGATTGTATCTCATCTGTAACTACCTATTCCGTTAGGGATATGGATTATGCTTTGTAATGCGGACCCATTCCCCTATATAAGGAGGGGTCCGGGTGCCTCTAGAGGCACGATTTTCACCCAAATCATATGATCAATAATACACTCGGCGGATCAATCCCCGGACAGGAGTAGGGTATTACTTCTTGATTAAGAAGGCCTGAACCTGTATAAAATTCCTTGTCTTTCAACCCATCCATTTTTCCAGCTTGATAGCCACCCCCTTTTAGTATTGCCGAAATCTTGTTTCGACAGTTGGCGCGCCAGGTAGGGGAAGCGTCAAGTTCTTCGCCGACTACTGCGATGGGTTTCGTTTCCGGCATCGACGACTTCGTCTTCCCTCCCGGGCAGGCGTTCCGGTTCGGTAGCCTCGACTTCATCACCAACGACCTCGGCAAGATTTTTCTCCTCGACTCGAATTCGAACCAGTCAGGAAGAGGCCAGATCTCCGCCCCGTTCGGTATCCCGAACTCGGCCGAGATCTACCCCAAGACCATCTCAACCGAGTTGGCCTCAAACCACTCGGACGAGATCCAATCTACTACAACACGACCTGATCAAGATGATGGAGCTTATCCGCCAATCCTGATGAAACTCCCCGATGATTTGGCTGTCGTCTTCACCACAAGGGCGTCTTCTCCCCATAGGTCTAGGCGGGATCTGGCCTCGGCCCCGATCCAGCCTAGCTCCAGGAAAGTCGGCGTCATGCTCCAGCCTCTCGGCATGGTTTCGACATAACAACTGGATGGCTACCTCAGCTCCCCCGGCGTCGACTCATGGCATACGAAGATCATTGAGTACGACGACTTCGGCTACCTCTACGACTACCGCAACCTCGACGACTTCGACGAAGACTTTGAAGATAACTACACGCCTCTCTACTTCAGCATCTTCATGGCCGACAACGAGACGGAAGAACAGCGTAAAGCCCGAGAAGCCGAAGAACAGCGCGTGCGACAGGAAGCCGAACGACGCCGATTGGAAGAGGAGCGCCAAGCACAAGAACGAGAACGGCTGCAGCGTGAGCAACAGGAGCACGAACGGGCTGCAAAGAAGGCTGAAGACCAGCGACAGCGCGCCTTGGATGCCGGGCGACGAGCACGAGAACTTATCAGGCAGCAAGACGTCGAGGGAACGGCGGTTTTTCGCACCCCTCAACAGAACGCGGTTGCAGCGATCACCCTCCTCGACACCCTCCTTAAGGAAGACGCACTCAATCAAGCCAATCACGTCGTCAACATCTTGAACCAGACCAAGACCATGATCGCAGCTTCGGTCCCGATTAACTCCGCAAGCGTCCACACGCCGACTGGCAGCCGAGTCCCCCCTCTTCAATCTCAAGACTATCACCAACCGAGCCTCAGCGTCGTTGGTGCCGGATCCAGTCGCAGGAGAAGGGACCACGACGAGCGCTCCGTCCACTTACCTCCTGACCGACGCAGGGAGCGTCGAGCTGAACGTCCCCGCTCCCCGCATCGCAGGCATCCCATCGATCTTCGCGAAACTATAAACCAGCGCCGCGCGGCGAGAGGCTACATCCCCCACCATTCACCATATCGCTATGACGACGACGTGGATGGAGTTGCTGCCTTCACAAGCGACCTGCATCGAGTGGATTGGCCGGCCGGCTTCAAGCCGACTAGAATCGAGAAGTATGATGGCACCACTAACCCTGAGTCTTGGCTCACTGTCTACGGTCTTGCAATTCGCGCAGCAGGAGGAGACAACAAAGCTATGGCAAACTATCTACCCGTAGCACTAGCGGATTCTGCCCGGTCCTGGCTCCTCGGGCTACCCCGTGGCACAATCGGATCTTGGGCGGAACTTCGCGACCACTTCATCGCCAATTTCCAGGGCACCTTTGAACGCCCTGGCACTCAGTTCGATCTCTACAATGTTGTCTAGAAGTCTGGAGAATCCCTTCGAGATTACATCCGACGTTTTTCCGAGCAACGCAATAAGATCTCCAACATCACCGACGACGTCATCATCGCCGCCTTCACCAAGGGCATCCGCCACGAGCTCTTAGTCGGCAAGTTTGGACGCAAGCCTCCCAGGACGGTCAAGCAGATGTTCGAAAAAGCCAATGAGTATGCAAAAGCCGAAGATGCCATCACCGCATCCAAGCAGTCGGGCACCACTTGGAAGCCGAAGAAAGATATGCCGACTATAGGGGGGGAGTGGAAGTACCAATCACAAGGATCGCAAGTGTAAGCCCGAGGAACTTGTGGCAACCACTACACCATCCTCCCGACAACGTTCGCGCGTCAATACCTTTGACAAGATCATGAATTCCCAATGTCCGCATCATCCAAATTCCAATCACGCGGCCAAAGATTGCTTCGTCTACAAACAGTTTGCAGAACAATACGCTAAGAACGCACGCAAGACCACTGATGGAGATCAAAGCACGTCAAAGAAGAAGGATGATGAAGATGATGCCCCGACTAGTTTTGAAGACCATCGCAAGGAACTCAACCACATCTTTGGCGGACCACTAGCCTATGAATCCAAGAGAAAGCAAAAGCTGACCGAACGGGAGATCAATGCTGTCCAGCCCGACACACCTCAATATCTTCGGTGGTCAGAGACAACAATCAAGTTCGACCGCTGGGATCATCCCGACCGAGTGGTCCACCCGGGGCGGTACCCCCTAGTACTAGACCCAGTGGTTCGCAACGTCAAGCTTTGCAGATCTCTCATCGATGATGGCAATGCACTCAATATCCTTTTCGCCAAGACTCTGGACGACATGCAGATCCCTCGCACGGAATTAAAGCCAAGTAATGCGCCCTTTCACGGAGTCATCCCCGGGCTATCTGCTACACCACTCGGCCAGATCACTCTTCCGGTTACTTTCGGCACTCGGGAGAACTTCCGCACAGAAAACGTCTGTTTCGAAGTTGCTGATTTCGAGACAGCGTATCATGCCATACTCGGACGCCCAGCGTTAGCCATGTTCATGGCTGTCCCCCACTATACCTACATGATGATGAAGATGCCAGGTCCTCGAGGAGTCATATCCCTGCGGAGCGACATCAAGCAAGCCGTTACTTGTGACAAGGAAAGCTGCGAGATGGCCCAGACCCGCGAGATCACGCTCGCCCGAGAGGAAATCCGACTGGCTGCATCTACAGCAACCGAAGGAGAAGTGTCTGCAACCAAGATGTCGAAAAGCGGAGAAGGCGATGCCAAGACCAAGAAAATCCCTCTAGATCCCTCTGATCCCACTAAGACTGCTGTAATAGGCGCTGAGTTAGATTGTAAATAGGAAAGCGCGCTCATCACCTTTCTTCAAAATAATAAAGATATCTTTGCGTGGAAACCATCTGATATGCCTGGTATTCCTAGAGAGGTGATTGAGCACTCTTTACATGTTAAGGAAGACGCTAAACCCATCAAACAACGACTCCGCCGTTTTGCACAGGATAGAAAAGATTCGATCAAAGAGGAATTGACCAAGCTGTTAGCAGCAGGCTTCATTAAGGAAGTCCTACATCCCGACTGGCTGGCTAACCCAGTCCTGGTTCGGAAGAAGACGGGGCAATGGCGTATGTGTGTTGATTACACAGACCTCAACAAATCTTGTCCCAAAGATCCCTTCGGGTTACCTCGCATTGACCAGGTGGTTGACTCAATAGTCGGCTGCGAGTTACTCAGTTTTTTGGATTGCTACTCAGGATATCATCAGATCCGACTAAAGGAATCCGACTGCTTGAAGACTTCATTCATCACACCCTTCGGGGCCTATTGCTACATCACCATGCCTTTTGGATTGAAGAACGTATGAGCAACTTATCAATGTATGATCCAGAGATGCTTTTCAACTCTGATTGGTCGCAACGTTGAAGCCTATATTGATGATGTGGTTGTCAAGACCAAGCAGAAGGATGATTTGATCGCGTATCTAGAAGAGACCTTTGCGAGCATCTGCGCCTTCAGGATGAAATTAAACCCTGAAAAGTGCATCTTCGGAGTACCGTCAGGGAAGCTGCTTGGCTTTATGGTATCCCATAGGGGCATACAGGCCAACCCGGAGAAAATCAACGCCATCCTCAACATGAAACCGCCGAGCTCCCAGAAAGATGTTCAAAAGTTAACTGGATGCATGGCGGCGCTAAGCCGGTTCGTCTCATGACTCGGCGAGCGGGGGATGCCCTTTTTCAAGCTGCTAAAGAAAACCGACAATTTCCAGTGGGGACCCGAAGCACAAAAAGCCTTTGAAGACTTCAAGAAACTTCTCACTACTCCACCGGTCTTAACTTCGCCACATCCGCAAGAGCTGCTGTTGTTATATGTGTCGGCAACTTCCCAGGTTGTGAGCACGGTCCTGGTTGTTGAGCATGAGGAAGAAGGTCATGTTCAAAAAGTCCAACGACCAATCTATTTCGTCAGCAAGGTTTTGGCCGACTCCAAGACAAGATATCCTCAGGTTCAAAAGCTATTATATGGTGTTTTGATTACCATCAGGAAATTATCTCACTATTTTCAAGGTCACTCGGTCACGGTGGTTACATCGTTTCCACTTAGGGATATACTTCATAACCGCGAAGCAAATGGGTGGATCGCAAAGTGGGCCTTAGAGTTGATGTCTTTGGATCTATCCTTCAAGCCGCGAACTTCGATCAAGTCCCAAGCTTTAGCAGACTTCGTCGCCGAGTGGACCGAGTGCCAGGAAGACACGCCTGCAGAGAAGATGGAGTATTGGACTATGCATTTTGACGGGTCAAAGAGGCTTTCGAGCACCGGAGCAGGAGTGGTCCTAATTTCCCCGACTGGAGAAAGGTTGAGCTATGTATTGTGGATACATTTTTCTGCGTCCCATAACGTGGCGGAATATGAGGCGCTTCTTCACGGATTAAGGATTGCAATCTCTTTGGGAATTCGGCTTCTGATAGTTCATGGAGATTCTCAGTTGGTTGTTAATCAAGTCATGAAAGAGTGGTCCTGCCTTGATGATAATATGACTGCTTATTGGCAGGAGGTACGCAAGCTAGAAGATAAATTCGATGACCTTGAGCTAACACATGTTCTCCGACATAACAATGAGGCAGCCAACAGACTGGCCAATTTCGATTCAAAACGAGAAGCAACTCCTTTCGATGTGTTTGTCGAACATCTTTATGAACTAATCGTACCGAGGAAAGAAATGGTCGAGGCCACGTACACTCAAGAAGTAAACATGATTGAAGCCGACTGGAGAGAGCCCCTCATCAAATTTTTGACCAAGCAAGAACTCCCTCAAGATAAAGACGAAGCCGAGCGGATTTCTAGACGCAGCAGACTTTATGTCATACATGAGACCGAGCTGTACAAGAAAAGTCCGTCAGGAATTCTGCAACGCTGTGTGTCTTTGGAGGAGGGAAGACAATTGCCAAAGGATATACATTCAGGCATCTGTGGCAATCACGCTGCCACACAAACCATCGTTCGCAAGGCTTATCGGCAGGGTTTTTTCTGGCCCACAGCTGTGTTCGACGCCGACAAGATTGTCCGAACATGTGAGGGTTGTTAATTTTTCGCTCGACAAACTCATCTACCGGCTCAAGAGTTCCAAACCATCCCGCTGTCTTGGCCGTTTGCGGTTTGGGGGCTCGACATGGTTGGGCCGTTTAAAAAGGCTGTTGGTGGTTATACTCATCTCTTCGTAGCTGTTGACAAATTCTCCAAGTGGATCGAAGCCAAACCAGTCATCACAATCATAGCAGACAAGGCTAGAGATTTTTTTCATCAACATTGTACACCGGTTTGGAGTACCCAATCGGATCATCAGTGATAACGACACTCAATTCACTAGCGGAGTATTTAAAGATTTCTGTGAGGACTTCGGCATCAAAATTTGTTATGCCTCCATAGCGCACCACATGAGCAACAGACAAGTCGAACGTGCCAATGGTATGGTACTTCAAGGAATAAAAGCACGAGTTTTCGACCGACTGCATCCCTATGCCGGCAAGTGGGTAGAACAGCTGCCGTCCGTGCTTTGGTCCCTGCGTACCACTCCCAGTCGGGCTACGGGCCAGTCACCGTTTTTTCTAGTCTATGGAGCGGAAGCGATGTTACCAAGCGAGGTGGAATTTGAATCTTTACGATTTTGCAACTTCAGCGAGGAGCGCTACGGAGAAGACCGAGTAGACGATATCAACCGACTGGAGGAAGCCCGTGAAGTAGCCTTAATTCAGTCGGCTAGGTATTTACAAGGGATGCGCCGTTATCACAATCGCAATGTTCGATCACGAGCTTTCTTAGTTGGAGACCTGGTTTTGAGAAAAATTCAAACTACATGAGATCGGCACAAGTTATCTCCCTTATGGGAAGGACCGTTCATAATTTCTGAAGTTACTCTACCAGGATCTTACCGACTCAAACGTGAAGACGGTACTCATGTCGACAACTCTTGGAACATTGAACATCTCCGTCGTTTTTATGCTTAGGCATTACATTTTGTATCTTCCTCTCTGACTGTTAACATCAAGTTTTTCCTTGAGTTATCAGTCGGGGGCTATTATAATAATAATGGAGTGTGATTTCTTGTCAATTCAATTTGCTTACTTGATTTATCATTGCCTTGTTTGATTTTTTGGCTTGGTCAATGAGGACTGAAAGTTTTTCAACAACTTTTGCGGGTTCTAGGCTCAATAAGGTTTGACAAAAACTTTTAAGAAATTAGGAGCTGAGTTTAAATCATCAAGCACGGCATAAATTCATCAGTATTGTACAAATTGTGACTCCATCATCATCATCATTGTCAGAATACAACATCAATCAGTTTCAGTCTTTTCATCATCAGAGTTACCAGACCCAGTCGGCCTAAGGTCGTTTTCTTGGAACCTCTCAACTACATCAACGGCTATCTTATCGGCAGCTTTCTGCGCGTCATTGATGAGGTCAAGAGCAGCTTCTTCTCTTGTCCCGTCTGTAAAGCCATCAACGGCGTCAATATCAATCTTCGGGTACAAGGACTTGGTCATCGCCAACGCCAGGCTTGCTCCCATACTTCCAGCTTCCTTGATGTTCTTAAAATATGTATCTGGGGCAATTCTCAGCTTGTCGAAGATTTCGGAAGCATCAAATGAACTCGGACCATTGTTATTAAAAAACATGGCTTGGACGAGTGGTGTAGCGGCGTTGGCGACCTCATCTCTAGCTCCCTCAAGCCTCTTGATTTTGTTAACCAAGACGTCGAATTGGGCTTGGGATTTGATTTTGTGATCTGTGCAAGTAGATTTGTATCAGCAAGTGGGCGTGAAGATAAGAGTGGTTTTTTGAAGTTTCAGCTACAAGTACCTTCGACATCTTTCAGAGCCGAGTCCCTCTGCTTCGTCAGTTCGCCCTTATCCTTTTCCAGAGCCCTGTTTCGCCTTTCCAGCTCAGACATCTTGGCAGCTTGCACTGTATTGCCTCTCATTGGTTAGTTGCACATGGATAGCGGCATGGAACAAGTCGGATAAGGATGAGAATTACCTTTTGATGAACCGCTCAGCTCAAAATTGGAGTCTTGAAGCTAAGCGATCCAATCTCTGAGGTCATGCTCAGTCTTTCTGGCAAGCTCTTTGGCTTCACACAGCTGGTCTCTGGTTGCCTCAAGGGTTTCAAGGTGGGGAACTAATTTTTTGAGGGTTGTAGTCTTTGCCTCATTCCTAAGATGGATTCTCTGCATTACAAGTGCGTCTTTATTTAAGCAAAGTGGCCGATGGAATGATTGAAGCTGAGCGTATAGAGACTTACATTTACAAGACGAGTAGCTTGGCCGAGTGTCCTTTTCAGCAGACATACTTCCTCGTCTTCTTTTTGTTTGTTTATCACAATTCCCTGAGGTTGCATTTCGTCATCCCACCATTTGACTAATATGGGTGGGCGAGAATCTTCAGCCGATCGTATCCGGAGGACCTCTTCTTCATCACCGATCATTGGGCCTTAAACAGTCATGAATAATGGTAAAATAATTGAAGAGAATATGTCGGATTAAAACAGATTTAGAGGATTTGTTTACCTGTTATGATTTCTGGTCGGGGATGAGCAGGTCCTTCCACCCTGACAGGAGAGTTAGTTCCAGAGCCAGCGCCAGTGTTTGTCTTGGGAGGGCTATTGGTTTGAGCCTCTGCTTCTGGGATATCTTTACTTTGCTCTGTACCCGACTGGTTTCCAGTCGGGGGCTCCTGATCAGCACTGACCTTAGCTTTAGCTGACTGGTTTCCAATCGGGGGCTTATTGCTGGTTGCTACATTGTCGGTTGCTGATTGGTCACCACTCGGGCGATCTTCGGTAGTCAACCCGGTTTCAGTCGAAGGACCAGTCTCCGTGCCAGTCGGTTCAGAGTCCTTTCCAGATGGATCGATGTCAGTTGGTTTCCTGCAAATTTGAGATATTCAATCAACACTACTTTAATGGTGAGAGACCGGTAATACGGGGGAAATTGCTGAATGACTCATACCTGGATGACTTCCTGATTTTTGGTATGGGACGACTGGATGTTTTCTTCTTTGGATTAGTTTGCCTTGGCTGTTTCTCAGTCGCCCTTTTTGTCGCCTGCCTTTTCCACATCGTCGCCCTCATCGTCACTTGAAACCAACTTCCTCTTACGAGAATCTGGCTGGTTAGTCGGCTTCGAGGTGTTAGATTGGATATTCGACTGGATCTTCGGCCCTCCGCTGGCTTGGCCAGTTTGCTGGCGAGGTGAGCGGTGTTGAGCAATTGGAGGATCAGATTTCATCAAAGCGAATTCCTGTGCATGGTATTTCAAGTTTCCAGTTGACCTTACGGAAGATAAAAGCATGCTTTGAGAAAGGATGAGGTGTATAATACGTACCGGTGGAGGAGGGTTGAAGGCATTATATGGCACGACTGGCAATAAGTGTGAATAGTTGACCACGATGGCATTCGAGAAGATTTTGTACATTCTTTCCTGCATAATTCTGAACTCAAGAGACTCTGGGTCCTCTCGAACTCGAAAGCTGTTCAGGATCTTTCTTTGATTGGTGCCAGCCGGCTCTTGATAAAGTGCCGAGTAATTTATTCTCCCTACAGACCCTGTTCTTTAAGTTTCAGCATCCTGTCCAGCAGGTCAAGCGCTTGGGCAGCTTCTTCTCCCATAGGAAGTGAATTCCAGGTATCACGATATACCGGAGGAAGACAAGAGTACCTGGGAAGCGTTGGCTCGGAGTTTTGCACATAGAACCAGTTCGCATGCCAACCTTTGTTCGAGGTCTTGAATGGCATGGAGAAGTATTTTTGGCTCAAGGTCCCCCTCAGTTGAAAACCGGCTCCCCCAACAACACATGGTTTGCTCTTGTTTGGCTGGGGCTTGAGGAAGAAGATGCAGCGGAATAGGGAAAAATGCGGCCTAATCCCCAGAAAAGCTTCGCAGGCATGGATGAAATTGGCGATGTGGACTATGGAATTGGGGTTTAGGTGATGCAGGCTGATCCCATAGAAGTCCAAAATTCCCCGAAAGAAGCTTGAGGTTGGAAGAGAAAACCCGCCATAGAAGAAATGAGAAAATACCACGACCTCATGTGTGTCAGGGGTTGGGAATGCTTCGCCGCATGCTGGACGCCACCCAATGATCTCTTTTGCCGGAAGAACACTGTGCGCCACCATCTCCTTCAGGTTCTCCTCCGTTACATCGGAGGGCGCCCACTGACTCTCAAAGCTCTCTCTCTCTCTCTCTCTCTTCCGCCATGGATGCGATCTGGATGATATGATTTGGTTTGGAGTGTGGCTGGGACTAAATGGGAGATTGATGCGGTGGTTGCATGGGAGATTTTCGTGGAGTTTTGGAGGATGGATTGGAGTGAATCGGTGAACCCTAGTTTCGTCGGTGCGGTTTCGTACTGTAGCAGAGAATGGGGAAAGTGGCGAGAGTTTCGGTGGGGAAGATGAAACGACGCTTGACCTTCGGTGTTGTTTCATTAAGATATCGGGAGTACTAATGGGCCTGGGCCTAAACAGTACTTCAGCCCAATTTTTCTATTGGCGTGGCTAAGTTGTGATCTTAGGGACTTAGGCATTTTTGCTTCGGCAACATTTGCTCACAACAGTATAGCAATGTTGTTAAAATCCTTTTTGACGCAGTTAGATAATTCTTTGGAACTGCTACGATGCAAATAAAAAGGTGCCCAACAGAAAAGTGTTATACCAATTTTGTAGGCCTTTTTACGCTACAAAAGCTGTTCGGGTTTTGTTGAGATGGCTGGTTTTTGAATAGTCATTCTCTCGGCAAGTTATATGCTTGATTTAATCATGGTGTGGGTCATAGCCTAGGCTATTTAGACTTGTTGGTTGTCATGATTTATATCACATTTGATGGATCTTTTTAAGATTTTTTACTCGGATTTTTATCATATGTGTGGATTTATAGACCTTTAGAGTGTTTCTCACTCGGGCCTCTTTATATCTCCTTTTTTGGTGTATTAAAGCTAAAGCAGTTGGCTGGATGTTTTATTAAACATCGCATATGCTTAGCTGTATGATACTTTGGATGATTTGGTTGTAAAACCACTCGGTTGGATGTTATTTGCACCTTGACTATATGTTTAGTTTTTAACTAATCACATAGTCGGGGGGCTACACCTAATTAGGTGTATCTAGTCAATGTACCCGATTTTTTCTATTTTCAGACCTTCACAGTCTTTGATTTTGATACTCGGGAGATTATGGCAGAAGAAGTCGGAGTACTCGGATTATCGTTTTGGATTACGGGAGAAGACTATTTCGTCGACTGTAAAGGTTTCAGGGGCTACTGTGGAGATTATGGATACCCCATACCTACACGGCATGTATAGTCCGACTGGGTATGGGGTGCCATGTATAGATATAATATCCTTAAAAGGACTCGGGTTAAATTCCAAACTTGTACATCAAGGAAATACCTGGGATTCTAGTCGGTTACGATTGTATCTTATCTGTAACAACCTATTCCGTTAAGGATATGGATTGTGCATTGTAATGCGGACCCTTCCCCTATATAAGGAGGGGTCCGGGTGCCTCTAGGGACACGATTTTCACCCAGATCATACGATCAATAATACACTCGGCGGATCAATCTTCGGACAGGAGTAGGGTATTACTTCTTAATTAAGAAGGCCTGAACCTGTATAAAATTCCTTGTCTTTCAATCCATCCACTTTTCCAACTTGATAGCCACCCCTTTTAGTATTGCCGAAATCTTGTTTCGACAACCGTAACTGTAACCTGTTGCACTTGCACTGCATAGGATTCTCATTTGCCAGTTGGTCACCATAGAGTCAGTAGTCAGAACACATTGGTACTCCACTGTTCAGAATGAGGTCAGAAATCAAATACAGAGCACGCCGATTTCAATCCGAGAGAGATGGACACACACTCTCCCTCAATTCAACTCCTCACGATTGCAAAATAACTAATCGAATTTATGTCAGAAAGTTTGTTTAAATGGTGTTTTTTATGTTCCTTTTTGTTTGGCGGACCACTTAAATTTGGGGTTCAACAGATAAGGCCTGGTTTAGTTCCCAACTTTTTCTTCAAACTTCCAACTTTTCCATCACATCATTTCAATTTCAATCAAACTTTCAATTTTTGCGTGAAATAAACACACCCTAACTAGAGCCTCAAAAAGAGTTTGACAAATTAAATAAATTTCTTCTCCCATTGATTGTTCTGCTTGTTTGGAGTTTGGACAACAAGTACTAGTAGTAATAGTAGGGCCATGTTTAGTTCACATCAAACTTTCCCTAAACTCCTAACTTTTCATCACATCACATCACATCGAAAACTTCCCTACTCACATAAATTCCTAACTTTTTTTTCAAACTACCAACTTTCTTCAAACTTTTTCCTAATTTCAAAAACTAAACACAGCATAGATGAAGAACACCACACAGCAAGACACACCACATGACACTGCTATCTATGCACTGCAGCCACATGCTGCCTATTAGCTTGGTTCAGTGTCACTGTACAACACTGGTGCAACTACCAGGCAGGCAGTGTATCACTGTATCCAGTGTCCACATCATCTCAGCTTGGCAGCAGCCTTTTTGGAATCCTGAAAAAAATCTAAACATTAGCTTTAAAAAAACACAAAGCATCATCCAAAGAGCTAAAGTGCAAAATTACTGTTCCTAAAGGTAATTTCAATCCCCACCCCACTCCTGGGCATCCGGAGTACTATCTTTGATTCAGAAAATGCTACATTGATCTCTGTGCATGCTCATCATCTTTGAAGCCAGGGGACATCATCCCCCTTTTGCTTACTAGCTTTCATGTGAGGAAGTTTCCCAGAGCATCTTGGCATCTCATCCATCTCAAAGATTTCATGTTTCCCTCCTTCCTTTTCTTTTAACCTTTTTCTGTTGATTCATATGCTCAAATCTTCTAGGGTGAGAGAACCCAAATTCAAACAAAAGTTGCATGTCAAAGTTAGAGTTGGTGTTGAATTCACTGCAAGTTTAAAAACTGTGCAGGAAGTTACTTTGGATAGCCTAAAGTTTGCATTGGCCGGTGTTATCTTTTGCCCAAAGATGATTGTGTGGCTTCGTTTGTTCCCTCCCCCTCCTCTTTTCTACCCTGCTTTTGATGCCAAATTGCTACTAATTGCTGCATCGTCAGAGTGTAACACGATGATTAGTTCAAATATATATCAATGCCAGGTCGTTGGCCTCTGATGTCTGACAGACAATCAGCAGGTTTAATAGCAATGATACATGAAAGAAAGCCAGTAGCCTTGGACCAAAAGATCATTGTAGGAGTATATCTAGGGGATGAAATCATAAAAAATGGCCTACATGGACCACCCTGGGATTGAATGACATCAGCTGTTCCTTGCGATTCCATTAATTTTGGATGCTGATTGCATGCTTTTTCTCAGTTTTTTCTTCTGTCTTGAGAAAACGTGATGTCATTGCTAGCTGCACCCACGCAATAGAATGAGCCTGCCACATTGCGAATGTGTCAAACATATATAGAGAGAGAGTTTACTTGTCCATCTCTAAATGTTATTCTTTAATTCTTTTTCACCTGCCATTGCAAATGTGTCAAAAGGTTTTCCACGGTTAATGCACATGATCATTTGCATCTAACGCTGTCATTCTTGCAGACATAATAAATTCTTGCACAGTATATCTGTTGCTCACTTAGCCTGGCAGTATGCATGTGTTGCTCTGTGAAAATAATGTGAAGCGGCAGTGTGGCGGCAACATTTGAGAAAGCAGCCAACTCACCCGGCCACTGCACAGTGTTGAGAGTTGGAAATTCGTCGGTGACTCGATCGGTGTAGGGTAGCAGATGGTAGTAGCTAGCTAGTAGCTAGGGTTCAATTCGCCTGTGATATGATGATCGAAAGATCCATTGCGCATCACCCAATCAGTCACACAAGTAACGTGTGCAGCCTCTTTGCTTTCATGTGCTGTCCGGTCCATTTCCCGCCTTTTTGCATTGCTCCCAAGTCCCAACTTTTAGAGGTAAACCCAAAGATGTGTTTTGTTAAGTTTGGAAAAAAAGTTAGAAGTTCACGTGTGTAGGAAAGTTTTGGATGTGATGTGATAGAAAGTTGGAAGTTTGAGGTAGTTGGGAATGAACTAAACATGGCCCAAGGGCATCTGCTTAATTTAGGAATCTTAATAAAATACATGGAGTTAACTACTTCTTATCATATGCTCCCTCTGTTTTAAAATATATGACATTTTGTTTTGTTAGGACAAGCATTTAAACAATTTAAATAATGATTGCTTCATTAATATATTATTTATATGATAAAGTATAATCGTATGACTTTGAAGACGAATCTAATAACATCAATATTTTACTGGTTAAAATCTAATCGCAACGAAACATATATCCTATATTTTTAAAATGGAGGGAGTATTAACTTCAGCAAGATCGTTTATTTTAGGAGACGGAAAAAATCAGCTAATTACTTCCTGTTATCAGTCAAACACGATTGTTTTAAGTTAACTAACTAGGACCCTATTTAGATGGGACTAAAACTTTTAAGTTCCTATCACATCGGATGTTTAAACACTAATAATAAATATTAAACGTAGACTATTAATAAAACCCATCCATAATCTTGGACTAATTCACGAGACGAATCTATTGAGCCTAATTAATCCATAATTAGCCTATGTGATACTACAGTAAACATTCTCTAATTATGGATTAATTAGGCTTAAAAAATTTATCTCGTGAATTAGCTTTCATTTATATAATTAGTTTTGTAAGTAGTCTATATTTAATACTCTAAATTAGTGTCTAAATATAGGGACTAAAGTTAAGTCTCTGGATCCAAACACCACCTAAGCATCAACATTCAGTATTTAAGTTGATTTCGGAAGGAGTAGACATGCAACCCAGCCCTCTTCAACACAGATACTAACAAAAAGCGTGTCTGCGTGTGTGTGATGGCAACACAACGGTGATCGATCGAGCCGGTCCTGCATTTTTTGCAGTAGTCAGGCAGTCAGTCACGGACCATTGCCACTGTAGTGACGCAGTCAGCCAAGCCAAGCTCCACTCCCATGTTGGATCGGCTTGCGCAGGCAGGAAATCGGTCATCGATCAGGAGGTGGTGGTGGTGGTTCACGTGTTGGCTGGCCACCGATCGAGCGCCGGTCGGTCGATCGATCGATCGCCGTGCGTGCGTGCACACACAGCGTGCGGCGCGCGCGGCTGCCGGAGGAAATACGTACGGCGCGGCAGATTCAACCCGTCACGCACGACGGCAGCGGCGGAGAACCGGTTTGGACTCGGACAGTTGGACGGACGCTGCTGATGCTGAGAGAGAGGGAGAGAGACTGGATGCAAGCGAGCATCCAGGCAGGCAAACGGACTTTTTTTTCCCGCTTATTCTACTTTTATTTCTTTTATAAATTTTATAATACCATATAAAAAAATAGACTAATAAATAGGTTTTATACGGTAGCGAGACTTCTCACTTACATTCTATTAGAAGAGGACGGCAACAACGATGTGCGCGTGTGACGGACGAATAACGATGATGTCAGAGGATTGCAGTGCAACGACAGCAGCATCGTCGTCATCTACCTCCCCTCGCTCAGGATTCTCTGCAGCTGCCCATGCTGCCAGCAGCAATGGAGCCGGCGCGCGTGCGCGCGCGCGTGCATCCCGATGGTCTAGTGTACTCTAGTGGCGGATGAAACAAGAAAATCTGAAACCCAAGGCAACGAACAAAAGAAATGAATTTGGATGCGTCTCGTGCAGTACTAATCTGGCTATTTGAAACGTGGATGAATTAAAATCTTTGGTAATGACATCGATCCCCTGCGACCGATTCTCCTCCGCGTTGTACAATGGGTTTGAGCTGAGCTAACATCATCTCCAACAGAGTTGCTATCTGCCTCTTCAAGTAAAATTTTAGCAACTCTAGGTGAAAATCGTACTCCAATAAAATTGCCATCTCACTCTCCAAGCTATTCCGCTAGCAAAATAAGCCCTTGGAATGGCCAACCTTGGAGAGTCATCTTGCCTGACCAAACGTGGGTACCACTGCTCCATCCCATCTCTCTCTCCTTGCCATAACCTCGTAAGACGGCAGTAGACCGTGCGCCGTCAGACGATGTCACCACGCTGTCGCCCATCATTGTCTCGCGCCACCACTGCTTCCCCTTCGATGCCGATCGCCTCTCCTCCCATACTCGCCTCATTCACCGTTGTCACCGAGGTTGCGTCGGCTGTCGTTGTCAGATCCACATGCGACGAAGAAGCGGCTGTCGACAGATGCATCTACGAGTGAAGCCGCCACTGCCACCGCGGATTTTTCATGAGTAGCAGTGTCACCGCCGTCGTCAGCTCCACATCCACAGGCAACATCGCCGCCCGGGTCAACATCATCCTTCTCCCCCTATCTCACTAGAGTTGCTCGCCCTTCTATACGTATGTTGAGGTAGCGATGTTGGCTTGGGTGGCGCCGAGACAGTTGGCTGTGGCGGGCGGCTTGGGCAGAGGCGATACTGCAGGACTCATGGGTAGCCAACGGTGAGGAGAGGAAAGATTCGATAGAGAAAGAAGTATATAGAGACTAATATATGGTACCCATTGTTAGATTGGATAGTGTAAATAGGAAGGTTGTTGGAGTGGAAAACAAAATTGGCTCTCTATTCTACTGTCAAATTAGCTAAATGAGCATCTGGAGAGTCATATTTAAAGAGACTGTTGGAGATGCTATAAGGGTGCGTTAGTTTCTTGTGGTTGAAGGGATATTTTTAGCACACGCAAAAAAAAGTTCATTAGCATATGATTAATTATGTATTAACTATTATAAATTCTAAAAAAAGGATTTATTAAAGTTTTAAAGAAACTTTGGTATTCATTTTTTTTTCACGAAACACATTGTTTAGCAGTTTTAGGAAGCCTGCTACGGAGTAAAAAAAAAGCAGGAAGTTGTTGTGAGTGAAAATTAAAAAATGGCCTAATTACCATGAGCATGTCTCCCCAACTGTTAAACAATGTGTTTTGTGGATTAGGTTCCTATGCAGTTCCTAGTGTGACTGCAACTTAAGCAGACATATAGGGTCTATTAAAACTCCATCCAACGGTTGAGATTGTTTAAGCACTGTTCATGGAAAAAAACATCACATCTACTATAGCCAGTGGCACTGTAGCACTTAATCTACACCCTTCGTTGGGAAAATGAATGGATGAGATCTCATGCAGTCATTAACTTTCAGTCGTAGTTGTGACTGTATTTGATCTCAATCCGTGTTTTGTGCTAAGGGCAAGAATGTTTGTGACTGTATGTGTATGGGTAATAAGGATGGGACCCATGAGCAATAGTTATGGACGTGTCTATAATAGTTAACTCTTTTGAAGAACTTTATGATGGGTCCACTGAAAAAAAAAAGCTTCCTAACAAGCCAGAGAAATAGATATTGAACAGTGAAAAAATATATTAATATTTTCCTGTGATCATGCCTTAAGATTAAGGCTATCTGACTATGAAGCTTAAGGCTGTGTTTGACACATTGAGTTGGGGCTAATCCTTGATGCATACAAAATGGGGTGACTCATTAGCACATGATTAATTAAGTATTAGCTATTTTTTAAAAAATAAATGGATTAATAGGATTTTTAAAAGCAACTTCCCTATTTTTTTTGAAAAAAATGCACGGTTTTGATTTGGTAAGCATGCGACCAGAAAACTAGGTAGTGAAGTTGGAAAAGTACACATTCCAACACAACCTAAGGTGAGCTCCCAAAATAACTAAAGTCACAACACTTAGTGCTTTTTGGCTAACTTTTTGGTATATTTTTGTTGTCTTAAAACTTTATACAGAGAAATTTCTTAAAAAATAATAAATCTATTTTTAGAGTTTACAATAGATAATATTTAATTAATAATATGTAATGACTTACATATCATTTTTTTCTACATCTAACTAGCTAATCCTAACCACTATAGAGAAGATATCACTACTGAAAAACTGATCTTTAATGGGTCATGTATAATCTACATTAGTCCCGGTTCGAGTAGGAACTTTGTGATATCTTCTCTATAGCGGTTAGGATTATTTAGTCCTAGTTCCTACTCGAACTAGTACTAATGTGGATTTTGCATGACCCATCAAAGATCAGTTTTCCCTAGTAATATCTTCTCTATAGCGGTTAGGATTAGCTAGTTAGATGTAGAAAAAATATATTTAGTCCCGGTTTAAAATTTTACGATCTTTAGTCTAAAGATCATTTTTAGTCCCGGTTCAAAATAGGTCAGGTGTCCCACCAACTTTATTCCCGGTGCACCGTATATAATTCCTAAGACTTATCCTCACCTCCTCCTCATCCGTAACTACCTTTCCTCCTCCTCTCTCTCTTCTCTCTATCTTATCTCTATCCTCTCATCCTCTCATCTTTAACTATTTTCTAGCGGCGAGGTGCAGTGCCGGGCGAGCAGCCATGTCGGGCGGCGGCGGGGGGCCGGTGGCGGCGGCCAGCGCCACGCCGGGCGGGGAGCAGCACCGGGCAGTGGCCTGTGCAGAGATCGGAGGCGGGCTATGTGGATGCAAATTTTTCCTGTGAATTTGTTCATACTGTGGATATGTGAATTTGTGATGTCAATTTGAGTATGTTTATTGGATCTGTGAATCTGTGGATAATTTTGTGATGTTTTGTTAATGGGGATGATTTTGTTGTTGAGATTGGTTTGAAATCAATATAAGTAGAAAAAATAATTAAAAATAAAAGAAAAAAAAGGAGTACAGATGGGAAATTCAGCCACGTGGGAACTAAAGATGATTTTTGGTCCGGTTATTTCAACCAAGATCTTTAATCCTTGATTCATGGTCTACAGTCATAAATTTACGGTCCCAATTGTATAATCGGCGGTTGTATAACCATGACTATATTGTTACGAACGGGGAGGGAAGGTCCTTTCTCCGGCAGTGTATGGAACAGCTACTCAAGTCAGAAAGTTAATCCGTATTAATAAGCTGGTTAATTCAACATTTTTTACGTGGGCGATTCATGACCTTTTCTCCACCTGTTACTTGTATACGTTGAATAGTGTACTTCTGACTGATTTGCTGGTGCGATAATATCCTTGACAGCCTGGAAACATGTTCCCATATTTAGACACCAGAAAGTAAGCTGTACACGCTTCTTAATCTGTCCAATACAAGACGGAGACAAAACATGTCCATTTACCCTGAACTTCGATATCTAGAAAACGGACTATCAAAAAAACCTTTCACAAGTTATTTGGATATTTTTTAAAAAATATAACTATAATTATAATAGTTAACTTTTAACTTATATATAACTGGTATATAATATACTACAACCCACTACTTTTATACTGTCTATATATTAGTGCCCAAAATTTTCTGATATTATGCAATAGTCTAATATGTGTATAAAGCAAATTAATATCATATATTTAAATAAACAGACAAACAATACTAGCATATTTGATAAATATATGTATATATTTTGCCTATGACATATTATTATACATTTTTTGGGAGTTTTGGGAGAAAAAACTTAAGGATGATATATTTTTTCTTCACATCATCCCCTAATATATAATGTTCCGTTTCATTGATTGATGTATGGAAGTTGATATACTTGACTATAAGGATAAGTTTACTATTTATATATTTTTGCATGTTGCCTACCACCTTATCATAAAAGCCCCAACACCCCTCCACCACCCAATTTTTGCCAACACACATTCTTTACCCTACTGACGGGCAGACCACATTTCTCCAAGAGACCTCTGCACGCCGACTCCATTGTACTCCCTCCGTTTCGCAATGTAAGTCATTCGTTTCGCAATGTAAGTCATTCTAGCATTTCCTATATTCATATCTATCTAGATTCATTAACATCAATATAAATGTGGAAAATGCTAAAATGACTTACATTGTGAATCGAAGGAAGTAGCCGCCATGTCCACATGAATCAAGAGAGGCGACTTTTAGCCGTCTTAGTTTCTAGGCACCACCTCCACCCCTATCTTGAAACTCCCCCGTGACCATATTTGGAAGCTGATGGGACATAGTGAGGGGCACCAAAGGAGAGAAAGAGGCATGTCTAGCAATTGAGAGGACTACCCACTGCGATCATCTGTATTGCCACGTCACCACAAGGGCCCAACTAACCTAATATGCCCTTTCGTGGCCTAGATTTAGACCACCGCGCACAGTTAGTCGTCCCTACCAACTTACAGTAGCCTATCAACTAACATCCATAGTGACCCGGACGGATATAAGATAAGATTAGAGGAGGGACTCAAATCTCCTTCTTAGTCATTCAGCCCCGCTACTCTCTCTCCTCTCTCTCTCTTCTTCCCTCTCCCCTTTCTCCTTCTATTAATGGTGATCCAGCAGGGTAGGGGGACTCGAGTCCCCCCAGCACACATACTGGATCCGTCTTTGGACCTACCCACACCGAGAAGCATGGGCCGCCGCACATTCACTGTGATGCTTCGCCCTTATTGTCTTACTCCCTACCATCTCGGGCCCTCGGCTCTTTTGTGCTATCACCGCACTATCTCACCCGCACCACTTGCCACTACCCCTGATGTAAGATGGCTCGTCACGGCGTCGCCTCTAATGTCTTTGTTCCTGCTCCTCGCTCATGCCATTTCTAAAGCTCAGACGCTATTTTGAATCCCACAATCGTTAGTTCTATGTGGGCTTTTTAGTAGCTCGCTCTGCGACGAGGAGGGCATCGGTGGTGGCCTGGCGGGTAGTTAGACATAGTTTGCCATTAATATCATCTTTATTTAGAAGATGCTTCCACCCTATATCACTCGAGTACTTGCCCATCAAATATATTTTTTTTGAAACTACAAAGAGTAAGCAATTAATTGAATGTGGTTGAAAAGTTTGGCTCTTCATCTCTTCCTTTTTCCAGATTTGGTTCTCCATGTGATATCTCTGGCACGCTGAAATTGCTGCCGCAAGTACAACAAGAGCGTCACCACCATCGATCGCCAGCTCGCGAAAACCAGAATCGTAGTAGTAGGAGCAACGTGTGTGTGATGAACTACCTATCCTTTGCGTGCAAAAAAACAAGTAAACAAACAAAAGAATCCGAAATGGTCGCCCACCACCACTGCGCCGTCTGCGTCAGCGTGCCTCGTCGCAGTCGCAGGCAGCACAAAAGACGACCGCCGCAGCAGCCGCGAGCCGCGGGAAAAGCTGAGCAGTGCAGACCGCGGGAGATGGGACGATGGCCTTCGCCGCCTCGTGACCACCTCGATTTATTTCGCAACCACCCTTCCTCTTCGCTTCGTTTTCTTCTCCTCGACCCGCCAAACAGCAGCCCGCTCTTTTGATCTTTTCCTCCCTCTCTTCTTCTCCCTCCGAACCACGAGTCGCCGCCAATGGCCTCCTGACAAGGCCTCGTCTCGGTTCTCTGCTCGTGGTTGGGGGCTTCTTGGCGTTCTTGATTTTTTGGTTTGGGTGCCTTGGTGCTCGTTCTTGAGGCGTTCGTTTTCCCTTGGTTTGATGCGGCGGCGGTGGTGAGGGTGGGAGCAGCCGCAGGTCGGGAATGGAAGGGGACGAGGGCGCGGCGGCGGCGGCGAGGATAAGGCTAGTGCGGTGCCCCAAGTGCGACAAGTTCTTGCCGGAGCTCCCCGCCTACTCCGTCTACGTCTGCGGCGGCTGCGGCGCCGCTCTCCAAGGTGCGCCGCCCTTCTCTTCATTGCCTCGCCGTGTGGTTCCCTTTCGCAGCCAATTGGTTGAATTTTGGGGCCTTTTTTTTTTCTGTTTGATCGTCGATTGCATTCGTAGTATAGTTTGCATGATTTTTTTTTCTTCTCGTTTTTTCTGTTCATTCTCTTGCGACCCATTCTGCAAAGAATCCGGGTTAATTAGTTAGTTAGTTAATTAATTGATTGGTTGATTGATTGATTTCGTGTGCTTGCTGAACTGTGATGGATTTGGGAATTGTCGGGATTATTGGTGCATCAAAGTTCGCACATGGACTTTGTCTTTGGTGACACTGACACTTGCGGCTGCGGAAAATTTTTGATTTGCTCAACTAGTCGTCATGTTTGCAGCAAATTTTAGGAAGACTTTGTTTAATGCCGACAAATATTGTCAGCTGTTTTATGCTTTCAAGAAAGTTCTGTACTTTGAGGGTTTAATCTGAATTCTCAACTTGCCCTCTTTGAAACGAACTTTTTTTTATCAATTTCAACCTAGTGCCTTATTACAATGGGCAGATAGTGTTTACTCAATTCTTTTGGAAAAATGTAAATTTCTACACTGATGTAATCTTAATATTTGCGAAAAAAATCTTGCTCACTGAAACTTGAAAGATGGCTGCCAGTCTGCCAACTACACCATTGCAGACTCGTTCTCTCTTCTTTTGCAGTTACTTCTATGCCTTCCTGAATAGATTACATGGGGCTTGA
Source organism: Oryza sativa Japonica Group (assembly GCF_034140825.1). NCBI lineage: Eukaryota > Viridiplantae > Streptophyta > Magnoliopsida > Poales > Poaceae > Oryza > Oryza sativa. The sequence continues at coordinate 20,257,506 of NC_089040.1, forward strand.
CAAACAAAACATGGGTTGGATTTGACCTAAATATCTTAAGATTTTGGGTGATGGTTGAGTAGTTTTTATATAAATCCTGTGGATTGCGATTATTATGGGATTCTAGTTGCATTTTAGTCCCCAATTGTGCTTGCCAACGTTGCTTTGGGGGGTCAATCGCAATGCCATTGGTGCTGGGGCTTGGAGAAGTGGTCTTCTTGTGCAGCACATCCTTGTCATATCCTAGTTAATAATAACATAATTTGACTTGCATGAGTTGCATCCTTTAACCCTCCTTTGTTAGGAATGAAGTGGTCAATTGAATATTGAGATGACATCATTCATCTTCTGAACATTTTTCAGCAAAGAAGAAGTACTCAGCCCAAGGTTCTGATAACTCTGATAATGGACATGTGAAGTACCTTGAGGTACTAGAGAGTGTTGCGGAGGCGCCTGAAGCAATGGATGGTGCTACCGCTGATGGTAGATCTATACCCAATAGAATTTCAGCTTTGCACAGTAGATCAGTTTACAACCATGAAGACAATCGAATGGCAAGAGGTCCAAGTACTTCAACAGGTGAAGCTACTATTAGAAACGATGGTAGGGAGGCAAAGTACATGCGCATCCGTAATGTGGAAAATGCTGACATGATGAAATCAGTAAGAGGAAGAGGTATATCTGACATATCTCCGAGGTCTCCAATCGATGGAATTCCACCCACCTCTTACCAAGCGGAAAGCCTTGTCAACTACCAATTACAGTCAAAATACAGATTCTCCAACAGGGAGCATGCCAATGATAGGGACTTGGATGGTCCAAGCAGAGTTAGGGGCCTTGAGAAAGATCGTGCTGAGCTCTTGAAGATGCTTGATGAGTTGAGAGACCAGGTGCAGCAATCATGTGAGGTTACTGATGCACCAAGTAGAAGTGCTACAACTAATAGACCTGCAGATGCCTCAAGTTCACATGGTGCGCATGATCAGCCAAATCAGCTGAGGCATGATCCATCTGTATTGCATTGGAATGGTTCTCATCACTCGCCATCCTTGAATGTGCAAAGTCCTAATATCCCACAAGTCCATGCTCCATTGCCTACTCGACAGAATCTTCATGGATATGCAGAGCCCATCCCGCATGCGAGAGCCTCTAGCTATCATGCTGGTGCTGGTTACCCCTGCAGAAATGTTGATAATTTCTTCTTTGGACATCATGATCCTGACCCTTTGCTCTCATGTCACCATGAAGGCTTGTACCATCAGCCCGTCTGTTCTTGCTTCAATTGTTACCACCGAGAGTTTTTGCCTGTACAGGGAACTCCCCTTGGTTTTACTGATCAAAGGGCACCATACCTTATGAACAGTTATGGAGCATATCCTGTAGAGGGTCCCCTATATGGTCAGCAGAGATACACTTCAAGAGGTACTAATACTTCTTTACAGAGGAATCACCTGAGGACCAATGTAAGGAAGAAACCGGCACAAACTTGTGAGCCGATTGCAGGTGGTGCCCCTTTCACCATATGCTACAATTGCTATGAAGTGCTGCGAATACCAATGAAACATTCTTTGTTGGGAAAGGAGTATAAGCTGATGTGTGGATCATGCTCACATGCAATTCTAGTCAACCTTGATGGAAGCAGGCTCAATGTTTCAGAACCTGCGCCCGGTATAAATTTATCTGCTGCACTGCAAAATGGTATTGGTGATAGCATGAGAAACAATGGGCATGCTAATGCTGATGAGAGGTTGCTTCCACAATATTGTTTTTCTAATGGAAGTCATGAATCTCAAGAAAAAGATCTAGAATCAAATTCAAGTGAATCAGATAGCAAACACACTCCTCTAGGGACTGATTCTGAAAATACTCCCCAGTCCAGGGATCTTCCTTCTGAAGCCAATGTAATTTCCCATGTACCAAGTTTACCGCATCATGATCGTTGTGGATTCTCACCATCGGAAGATTCTGGAAAGGGAAGTAGAAGTACCCATTCTGAACATGAAAAGGCTATCCTATTTACTGAAAGTTGCAAACGGAACTCAATTAAAGATGTATGTGTAGCCAATGAGACACAGTCTCCAGTCGATGAGTTTGATGATACTTTATATGCACAAGATATGCTAAATTTGCCACAAAATGTTGGCCATACTAGGTCTACAAAGGCAGGCGATTCATTTCTAACCAATCTCATTAAAAGGAGCTTCAAAATGAACAATGGAACACGCAATGGAAGAGCAAGGATTTTTGTTAATGGCTTTCCTATCTCTGACCGTGCAGTCAGGAAGGCTGAGAAGCTAGCTGGAGAAATCTGTCCTGGTGATTACTGGTAAAATTCCTCAGGCTGCAGAGTGCTAAACTATGTTTGGTTTATATTTTGATTCCTGCATTTCAGTTATGCTTCAGTAATCTTGAAAAGAAACTTAAATAGTCGCCTACATTAATATAACAAAATTCTATTGTGTACTTTCTTTCTTGTATTGAATATTTGAGTATACAAAATTTTGATCTGATGTTCTGTTACTTAGGTATGATTATCGTGCTGGGTTCTGGGGTGTTATGGGGCGACCCTGCCTTGGCATGATACCTGTAAGAACACTTGTCTTGGATATTGTTCATTTCTTCCTGTATGCTATCCTATCGATAAAATCTCTAAGTTGTTTTTTTTCCTTGCAGCCTTATATTCCAGAGTTCAATTATCCTATGCCCAAGAACTGTGGTGGTGGAAACACCGGCATATTTATTAATGGGAGAGAACTTCATCAGAAGGATTTGGATCTACTTGTGTCTCGAGGACTGTCTGATTCCCCTGGCAGATCTTATATAGTTGAAAATTCTGGGAAAGTTTCAGATGAAGTTTCTGGTGAAGAGCTTTATGGCCTTGGCAAGCTTGCACCGACGTAAGTATCTCTTTAAATTCTAATCATTTTAAATTCTGCAAAAGCAAATTAATCTAGATTATTTCGGTAGTCAAGGCTAGCTCCTGAACTGCAGTTAATATGACAGATGCTATTGCTATAATCTTGTTTGCGATGCCTCTTAATTCCTGTGGTGATACAACTTAATCCTGGACCATTTTTTTTAACAACATAGGATCATATAAATCTATTTCCAAGGAAACTTATTCTACAAATCCAATGACATCATGGAAAATATGTTAATGGATTGTGCTCACCATTAGCTCTTTTTTAGAGTCATCTATTTGGACACACAGTGATGTATATGGGTTATATAGATTGTTAGATTATAATCATAATGCCATGTTATGCTACAGCTACACCCATCTGCCCAGTATAATTTCTAAACCTTTCACAAAAGAATACAGCCTAACAACAGTTGAGTTGGTCAGAAGTAATTGTGGGCTTGTGGCACTACATTTTTTTAATTTGATCAACATTCCCTAAAATATGTCCAGGAATCAGGGTGGTAAAAATAGCAAGATTTGTAAGTGTTAGAAGGATTGGGAATCTTGTTGTGAAGTAATGCCCTACTACATTTCATCTTTCTTATTTTTTGTGGCCCTATTCTTTTTTTCATATTAATATATACTCCCTCCGTTTCACAATGTAAGTCATTCTAGCATTTCCCACATTCATATTGATATTAATGAATCTAAGACATATATATCCATCTAGATTCATTAACATCCATATGAATGTGGGAAATACTAGAATGACTTATATTGTGAAACGGAGGAAGTACGTCATTATGGTGAACTAGTGAATAGAAATGATAGAAAAGCATTGGCCTCAGATCTATAACGTGCCTGGTGTCTAGTGCCACCACCAGTAGGCAATTCCAAAATCATAGTTATGCATAGTTTCAGAAATCCTTTTGCAAAAATATGTCATCAATATCAGAGCTACATTAGTCGACTATCCTTGCGACTAAACAAGTGTTGTGAAGATAATTCATTTCATCTCCAGTTGCCTTTATGTACTGCAAAATCCTGGTACACAGGATACTGAATCTCTGATACTCTTTTCAAGGATTGAATTTCTGCATTAGTCTTGGAACTACATTATGTTCTTTATTTGTTGAATTGGTGTGGTTTTTCTACTCTGGCCCACACGGCCATAACCCTTTTTTTTCTGAATGGTTTGTGCTATTTGAATCTGTTATGTAACTATTCTGACGATTGATTACAATTACAGTGTGGAGAAAATGAGGCGCGGATTTGGCATGCGAGTCCCAAGAATCATCCAGTGACAAACTGACGGGTCAATACAATACATTCACAAGCTCTGGAGATGCTAAGGGACAAGCCAATGCCATAGCTCATAGCTGCAGCTCACACAAGTCACAACAGGGTGACTTGAGTTTTCCAAGAATACTGTTTCTAGTTTAGCTCGTGAATCTAGTTATCGTCCTCCTTTCTTGTTGCCTGATTGTGCTGCCCCTTCAGATGTCATATGGAGGCATTCTTGTAGTTTTCTAGTGTATTTGTGATTTCTTTTCGACCTGGTACAATGATTTTAGGGGGGGGGGGGGGAGGAGGGAGGTAGTCAATTGAATTTGTTTGGTTTGCATTCTAACATGTATTATGCACCTTCGAAGAATGATGTTGAAATGCATGACAAAACGCATCAAAATGAGCTCAATTAGAAGGTACAGGAAGGAGTTGCTGGGGATGGTTTGAACTAAACTTGCTGCCTTATCTTTTTTTCTTATTTCTTTTTTTTTTGCAAGAGTAACAATCTCTTGATTCTGAGCATGACTATATTTAAGGTACACTATTGTATGTTTGACGAAGTATTTGACACATTGCTACTGACTTGGAAAAAACAGTCCTACAACGTGGCACAATAACAGTAGTCCATGAGACTAACAGCCTCAGTTTTGAGATCATGAAGGGATGATCTGTATTCTTTCGAGATAATGGAAGCTTTAGTAAATTAAGTTAATTGCATCAAGATGTACAATCAAACCGAGTCACTTCTTACCTCTATATAAAATGCACATGGCCAAAAAAAGAAGAAGAAAGAAACAACTAGAAATATCTCCCAAGCGTAAAAGTTTAAAAGAAACATATATCTTAGTGGTTATCAATCAGTAGTCTAGACCACCACCCATATCCTGGATAAAAAAAACTCCTACGCCACTTGGTCCAACTGTCGTGATACCACTGCAATAGTATCCTGTAGTCTCGGTCCGTGGAGATTAGTCTAGATATGTAGTCACCGGATAACTTAAGTTTGGACTTAAGATTGGTGTAAATGCAATTTACGTTTATACTTGTATTTTTTTTATTAATTTAGAGAACTTTTAGCTTATTTGATGATTTTGACTTTCCTACAAACTAATCCATTAAACCCCCTAGAGGCCTAGGCTATCTCGTGTGCTAGATGAAATTATATACACAATATTTTCAACGTAACTTGTCTCTGTATATGTTGTTTATGAAGCAACAAAAATGAAACAATATTATATTGTATGGACTATTTTAACCATCAATAGAAAATTTCCACGCCTAGGACTGAACTAATGGGATCTCAAATATTTTTATAAATTACATAGCATTTTTCAAGATTATAATGGGGATTATGGAGCTAGGTATGGGGCCCAAGCCCTAGCTCTGCCTCATGCCTGATTCCGCCATTTAAATATCTTATCGCTTGTATGGTACTTTTTATAGGAATATAAATATGAAACCTCCGACTGAAAATAGCGTTACCGCCCGCGGATGAAATGGAGGTGAGAAGCGGACTTGGAGGAGATTCTGTCGGCGGCGTGAACGGCAACGGCGAGCCGTCGACGACGTGCCCTTTGCCCCCTATCCATTTTCCAGTAGCGCAGAAGTTGGGGGGAGGCTTATCATAGTGGGCCAGGCCAGCTCGTGAAATCCACGCGAGGGGGGAAAAGCAGACAAGGAATAATGGCTCAGCATCCAGCAGGCCAGGCCCAATCCATAAGGCCTAAATACTACTTGTAGTCACTGCACAGCGTTACATTACAACTTTGCATCTAAGAAAGCACAGCAATTTACGAAGGATAAAAAGTCTACTTTAACTCCCTCCAATATATGCCTGATCCAATTCGTATCTCAACCACGAAACCATATATATCGCCTCTCCAAGTATTGAAACCAGTACAAAATAACTCCCTTTGACAGTTTTCAATATGGTTTCAACTACCAACATGGCATGGTTGACATCGTCTTCAACTGATGTGTCGCTTACATGTCACTAGAAGTAAAGATAAAATTAAAATGAAAAAAAAATGAGACCCCGTGTCAGTTGGACTTAGATTTGAAAGAAAAAAATACAGTGGACCCATGTGGTGTTAGTGTCCCTTCTCCTCTTCCCCTCTCTTCTATTCCCTCTCTTTTCGACACCATGAGTACCTTAACAACAACGCTAGTGGATTGACGGTGGGGATGCAGGGAGTGCCTCGGTACAGGGGAGATGGTGGAAGAGAGAGGTCGGGGCCCCAACCTGTTTAGTTTGCTTCAGCTCATGTGTGTCTTTATTATAGTATAGATCTAGCTTCTTGGTGCAATTCAGCAATTAGTTGAGACTAGTTATTTTAGGCCTTAAATTGTGTAAAACCGTTTTGATTTACGCTTCCGCATATATAACTTATTTTAGTTAAAAGTTTTAAAACCGCCAATTCACCCCTCTAGTCGGCCTTCTTGATCCTATGACGGGGACTCTCCCGGGGATTAGCTCCTAACGAAAAGATTGCTATTATAATAAAATCTATTATATTTTAGGATAGAGGTAAACTATAGTAGGCTAGTGTAGCTAGGTTTTATTGCGCTCCGTCAAAGGTTGAGCACGGAGGACGCACAAAATAATGGCCGTGTCCCAACCACAATAAATCAATTCGTGATGGATTATGTCTCAAAGGTGTAACTAATGTCTGCTTGATATGATTGTATGTGTGGGCCGGGTTGCCATAACTCACAATCTATTCATGTGTCATCTTGTGCCCCCTCTTCTATTTTCTGTTAATATATGCTCGCACTGTATTTTTCATCAATTTTCATGTATCATGTATATTATTATCTAAAAAAATGTACCATGTATATTAATTGAGTTTTACATAAACAAGCTGCAGATATATGCATGACCATCTCATCTTTATCACACAACTTTATGTGAAACTTAGCATAGTATATATCCGTAGTTTTTTCTTTTACATATCAAATTAGGATAGGATGAATGTGTAAATCTATCTTAACAAAATTTCGAATAAAAAAGTTCAAATACTTATATGAACTACTATCATCCAATAGTAGCTTATATAGTAGAAGGTACCATATAAGTAAAAAACAAACACCTAACTTATCATCTAAGAGTATTTACAACGGGATGACATGGCGAGTTACCTTATGCTTTCATATCGAATATGAGACGGCATCTTAGTTATGGAAGTTGTCGTTTCCATGCTAGATCCGCCCCGGATGGAATGCTTCTTGGAGACGTAAATTAAAGCCGATGTCGGTGCTTACTTTGGATGCCACATGCTTTCTTTCTCTCCTTTATTAATTTTCTTTTTCAGAAAACAAAAATGCATGACGAGGCTGTGCCATCCGTCCGTAGCGCACGCGCAAAGAAATGAGATCAGCGGTGGGGTATGGCCCACGTGTCAGCGCTATCATGCATACGTGTATCTCCGCGGTAAAGGTGATCCCTGATTGTTTTTTTTTGTTTGAAAATTTCAATCACCTTGACGGTACCTGCGCACAGCTACGGAAGAGGCTTCTCTGACGTAGTGCCCTCTTACGTGGGTGGCTAACATGTGGGTCCATTATCTATGGGGTCTACATGTCATCCTCTCAAAGTTAGAAGGCAGTATGTTAGAGGATCACGTTCCATAGCGTACTACTCATTCATAATCTTTTCTTTCCTATACCCTTAATTTCTCTTAATTGGTCATCTTCTCTTTTTTTTTTACAATCCAATAATGCAAAAGAACAAAGCCGGCTTTACTGGAATAAGAAGGTAGATCACGAAGTAAGCTTAACTCAACCAACTAATAACTAATTAGATTCTTTTTTAACCTGTTCATCTCCATGTTAAAAATCTAACTTAAACACAAATATTCGTACTTACGATGATGTGCAAGTTATAGACTTGACATGCATATTTGTATTCATAGCTTATTATTTTTCCAGTGCTAGATGATATACTCATCAACAACTTTCTCAATCCAAGGTATACCGGTCTAGCTATAGTCCCAAAGGGTGCTAACATGAATAGAGTGTATATACATATTTATATGGATAAATGTGCACGTAATTAATTATACTAGCGTCGGGATTGTATTGTGTTTTAAAATAGGAAAAAGTACGAATTACCCCCTAACAATTGTGGTCGGCCGAATTACACCCCTAAACTCGAAAACCGGACATTTTACACTCTCAATTATTGAAACCAGACAAATAACCCCCCTAAACACTGTTTTGAGTGGTTTTGATTAGAAATTACACACGTGGCGCCAACGTGACAATCCAGTCAGCAAAAAAAAAAAACTCCCTGAGCCCACTTGTCAAACCTATCCCTCAACCCAATCCTGTGATTCCCCCCTGCTCTCTCTTGCGTATGTCAGCGGAGGCGGCAGGCAGCCGGCGGTGGAGGCGGACCTCGCCTGGGTGGTGGGTGGCGGAGGCGTACCGGGCAGCCGGTGGCGGAGGCGGACCTCATCTGGGCGGCGGGTGACGGAGATGAACCCAACAGCCAGCGGCGGAGGCAGACCTCGCCCGGGCGGCGGGTGGTGGAGGTGAACCCGGCAGCAGGCGACGGAGGCGGACCTCGCCCGGGCGACGGGTGGTGGAGGCGAACCCGGCAGTAGGCGGCGGAGCGGAGCCGCCTGCCTGAGCGCGCACACGGGAGAGAGAAAGAGAGCGATCAGGGAGAGAGAGGTATGACCGGTGGGTCCAAGGGAGTTATTTTTATTTTTATTTGCTGACTGGATTGCCACATAGGTGCCACGTGTGCAAACTCTCTGGTCAAAACCGCTCAAAACAGTGTTGAGGGGGGTAATTCGTTTGGTACTAAAAGTTCGGGGGTGAGTAATGTCTGGTTTTCTGGTTTAGGGGGTAATTCGGTCGACCACGATAGTTCAGGGGGTAATTCGTACTTTTTCCTCTAAAATAAATAATGAGGTAGAGTCAACTATGCTCGCTGGTAGAGGTTTTTTCCTTGCGGAGCACCCGGTAAGTTGGGCTTGGTCTAATGGACTAACAACACCTTCGGTCTATCCCAAGTGTAACTGGTCCAATACGAAAAGTTATTCAAGACAACTCTATACGTATTTATACGTATAAAGTGTACACATATAAATTTTATATAAAAAAACTTTTAATGTAGAACATTTTATAAAGAACTATTTGAATCCGACAGTCGCATTGCTTCGCTTATTTAATTATATGATTATCTGAATCGCTTATTGGTAAATAAAAAAATATTTGTGAGTATAAATTTTATATATGTCTCCTTAGCGACTTAAAAGCAAATGTTGTAATTTGTAAATAAACTATGATGAAAAAAATCAAATTCAAAATTAAGTTCTAAAATTTAAATTTTATCTTATAAACATAAGCCTAAGCGATACAATGAGACTTCGAATCGGAATCGGATATAAATTTGGATAGATAAACTTATCAAAATTTAACATGGTGCAAAAAGAAAGTGTAGGCATTCGCACACTTAGACTTCCCACAAACTTTCGTGCGATAGCCCTTTGATAGAGTTATATATGGAGACAAATGCTTCTTATTTGATTCTCTCAGAAATATTAGGTTCAATTCAATAAAAAGGAGTTTCTTATTCGATGGTTGCATAATTGTTTTACTACTCTATTGTCGATTAATTCCTGGAAAATCTAGTAGATCACATGGAAGCATATAGACTTTATATGACCTCATTCTCTCTCCATTACCGTGAAATCACAACCTAATTCTCTTGCCCCGCACGTCTCACCATGCCCGCTATGTCGGTGAGAACCATCGGCCACACCTTCCCCGTGACGTCTTCTCCAAATACTTCTTTGCAATGCCGTCGTCACCCCTCTTCACAAGCTTTGGTGAGTTTCTACATGCTTCCTTTCTCCTCCCCTATCAATCTCTAGCAGCACCGACACCACCACCACTTCACCGACGACTCATCTCCACCACATCCTTCCACTTCTTCTCCCCATCCTCCTTTGTGATGCTGTTGTCACCCATCTTCACCAACGTTGGCAAGTTTTTGCATGCTCCCTTTCTCCTTCTCCTCCCCTATCTCTAGTAGCATCGACACCACCACCGCCTCACCGCATACCCATCTCCTCCATCCCATTGTCGGTTCTTCACCATCTTAGCTTTCCTTCTAAACCTGTCCTTACTAGCCATACCTCCTCCTATTGAATGCTTTTGCCCAATCTCGAGATTCAATATGACGTACGTGATGGAGGTTCGACGTCACAGCTATTGAGAGAGATGTTGCCGTGGAGAGCTCATCGAGGAAGTCACTGTTGACTTCGCTGGTGAGTTCTCCCCACTATCTCCCTCCCTCTCTCATGTATATCCTACTTTAGTTATGGTGATAGTCTAATAATCAGTTACAAAACTGTAGTATAATATTATATTCACTAAACTGAAAACCATGAATATTAAGCAACGCCTTTCATAGCCTTTGAAATTGTGTTTTTTCCATTAAGGACTTGAATATCCATTAGACCGGAAGATGTTTGAATCCGAACTTGCTTATTTTATATTTAGAAAACGTAGACGCATGAGATCCGCACATTGTTTCTTAGAGAGAGGGGAGAGAGTTATAACATGAGTAGAATAACACTCATAATAATTCCTCCCTACGATGTTATTTGAGGCTTCATGTTACTTAAAAATTTAATGTAAATATGTAGTAATATAAACCATGTTTAAAGCCACGATAAAATAAATAATAATTATAATATTTCTAAAATACAAATATTATTATGAAAATTAATAGCGTTATTTTTATTAGTTTAAAGGTGGAGGAATTGTCCTCCTCACCTACCATCGTAGTTTTTTTTTAAGAAAAACGCCTTTCAAATGAAACCGCCTCATCCAAAAAAACTCAAATAAAAAACTAAACACAGTAGTTTCAATCCCATTACAACGCACGGATACGACACAAGTGTATTTAAAAACGGAGCTAACACACTGTATATATTACTCCCTCCGTTTCTAAATATTTAACACCATTAACTTTTTAAGCATATGTTTGACCGTTCGTCTTATTCGAAAACTTTTGTGAAATATGTAAAACTATATGTCTACATATAAGTATATTTAACAATGAATCAAATGATAGGAAAAATATTGATAATTACTTAAATTTTTTTAAATAAGACAAACGGTCTAACATATTTAGAAAAATCGGTGTCAAATATTTAAAAACAGAGAGGGAGCATTATATAGTGCCATGGCTGATTGCTTGGGTGACGAGAGATTCCAGAGATCGAGTAGTGATCTGATCGACTTGGTGCACGCACGGGCGGTGGGTGATGGACTGATCAGATGACCAACTCACCGAGATGAGCACGCACGCACAGCTGCAACGCATCACGTGATGAGTACGTGATCTTCTTTCGGGTCATATAGGACATGAAACCGTGTCAAGCTTACACGCGACGTGCATATTGTATCACGTTCTTTCCCTCGGTTCTGGAGATAATACCTGTTGGGGCCAAGGTTATTTCAGGGAAGAAGAAAAAAGGTTTTAGGTACGTACGTGCTGATGATTCTTTTTTTTTTCTGATTTTTTTGTCACTTTACTTGCTAGCTTACAAAATTAAGTGTCCACATACTATTTAATTTTTGTGAATTTGGTCGCTTTATCAGACTTTATGCATACATACGTCGATTAACTCTTCTATTTTTTTTAATATTTTTTTTAATTTTGTTTCTAAGTATAGTTTTTTACTTATTTGCTAACTTACACCTGTACCTTATTAATTAGGAGGGGTCATCTCGTTGATCAACCATTTATATAGATAGTTCCCTACAACACGAGTACTTAAAAAATACTCCCTCCGTCCCAAAATAAGTGTAGTTTTACACTATTTATGTTTAACGTTTGACCGTTCATCTTATTTGAAATTTTTTTACGATTAATATTTTTATTGTTACTAGATGATAAAACATGAATAGTACTTTATGTGTGACTAACTTTTTTTTAATTTTCTCATAAATTTTTCAAATAAGACGGACGGTCAAACTTTGGACACAGATTCCCACGACTGCACTTATTTTGGGACAGAGGTAGTACAAGATAATTAAAAAAGTAGAAATTTTGGTTTGGAATCTACTAGAAAAACTACTCCACAACACAAGGTTTATAATTTACAATAAAAAAATATTGTTTAGAATATAATATTCATTTTTAAAAATATTTCTTTTAATGTAAGATATGACGATATATCCTATTACTGTTCTAAGATAGGCAAATACATTAAATTATATGTGCCTATTTCTTGAAATAAAAACAGATTGTGGATCACTTCGTCAGCTTTGTCGCCTTCAGCTAAATTGTACAATATTAAACTATACGGATAAAATATATACTTTTGCCTACGTCATTTTAAAGTCAAACATACTTTGATTGAACTGTATGGATAAATAATGAACTATCACCAACATAATCCAGCATGTCACCATGGTTACTCTACACATAATTTGGTTTACATCAGGCAATAATAATTCATGAGAATTATCATTTACTTCTATCATCAACCAGAGGTACATAGAAACAACAATGAGAGTGTATTTGGATAATGGGTTAGGAGAGGTGGAATTGGTAAATGGAAATGAATGGAGGGATACGATGAAATGGAGCGAGAAGAATGAATGGTTAGGATTGAAACTTATCCTTTGAGAGATAAGAAATCATATCCCAAACCTATTACATGGTCTGAAGTAAATAAGATACTTGAGCCACAGCCACAAAAAAAAGTCATGGTGAAAAACCACAGAGTGTGCTGTTACTCTGCAGTGCAAAAGAAGGGAGTAGAAAATAACCTGAAAATGAATCGAGCGGTGGGTCACACAAAAAGCACCTGCCCACTGCCTTCCCCTTCCTCGTTGGCAGCTTCCCCCGGCGCCACCTATGCCTCGCCGCTTCACCCTCCACTCTTTCCCGTTTTGCCCCTCCTCCTGCCTCTTCTTCCTCTTCCTCCAGCCACCGAACTCACCAACAACGAGACGACTCAGGGGAGATCAACCTGCTCTCCACTACTGTGGACTGCAGTGGAGTCCGTGGTGAGTGAGGCACACACACGCGTCCTTCTCCGGCGAACGATGGGGTGGGGTGAGCCGCCGGCGCCGCAGCAGAGGAAGGCGGCAGGGGGCGGCGGGCTGAAGCTGCTGCTGTCCGTGCTCCTCGTCGGCCTCGCCCTGCGCCTGCTCGTCAACCCCTCCGCGTACCTCCTCCTTTCGTCGTCGTCGACGACGACCACCGCCGCCGTCGCGCTAGGGCAAGGGGACGACGCGGTCCTCGCCGGCGGCGGCTCGCTGCCTTCCAACGGTGAGATGTTCTTGGGATCGATGCTGTTGTTGCTTTGCTCCTTTTCAACCGTTTGTTTTTCTTCTTTTTTTTTGTTTCTTTACTTTTTGGGTTGTTTCTCGTGACATGGAAACGCAGCTGAAGGAAAGGAAGTACTCTAGTAGCAGTACTAGTGGAGGAGTATTAGTGTGACTTTTCGCTCTCAATTTGATATTTTGGCACAAATTCAGCATTTTTTTGATCGAATTAAGGGGATTCGGAACATGAAAAGAAATTGTATATATCTTTTTTGGTAACTGAGAATTTTCCATTGATTGAACTTGAAGATGGAGGGATCACCGGATCCTTGGTTAAACAAGGGAAGAAAATGCTGAAATGTTTATTACACATGAGAGTAAATTGTAAATATTTTCTTCTTCGATAAAACGATCCAATCATTTCTGAATGAGAGGGTTAATTTCTCCCTTCTTATCATGTTCGCGTGATATTATAGTTAATTACTCCCGATATAGTTTATTGTTCAGGTGCCAGGTCTGTGGACCTCAGTCTTGATTCTTGTGATTTGTGTCTGACCCCAGATGCAGTTTGAACAATAGGTCCAGTGTCACCTTGCAATATTTTTGAGCGAGAGATGACTCCTGATGACTCCAGCTGTAAGGCTTTGATTGATCACTTTCATTAGTTTAGTGAAAAAAAAATGAGGTTAAATCCTCTATGGAAGTGTCGGTGTGGGATCTGGAGCTATGGAAGCTTTCCCTTTTTAATATGCCAAAAGGGCTCTCTTTGCGTGTACCCTCAATTTGTTCCATACTACTACATGTTTAGTTACATATACTTATAGTATTATTCCCTTTGTAATTTAATTACCATACATTTCCTGATAAATGCAGGAAGTTGTGATTTATTCCATGGTAAATGGGTCCCTGATTCATCTGGCCCTGATTACACTAACAACAGCTGCCGCTTCATCGAGACTCCGCAGAACTGTATGACAAATGGAAGGCCTGACAGTGGCTATCTTTATTGGAGATGGAAGCCCTATGGCTGCGAGATGTCGCGGTTTGAGGGCGAGAAGTTTTTGGAGGCCATGCGGGGAAAACATTGGGCTCTTATTGGTGATTCAATCCTCCGAAATCACGTTCAATCGTTGCTTTGCCTTCTTGCTAAGGTATTCTGTGGTTTATGTGATGAAGTCTTTAATACTTTATAGTTCAGAAAAAAAAATACTGCCATCGTGTAGTAATTACAAGATAGTATATTGTTGACCAATCTATCTCTAGTACTTCACTAATAAGCTCAACCTATGTTCAGTGAAATACTAGCAAAATAAGCACACTGGCATACTTTTTACCAGCTAGTTCTAACTATACTACCATTTGCAATTCTCCAGGCAAATTTCGTGGGATTGAGGATGTGTCGATGATTTTTTTTATGTGAACGCTGAGTCAGAGCTGAATATGTTTTTGTTATTACTGAAAAACGACATTAATTTCTGATGTTGGTGGATTAGTTCTGCTTTTTTGCACATGCAGATTTTTTAGAGCAATGCTACTATTTATATTGTTAATGTGCTATCAGCTGTGCTTGCTTGAATTTGTAGTAATAGTACTTATCAACAAACCAGAAATTCAAGAGAAGTGAATAATTTTATAATCTGATTTAGGTTGAAGAGCCTACTCAGGTCTACCATGACAAGACATTCAAATCAAGGAAGTGGCACTTTGCTTTGCACAACATCACAGTCTCTCTTATCTGGGCACCGTTCCTTGTCGAAGCTGAAATATTTGAGGATGATGATGGAGTATCAACTTCTGAGCTCCAACTGCACCTTGACATTCTTGACTCAAACTGGACAAGGCAATGGAACAGCTTCGACTATGTCGTGATATCGACAGGCCAATGGTTCCCGAAAACCGCAGTCTACTGGGAGAATGGAGCTGTGACCGGCTGCCACTATTGCCAGGACAAGAGTGTAGCGGAACTGACTTTTGAGTATGCCTTCCGCAAGTCACTCAGAAAAACCTTCCAATTCATCACGTCCTCACCTCACAAGCCAGTGGTCTTCTACAGAACATGGTCACCGTCGCATTTTGAGAATGGTGAGTGGTCCAGTGGCGGGACTTGCAAGAGGACAGTTCCATTCAAGCCAGGGGAAACCGGCGATCGAGAATCGGACATGAAGATGTGGAGGATCGAGAGAGAAGAGTTTGCCAAGGCAGTTGTGCACGACAGGCACAACAACGCCGGCCGTCTGAAGCTGCTCGACACATTTGAGCTCTCACTGCAAAGGCCTGACGGCCACCCTGGGCCTTACCGGACGTATCATCCTTTCGAGAAGGCAACATCGGCCAAAGTTCAGAACGACTGCCTGCACTGGTGCTTGCCCGGTCCTATTGATGCGTGGAACGATATAATCATGCAGATGTTGGCAATAAACTGAAACCTCCTGAATCATCTAAATTTTGACAAAAAGTGTTGATTCAGACCTGATTATTATACATAGGTAAACTTCTTAGCATAATCAAGTGCCTTCTTTTTTGGCGCTCATTGAAGAATTTCCAGTCGGTAAGTATCGGTCTCTTGTTGTAGCCTGTCTGATTGCGGCACCCATCTGCAGCCATAGGAATGTCCCCTGGCCGTAATTATCAGTTATGAACTTGGGTTGTGTTGTACAACTTGAGATAGTTGATTTAAAGAGTCAAATATAAGTCTCATCAGCTACTCGTCTTCTGTTTTCAGCTAATTGAGCTCTGAAATGATCAGTCCTTTTATACCTTGACAAGTTGAAAATTGTACCACCTGTAACGTGAAAAATAAGATAATGATGTAAAAAATTGGAAACCACTTGTAACGTGCCCATCATTATACAGTGTAAATAAAACAAGAGAATGATGTAGAAATATTATACCTGAATTGCTTCTAACGTAAAGAATAGTTGGTAAATTGTATGAAGAAAATTGGCATGTCATACGGAGCGGAGCAAGTTGGATGACAAAAGAAAAACAGGCACATACATGCTCGTGCATAGTAAGCTCGAAATTTATTGAAAGAAAACCTCTTTTGTAAAGGCATGATGATTGCTTGCGACATGCTCACCGTCATGAACAAACGAACATGGCTTTCGTACAGACATACGTCCTGCATTGGTGCACTATTGTTGTGACGTATTCGGCACCGAATAATTCGATCCAAGCATACAAAGAATGATAAATACCAAAAAAAAAAACCAAAGATAATTGGGCAACACTTATTAGATTTCAGCAGCATCTCGTCCATATTTACAGGATACTCCAAAGGCTTCACTAAACAGTAAGGCCACGTATTCTTATTCTGCAGATACTAGACCAAATATACACAACAGGCGAGGAAGATGAGATAAGTGAGCAGTGTCTTGCAGTCAAAAGTGTACAATGTGCATTTAGCACGATGCAGAATTCTTCTTCTTGCTTGCCTTATCTTCGCTTTGCCCATTACGGCTAATTTTAAATTTGCACCGGTGAGTAGCAAGGACTTTCTGCTCAAAAGAAACCTCAATAAACAAGAGAACACAAAAAATGACTGTGTTTTAAGTTGCACTGAGAAGTTGTGGTATTTGTACATATTTTGTCATGTACAATTTCAACCTAAAAATAATAAAACTTTGAAGATATCATTATTCATATATATCTATTGCAGACTGAGGTAAATAATACAATGACACAGAAAGTACAATAACTAGACCATATGAATGTCTGATATACAGAAGTGTTCACTAAATGATGCTGCGAACCTCACAAAGAGGCATAGTAGGGTTTAACATAAAATCTAGCTGTAGACCACATTATTTTAAAACAATATAAAACATTCATGGATCGGATAGTCGATCTTCACAATTTTATAGCCAAATTGCTAGTCTTTCAATTGGTTTCATGAAAAGCAATCAATAATTCAAATATAATTTTGGTGATGTTTTAGGCTTTAGCTATATGCACATGTAGGATGTTTCCTTACTCTGTCAAGTATTGTTTGCTCGTGCTAACTGTACAAACAAATCAAATCAGTGTTTCTTATAGCTTAGTGGTATTTTGTCTATAAAACTTATCCTAAAAAAGGGTTTCACACAATACCAATGTTTTAAAAAGTGGTATGCGGTTTCATGCGGTCACCCCACCTTGTAGCGCTTATGCGGCATAATCAGACACTTAATGTGGTATAATCGGCCGCTTATGCGGCTTAAGCAGTACGAGGTTGGGGCACCCGTTCCTGTATGTGGCCATGTAGACCTTATTCTAAAACACTGCACAAAACCATAACCTTAAAACAACTAAGTAGAATTAAGATGGTCACTTGTTCACTAAATACCAAAAATGTTTAAAGAAAGCTATTTGGAAGCGATGGATTGCCAAAGTTACAGAAAACAGTTCCCTAGTTATGTGTGATGGACCAATTACCATTATAAGCAAAATTTTAATCAATGCTGATAAATTTAAGTCATAACTTAACAGAATAAAGTCATGAACTTGTTCTACTATAAATTGAAGGAATCTGAAGCAACTGGTAGCAACTTTATACAAGAGGAGCAACTTAACAGAATAAGATCCTGGACTTGTTCATGTTCTACTATTAAAGGAACTGAAGCAACTGGTAACAACATTATAGAAAAAGATAGCTCATCCAGCTTGTCAGATAGTTCTCAAAATTCAATGTTGGCATTTCCAATATGGAACTTTGGAAGCTAAAAACCATATTTTTCAACTTTTTCCATAAAAGAAATGATTGATCAACCTATTGAAAGCTTCTTGAACAAAAGCTGATCACACGTAATAGTTGAAGAAAAAAATCAAAGTGCTATGAAATAAACCTAGTGAGGAGCATTATAGCAGTTAGTACTTCAATACGTCCAAACAATATCGTTAATTAAACTTTAGTACTAAAATAGTACAATTTGATATAATAAGAATCATACTTTCACTCAACATTTATGTAATCGAAGTTTAGTTCAAAAAGAGGGGAAGTGATGGAGCTAATGCAGATTTCCAACTGCGGCATATCCTATTTATCCAAAATGTTCAAGAAAAAAATATTGTCTGATTTAACCTATTGGATACTCTTATAAATCTGAAAACAACATACTATAGCTTTATGTCACAAACAAAAGCACAACTTCATAAGCATTAGTTTACTAGCTCTCTTACTAGCAGTACTAATAATGTAAGAAGATGCCTAAACTCCTCTGGTCAATTTAAGCACGTCAAAGACTGACCATATCATGGTCACGAAAACATACTATTTAAAGAGTTGACATTGCAAACCTAAATGGCCATGAGTTGCATAAAGTACCAGTGGGGCTGTTTGGAAGGCCAGAAACTGCGGCTGGCCTTGTTTCTGAGGCACTATTCTTGCTGGCTGCAGCGCAACAGCAAATGAAGAAGCCGAACAGCCCCAGTGTCGCCAATATTTTTGCACAACACCCATTTGTTTCACAGCATCCTTTTGTTAATTTGTAAGTACACAGAAAGTAGCACCCTACTCTTCCCTAGAACTCATAACTAATCTTAAACACAAAAACCACCCAAACCATGCCCAAATTGTCTTTACCAGTTCTTATCGAAACTAGCTCACCAGAATCACAGATAGTCTTGCTACCCAAACACCCCCATTCCATTCCAATATGGGAATATCTACCAGCGGATCAAGAGCTCGAACTCGCCATTCTTTTCAAGCAAAGAAATAAATAACTCTGAAAAGGCAAGAATCGAAGGGGTTTCTCACCGGTTAGCCCTCCTCCTCCTTGGCGTTGGAGGCGTGGTGCTCGGCGCGGGACGGGAGGGGGTTGGAGCCCTTGACGAGCCAGCCGAGTCCGAAGAAGGCGGCGCCGGCGAGGATGGCGGTGCCCCAGGCGTGGGAGTACCACCTGCTGTACTGCCGCACCGCGAACCGCCACTGCTCCCGCAGCGTCGCCGCGTCGGGGATCGCCGCGTCCGGCGGGTTAGGGTAACCTCCGCCGCCTCCTCCGCCCGGAGGACCCCCTCCGAACCGGCGCACGCGAGGTACGGCCTCCGGTGCAGGTGGATGCGGCGGCGGCGGCGGAGGCGGGGTGGGCTTCTCCTGGCTCGCCATTATACTCCAGGGATGATTCCCCAAATATTGCGGCTCGGAAGTCGGGCCTCGGCCCGAGCCACGGGTGAAGGGTCTGTGGCCTGTGGTGGAATCGGGGCTGCGGAATCCGGCTGCCCCCTTCGGCGGCGGACGACGGCGGCGGCGGTGAGAGAAGGGGAGGAAAGTACAAAGAAGGGGGAGATCCGGAGGGAATAAGTTCACTTTGGCTCCCTTAACCAGGAGAAAATTGGGATTAAGAGTGGTTTCACTGCAAACTGATCAGGTGTCCACCAAAATGCCATTTTCGTTCCATTTGGTGAATAGAAATGTTTTTGCTCAATTTTATTTTTTCCCAGATCAAAATACCCCTAACGAAGGCCCCACTTGTAATACTCTTTGATCTCTCGGTTTCCCCTCTCCCTCTCTCTCAACGACACCGTCGGGAGCGGAGCGTGGCGGTAGAGGCCGGCAGACGGTGGCGGGCGTGGCAGAGCAGGGCCCGCAGAGGAGTGGCTCGACCAGCCGCCTCGACGCTGGGGTGCCGGAGTTTGCGCCGCGGATCGCCGCCCCCTGCTGCCGCTGCCAGTAATCTGCGCATTCGCCGCGGCGCCTCCTCCGCCACAGGCGGCCTTCTTCACGCCGCCATCGCTGTATCATCGACCGTACGAGCTCATCATCAACCGCAGTTGCTACGAGCTCGAGCCCCAGCTGTTCGACTTCCTCACCGGCCTCTTCCGGAAACCCACCATCCCCATGGGGATCTTGCCGCCGACCAACCTCGTCACCGACGACGACGAGCCACTGCCGACCGCTCCGAGGTCATGCAATGGCTCAATGCCCAGCCTCGTCGGGGAGCCCGTCGACTAGTGGCTTTGCAACCTCCGTCGCATCTGGATCCATTTCTGTCTCCTGCTCCTCCGTGGTGGCTTGCGGTGGCTTTTGGTATTTCTTAACCTCATAGATAAAATCCGCAAGCGCACGGAATATACCGATGTAGCACTTCACCGGGAGTATTCTTAGGTATCGATTTCCATAGGACTCTAAATCAGGTTCATCCAAGTACACGAAGCTACGAGTAGGCAAAAGGATAGAGAGGTTTCACCGGTGAGAAACAGTGTCTACATAAAGCTTAACTTTAATCCTAACGCGATACTTCGGGCACTGGCCAGCTCGTTGCTGCCAAATATCGCTCTACTGCGCACCCGGACAGGGAGGACTTCAGTGATATTGAGGGTTGTCACCACCTCTACACCCGCCTCACACCTACTATGGGATGCGGAGCAAACACCGAAAATTAACTACCTAGATACCGCGTCTAAGCAGATTAATTACTTACTTTAATACTAGCTACACACTAAAGTAAATCACTATATTTTTAGTTGATTATAGTGAACGATAATCCCGTATGCTGATTACGCACTAACTAAGAAATAATTCTTACCAAGCAAACTAAATTACTTAAAATATATTTCTATTATAATCAGACTAATTAACAGAGCAAAAGAAATAAGAAGAGGATTGTTGACAACTCCGAAACTCCTCCGAATTCTTCTACGCTACTCTCTCCCTAATCTAGTATAGAGCCTCTTATAATTCAGCTCAAGCTTGGAGTGTGTGTGAATGAGGGAGAGGAGAGGGGTATTTATAGTGTGGAGGTGACTTGAGAGAGTGGAGATGCTAAGGAATATTCTAAATGGAATCTTCACTCTCTCTTGACAAGTGTCCCTTCGGATGACGGTTTTCACCGGTATTAACAGCCACAACCGTCATAGGATGAGGAGTACAACTGCCACGCCGAAGTTGGGCTAGACTGGGCCAGCTACTGGTTCAGCCGAACCCTTTGGTTCGGTCGAACCCTGGCTAGCCCATCCAGCCCAGCCCTCTCTCTGGTGTTCTGACATGTGGGCCCCACTATATGTTCCACTGAAGATTGGCCAAGATAAATGTATCTTATTGGGTTTGTGGGCTCAAAACTCCATAGGTTTGGATATGGAAGTTATATTCTCATCCTTCATGTACATTTCATCTCAATTTTGGTAGCTTGTCACCTGCATACGAATATACACCAACACTCGTGGAAATTGTTAGAAATAAACCCTATCACTATGTTGGATGTTTTATATTTATGGTCTTATGCAGGTATTGATGGCGTTAATTTTGTACTTAGCAGCCGTCAACAGTGGCGGCGGCTGTCGCTCCTCTGCAAGCCTTGCTCCGCTACGCCCGCCGCCGGCCGCCGGCCACAGCCCGCCTCCCGGCTACTGCCGCTCCCGACGGCGTCGTCGAAAGAGAGAGGAAGAGAGGAAAGAGAAGGGTAAGAGAGTATGACAGGTAGGGCCTGCGTCAGGGGTATTTTGGTCTGGAAAAAAAACAAAATTGAGCAAAACATTTCTATTCACAAAAAGAACGAAAATGGCATTTTGGTGAACCTCTCTTAGTTTAGGATGACATTATAGTGAATCAGTTTGAAGTGATGGCATTCCAGCGGAACCACTCTTTTGCGATGGTATAATCCCAATTTTCTCCTTAACCAGGGACCGAATCTGATTCGTATCCGTAATATCGGGTATCTCGACCCCCAAGTACTAAAACCTGTGCAATTTGACTTCCTCGGTGGCTTAAAGGGTGGTTTTGCCAACGACAAGTAGAGTATCCTAATCTTCTTTGTCATGTGGGGATTAGGGTAGTAATCAATAGCATAGACGCAATGTCTAGGCTAGAGGTTATCTTTGTTTGTTGTGTGCTCCATGGATTATAGAGATAGGCGACAGGTGGTGACATCCCTGTCTGTCCTTTGTAATCCTCCATGCTCGGATACATTTTAGAGCTATAGGCCGGAGTCTCCTTGGCAGACTAGGGGTAAACCGGTGCCCGAAGCAATCAATAGAGTTTTACCTTAACTTAATTAAGTTAATTAACCCATAGGAATTCTCTCCATCCCAAGCCTACCATTTAGTTATTGTCCTTGGAAGAATCATGTTCTTAGATTATACACATACGTTCCTTGTGGATACGATACCCTGAAATACTCTTGAGTGAAGGCTACAACGTTATCTGTGCACTTGCAGATTATTCCATGGTTGTAATAAATACCAACAAAGATACACTTCTAGCCTCGAAAGGCCTCAATAAAGGACTTGCTGTAGATTGAAAAAGCATCTAGCTCTACTGGGTTTTGGCTAATTGATGACAAATGATTAATGGATTAATACACTTATTGAGTGTATAAGTAGGGTATTAGTTCGATGAAGAGATGATAAAGATGATGTGAAGAAATGGAATACAATGAGGTTTTATTATTGTTGTCGAAACGACAACTGTGTCACGTCGAAAGACGTGGTTCTCTCAACAGTGGTTGGAAAAAAAGACAATTGTATTGCTTAGTAAAATTTTTTCAGATCCCCCTGTTACATGGCCCTAGGGGGTTATTTATAGCCCTATTACAGACTCCTCCCTTAGGATTTAGGATTTACAGGGGAATTTACATGGTTACCCTTATAATAGGGACATTATTATGGGAATATGATGTCTTTTGCATGTATGGGCCCTTAATGGGTTGAGTAGCTTGGCCCAATTGTTGGCGAAACCCCTGGAAGGCACGATGGCCCGTTGGGCCTTCTCCTAGTGATTATAAGGATTATATATTGTTAATATCTACAGTCGATCGAGTAGATTTAGTCCTTTCTTACTTATTTATACTTGTCGATCGATTCAAATATGACATCGGCTTAGAGATAAATGATATGTCATCGGCAATTAGCCGATCGGCTATCATTTATGGATTTAACGATGGTTTCTTTTTCTTTATTTTTGTTGGTTGCAGGATCAAATCAACTGGCACGCTCACGAACCTAAAGGCAAGATTTTTTGGACCTGCACTGAAGTTAAGCAGATCTTCCAGGCCTCGTGTTTTCGCATCAACAGCTAGGCCAAACACCGACGGACTGATCGAGGCCATAGGAAGTCACAAGCTGTCGAGGGTCAATCTCTGTTGACGAAGATCAAGATCAAGATGGAATGCCGAGGATTAAGAGGATGTGATCCGTTGATGAATATCAAGCCAAAAGTCATAGTGGCATTGATCAAGGCTAAGGTATAGTTGATTTGGAACTAATGTGCTTAGAATTGTAGGTGAATAGTCCCGGTGGTAAAATGCCATTGACGTTGGCAACCCGCAAGGTGAAGCAAGATGATGACGTGATGGCATCCCTAGTGGTATAGCTTTTCTATTTGCATTTGAGTATATGAATGCCGTACTATTAAGATAGATGCAACGTTGATGTGTTTGTTTTTGTCTCAGTGCTCAAAGTAACCTATGCAAGTGCTATCTTGAGGGAAACCTAAGCCTTAACCTAACTTATGACTGGTTTTAGAGCTTGTTTCTAGTTGGGTTGGGTAGATCTTTCAATAAGCTTTCCATAGAGCCCAAGTTCATAAAAACGGATTCAAAAGCAAGGAGTTATGACCCTTTTATGAAGTGTTGTCAGTCTGTTAGTGGGGAGCGGAAGTTCCGGTCCAAGTACTCTATTCGACATTGGAAGGCTGACTTGAAGTTCCGATCCTTCTTCTAGACTGAGCAGTTACTTCGTACATGAAGTTCAGATCTTTTCGACCGGAAGTACCGAGTATTCGAATCTGTGAGTAATGGCTAGTTTTTAGGAATTCGGGTATTTAAACCTCTCCACCCCCACTATCTGTGGCTGTTGACTTTAGGCAAGATTAGGTTCATCCAAAACCAAAGATTCACTTCCCTAATCCCCTACCCTGTGGTATATCTTTGTGAGTGAGATTTTGGAAGAGATTTGGAGAGAGAAGGGATTTGGGTTTGAGAGAAGGTTTGAGAAGAGAGATTGAGTGCTAGTGAACTCCACCCCATTTTTGAAAGAGGTTTGAGAAGAGGGATTGATTGGTAGTGAACTCCACCCTATCCTTAAGAGAGTTTGAGAAGAGAGAGAGAGGTAGAGAAGAGAATTTGAGAGCATGTGACCTTTACTCAATCCTTGAGCACTTGAATTCATAGCAAGCAAGTCATCGATTGTGTTTGTTACTCTTGGTGGTTCTCCACCTAGACGGTTAAGCTTCGCCCGTGAGGATCCAACTGCGTGGATTGCTCGGAAAAGTTGGTAAGGTTTGCCTCACCGCCGCAAGGGAAGAGGTAATATTGAGTGGAAATTGAGTATCTTCTAGGAGGTTGCTTGGCAGAGCAAGCTTCATCGGAGATGGGTGCTCGTTGTTCAAGCTTGGACCTCAGTGTGGTCGCTTGAAAACTTGCTAAACCTTGGTGGTTGCTTATTGGAGACTAAACCTTTATTGTGGTTGATTGCTTGATGAGGCTTGGGATCAATCGAGATCCGGCTCCTTGGAGTCCCTCAACAGAAAGTAGGATCGTTGAGATCCGAATTTCGGTGAAAAATCTGTGTCTCCTCCTTGTCTTGCTTGTTATATTTGCTTCCCTGCTTGATCATAATTATTTACTCTATCTATTGCAGCTGTGTGTTGTGAGGTTTGCGCCTAGGTTTGCTCCCATGGCAAAACAAACTAAGGAGACCGGAAGTTTAGGTTTTTCAGACTGGAACTTCTGGTCCGCTACTTCTGTTAATTAAGACCGAAACCTTTGGTAAATTTGATTTCGCTGTGAAGTGTTTTTCAGGAGCGCCTATTTACCCCCTCTAAGCGACATGAATGTCCTTTCAGTTTCTAGGTTTGCACTACGTATACGTGATTTGCATTACATATTTTCTCACTCAAGTGCAACCTGCCCTACAATTTACGTCAGCATCAGAAATTAGCACCAAACGCATCAAGCACTTTGAAGTATATATATGCTGCCACACAAAACAATCACAAGTTACAACAAGTCAACAACACAATACAGAATGAAACTAGCTCATTTATTTATGTTTTTCCACAAAATATATGTGTTGTACCAGTTATTACTGCTTAGGTGGCTTGAAGTATGCATAAGCCGCAAAGAAGCTCTGCATCATGGTGAGTGCGAGCAGGATCACTGCTGCGGCAAGGGACGTGGCCACCCATGGGTTGCTGAAGTAGTTGCGCACCAGGGCGGCGCGCCACCGCGGCCACCTGGACCGCCGGTACCGATTCACCTCACCGATCACGCCGGCGAGGTAGTTACGGTCGGCAGCCAGGTGGGCCTCGCTGCAGAGCCGGCTGAAGAACCCCGTGGGGTCCCGGTCGCGGTTCATGTGGTTCACCAGCACGCCGCTGAGGTGCAGCAGCCTCATGTCCTCCGGCGAGGTGACGAGGCAGTCCATGAAGACGGCGTAGGCGGTGACGTGGCCGCGCGTGTAGGGGTAGGTCTGCTCGAAGGCGATGAGGTTGCGGAAGAGCGGCTCGCTGTAGTCGTACAGCTGCAGCTCCGGGATCTCCAGGACGCCGCCGTGGCCGGCGAACCTGACGTCGAGGAAGCTCGTCGCATCCTTCCTGGGCCGGAACGTGACGCCGGCCTCCTCCAGCTCCCTGGCGCATGGTATCCACTGCGGGAGCTCAGACGGCGGCACCAAGTGCTCGCTAGGGTCGTCGTCCGGCGCCGCGGCGGCGTCCGGTGGTGGTGGGAAGCCGACGGAGAGGTAGAAGAGGTGCAGGAGGTGGTGCACATGCACATCGCGGCAGGAGATGGGCGAGGAGTAGAGCTTGCGTGGTCGGAGGGAGCCGAATAGCCGCAGGGCACCAGCGACGAGGACGTCGCTGGTGTCGTCGGCGTCCGTCCGGAGCTGATGGAACAGCTTCTGGACGACACAGAACGGGATCTGGTTCTCCAGAAGCAGCAGGTCGCACGTGACGAACGACCACACCCAGCACCTCCCAAACAGCACGGCCCGGTCCTCGTCGTCATCTTGCCCGCCGGTGCCGGAACGAGAACTAGAGGAGGAAGCTTTAGCTCCTGATTGTTCTTCACTGGCAATGCGCGCGAACTTGAGCAGGCGGCGGAGGATGAAGCACCCGTCCAGCAGCATGATGCCCAGGACTACATGTCTCTGGCCGACGTCGAGCGCCTCCGCGTCAAAATTGTAGGACGCCAGGATACGTGGCAGGAAGCCGTTGATGGCGCTCAGGCACCGGCGCAGAAGCTCCGGTGTCCGGGTTGGCTCTTGGAGAAGGTGGTGCCTCCCGATGAGGCTACCGACGCAGCGCCATTTGTACAGTTCGAGGACCCTGTAGTCCTCCTCGCGGCTCTGCTGCCTTGGATAGCTTAGCAAGCCGATCTGGACGGCAACTGGGAGGTAGCTATAGCTGTTACCCTCCTCGTCCCTCCTTTTCATCTCACCAGGGACTCTGTAGATGGTTGGCAGCCGCTGCTCCGGCTGATTGGGCCCGCCATATTTCTCAACCACCAGCCTTTTCAAATCCTGCTCCATACTCTTCACGAATCCCTCCGATACAATATTGCTGCCTGGATTTTTGACATATTGGCCATTTTAGAAAAGCTTATTTTATAAGTAGATTATCATTAAATCAACATAATAGTATAGGATTTATCGGTTCGAATCCAACTGTGTCACGATGGTTTAGATGAAAAAAAAGAAACAACAACAGGATATCTGCAACTAGGTGACAGAGGAGAGGAGGCTGATACGTGGAACCGGCGGATAAATTAAAAATTTAGGCGGATAAATTAAAATGAAAATTTAAGAGAGTGGTATCTAGATATGTGCATATTTAGATTGGGTTATTTGAAGGCTAAGTTCCCTATTCGATAGACTAAGTTCCTACTTAAAAAAAGCTGTATATATCCGGTTGGATATAAAGGCCGGGTAAAAAAAGTACCCTCCTCTGAAAAAAGATGTGCATATTCTTCCACCGATATCGATCCTCGGCGCAGGTCAGGTCTCTAATCCCCTCATCTCTTCGTCCTCAGTTTGTTGCAGCCTTGCCGGACTGGCGAGCAACTCGCTAATCCGTCCACACTAATAATCTCTCCCGTACCTGATACCTCGCTTTGCCTGGCCACGCGCGCCGTGCCTCGTCCTGGCAGCTCTCCTCTCGTTCGACGCCGTGTCGCGCCATTCCTCGTCGCTTTCCTCAGCACGTCGCCGATTGCCAGGATGGAGGCCGATGTGGAACAGCCATAGCGCAGGAAAAAGGCCGACGAGCCGCGACGCCTCTGGCGGCGTTCGGATTGAGAAGGTCAGGAGGAGGGTCTGCAGTGGTGGATTTAACCTAAAAATTATTTTCATAGATTCATGAGATATGAGAGCTGAAGGCTCTCTAGTTTGTTTAGCCCACGCTGTCATAGTTATGGATACCACATACTTAATAGTACACTACTACAAAAATAATTTTTCTGTACGATGACTCATCATTTTTCCATGCGGACCATAACTAGTGGCGTCTGTAAAAATCGAGGGCCATTTTCCCATACTGCTTAAGTGGCCCGTAGGGCCTCTTAAGAGGGCCGCATGCAAAAATGAGCTCATTTTTTTCATACGGCTCACTTAAGCGCCCGCATGGAAAAATCGATTTTTCTATACGGGCCATTTAAGAAGCCATATGCGAAAATAAAATTTGAAAAATTTGAAAACTAGTGTATCTCACTCATATGAACTCCAAATTGAATGTTTTTTTCCTAAATGTTTCTAAAATCATGCTCTATCATGTTATTGTGTTCTTACTGGTATTATTTTGGCTATTTTTTCTTGTGACTTTGTTTTATCAATTAAAAATTTAAATTTCAAAAGTTCAAATAATATTTTGAAGTAGTAAATGATTTTATCTGAAAAAATCATCAATAACAAAGTTGTATAACTCATCAAAATCTATAACTTCTATTTTGGTTATTTTTTCATCCGAGAAAGTGATTTGTTAGATTGTTCACAATATGTACATACATAAGAGATGCACATATTGTGAACAATCTAACAAATCACTTTATCGGATGAAGAAATGACCAAAATAGAAGTTATTGATCTTGATGAGTTATATCACTTTGTTATTGATGAATTTTTCAATTGAAATCATTTTGTATTTGAAAATGTTGTTTGAAGTTGTCATATTTTGAAATTCAAATTCAAACTGTTCAAACAAAGTCATATAGAAAAAAGACCAATACAAAAGTTGTAGCTCTTGAAGAGTTATACAACTTTGTTGTTTATAACTTTTCTATTTGAAATCATTTACTATGTGAAAAAATTAGTTGAATTTCTTATATTATAAAGTTCAAATTTTATATAGTTCAATCAAACTCGGATGGAGAAATGACAAAAAAAAAATTGGTAGATCTCAACGAGTTCTATAACTTTGTTTTTGGCAACTTTTTCATGGTGATGGCGTCGATGGCGTCAGCGGGTTGCAGATCCGACGGCGCCACCCTCGGGAGGGCTGGATCCGCCGCCATAGGGAGCGGCGGGCGGCGCGGCTACGGCGGCGGCGGGCGGCGGCTCGGCGACCTTGGCTCGGCGGCCCGCCATCCCCTCCTCACCGCCACCGACAACGACGACGATGAGGCGACCCTCCCCCCTCCTCAACGCCGCGGCGGCGGGGGCGGCTTGGCCGCCTCGGGTGGCGCTGCCGCACCGCGCGGATCCGGTGCCCCCGACGACGCCGGGCGGCTGGGGCGACGGATCTAGTGCCGCCGCCGATGGATCCGGCGGGGGCAACGACGGCAAGCGGCGGGGGAGACGGATCCGCCGCAGGCGACGACGCCGGGTGGCTGGGGCGACGCTTCCGGTGCAGCCGACGACGGATCCGGCGGGGCAACGACGGCGGGCGGTGGGGGAGACGGATCCGCCGCCAGCGACGACGCCGGGCGGCTGGGGCGACGGATCCAGTGCTGCCGCCGATGGATCTGGCGGGGGCGACGACGGCAAGCGGCGGGGGAGACGGATCCGCCGCAGGCGACGACGCCGGGCGGTTGGGGCGACGCTTCCGGTGCAGCCGACGACGGATCCGGTGGGGGCAACGACGGCGGGCGGTGGGGGAGATGGATCCGCCGCCGGCGACGACGCCGGGCAGCTGTCAACGATAAATCAATCAGACGATGTCGAGGACCAGACTTATGTATGAATGGGCCAAGAACTCAGAATTGACACGATGAATTGGACCAAAATTCACAAGTCTGCAGAGTGGAGCAATAGAGGAGGCCACTAGCCGAAATTGGGTTGGATTGGGCCAGCCCCAGGTTCGGCCGAACCAATCCTGGCGCCGTTGGATCCTGGTTTTGGCGTGGACGTCCAAGATTGCATCCTAATGACGGTTGGAGGGCACTTCGGACAATTCCCCTTCTACAACCGTCATACCTACCTCTATATAAGGAGCTCACTCTCTTCACTTCAACACACACCTCAAGCAAGAACTCTCTCATTCCTCTCAAGTTTAGTTTAGTAGTATCTAGCTGGTGGAATAGAATTAGAATAGGAATCAGGAGTCCGGAAGTCTTCAGAAGAGTTCGTGTATGGCTCTAGTAGCTTTCCTTTCCTCTTTTGTAAGCTTTGTACTTTTATTAGAATACTCTTCTAAATATATTTCTGGTATTGAAATACTTTCCGAGTATATGAGTACCAACTTTACATTATGTTCTTGTTATACTGAATATACGGCTAGCTTATCTAGGAGATGCTTTAGTGCGGGTATAATGTTTGCTTATGCAATTACTCTATGTCATGACGATGATATTAGAGTAGTATCTGGCAGTTTAGGCGTGGTGTCTAGATTACGGGATATCATTATTTGGGGTTATTATATTGTGGATAAGAGGTGGGCCGCTGATGGTGACAGCTCAGTACGGGTATTCCTCTGCGCCTATATATAATCCTAAGTTAATTTCCTGGGAGGGTATTTCTCCGTATTTAGCCCCGGTTAGATGGTCATGACGGGCTGCCGTAAGGAACTCGACAGTCAGGGGTGGCTTCTCGAAGTACCAGGAGAGAATCGGATAGAGGGTATTAGCTAGTATGTTAGTTAACTAGAATGTATGTATACTATGTATATTAGAAGTATAGGAATAGATTCTCTTTCTCTTTTCTTTCCACCTAGCTTAGATTATTTATTATGAGGATGAGTAGAAATGCTTGTGTGTCATTCTACCCTTGGATTATCATAACCCCTGCTTAGAATATGATTATCACAAGTAATATATAAATTATTAGTTGAGTTCTCTCTACATGATCTTCCCACGGGATAAAATAAATACGATACCCTTGGAATACTCTCGGGTGAAATGCTACAATGGTATATCCGTGCGCTTGCGCATAAACTCTGTAAACATAATATACCAGAAGTATTTCTGCGCCATTGCTGAAAATTATATTTCTAGTAATGTCGTTAAGAAATACCAACAGGGATCCCCACAGCCTTGGACCTATACAGGAGCTAAGCAGATCTCCCAGGCCGCCGTGTTTTCCGTCAACAAACCTATTGTTGTATTCTTCATCACAGAAGTATCAGAAGCATGTGAAGAAGCAAACATTTTAACATGACAACACGATGAACAAACCAAATAAAGATCGTTCAGAGGTGATGAAAACCACGAACATGATCCGAACCACTAATTCTAGTGAGATGATGAAAACCAACATGTTCTCAATGGTGCTAAAATTTCAAATCTTTTGAAACGTTAGCAACTAATCATGTGAAATAGAAACAAGATGCTAGGGACATGTGTCGATCGTCCAGAGGTGTCCGATCCAGAGCCGGGATTTCTGTTGCTGGCTGTGGCTGCGTGTTTGATAGAGAAATAAAGAGTGACAATTGGTAAACTGTAAAAAGTTTGGAAATTGAGTGTTTGAGTCCTAACTAGGAGTTTTACTTTGAGTCAGAAGTTTTTGTATAAATAGATAGGGAGGCTATGTCTTGAGGGTAAGTTAAATTTGAGAGATTACTGAGTCGAGAGCATTTGAATTACGGTTTTGTGAGAAACTTATGAGGGTGTTGTGGCTGCACCCTGTGAACAAATACTTAAGCATTAAAGATCATATACAATCATTAAGGCATTGACGATCTCTTCCAGTTTTGTAAGTTTCACGTTATTGTTCGGTTTTGATATTCACTTGTGATTGTTTGTTTTGCTGCAATTTTGTTCAAGTTAACGCATCTAAAACCATTTTAATAATTCATTGATCAGACCTAGAAGGTTTTATTGATTGGCTCTTGCTAGATTCGAATTTGCTTAAGTTTTAGGTTTAGTTAAGATTTACTGAAATTCTAACACAACTGACTTTCAGGGTGTTTTCTCTTAAACTGTTTATTAGAAACACTGAAACTGTTTATTTGTTTGAAAATCTGTTTGGTGGAGTTGTTCCTTGGTTTGTCTATTTTTTTATGAAGATTAAAGCACGATCCAACGGTTGGTATTGGAGAAATCATGTTTTTATAGAAGTACTGTCTTGCTATTTCCACGCAGATGGCTAGACCGTGAGAGGACTTGCAGTCAGATAGGCCAGGCCTTGGTCAAACTAACCCTAGTAGGTTGGATAGACCACCATACTATTCCATTAGTTTTTGAGGTTATGGTATGTTTTTATCTCTCAAAGTTCGATAATTTGACTTCCGCGGACGTAATCTACCATTCACGCTTGTATAGTAGGCTTGGTTACTTGTGTTCGTTAATATTGTGTAAATAAATTATTGTCGTTGATCCTACAAACTCTGAAGGCTTAATAAACTAAAAACTTGCAATAATATTGTGTAGGATCGAACACGAGTAACCAAACCTAATTTATTGTAGGATTAACGGCAACAATTTATTAACCAAAAGACTTCAGAGTTTTAGTCAAGAAGAAAAGGAAAAACATAACTTGTGATTTTCAGTCAAGAAAATTAATAAGGAATCTGAACACTTGGATCGTGATGATCTGACTTCCTTTAGTTAAGACTTGGTTTCTGAAAAGAAAGAAAGGAAGCTAAGCAGCTGGATCACGATGATATTTGTTTAAGACTTGGTTTCGTTTTTTTAGTACGTCAAGAAAAGAAAGGAAGCTGATGAGCAGCTGGATCGTGATGATCTGACTTTCTGACATGCATATCGATGAATTCGTGATGAGCTGAGAGCAGCTGGCCGGTTGGTGCACGTGCCCCACCCGCAAGTAACGGATCGATGACACAGCTTCCGACCTTCATCGAGGTGCACGCAGCGTTCGTTCCCAGGCCAGCTAGGGTTTAAATGCAAGAAAAATGTATATACCTCTACTCCCCCACTGCAGGCAGCAGGCCATCCCACCGAGCGTACCATACACTACTGATACGCACACCTAGAGCAAGTTGAGCGAGCCATGGCGCTGGTGGCTGAGGCGATGGGGAGCCTTGTCCCCAAACTGACCGAGCTGCTCAAAGAGGAGTACAAGCTGCAAACGGGCGTTAGGGAGAAAATCAATTTTCTCAAGAGTGAGCTCGAGGACATGCATGCTGCCCTTCGCAAGGTTGGCAGCATGCATCCCGACCTGCTTGATGAGCAGGTCAGGATTTGGGCAAGCAAAGTCCGGGAGCTGTCGTATGACATGGAGGACGTCATCGACGCCTTTCTGGTGCGTGTAGATGGCAGTGTGCCTGCCAACCCCGGTTGCCTCGAACGGCTTGTGCACATGATGTGCGGCTTGTTCACCAAGATCAAGGTTCGCCATCAGATATCTGGCGTCGTCCAAGACATCAACACCAAACTAGAGGAGGTGTCCAAGGCGCGTGAAAGATACATAGCCTCTGATCTTCAGGCTAACCTAGCTGCCACACAATTGTCCACCCATGATCCTCGCATCCTGTTATCGAATACAGATGCGGCAAAGCTTGTTGGTATTGATGGCACAAGGAATGACATCATAAAGATCCTTTCCCTGGAGGGTGACAACTTGCCCTTGGGGAAGATGATAAAAGTTTCCATTGTTGGATCCGGGGGAATGGGCAAAACCACTCTCTCCAGAGCAGTGTACGACAGTGTTAAGGGGAAATTCCAATGCTCGGCATTTGTGCCAGTTGGCCAGAATCAAGACTTGAAGAGGGTCTTCATGGACGTTCTAAATGATCTTGACAAGGAAAAGTTCGACAATATCCATAGCACAAAAAAGGATGTAAGGTTACTCATGAACGAGGTCTACGACTTCCTTGAAAACAAGAGGTGCGCTCATGATTCTTATTCTAATTACCCTCGCATATTATACTTTCATACCATGGTACTATAAATCAAGCACGAGCAAATTTTAGAGTGCCAAAATGATGCCTCTATAGGAATAAATAGAAGAGCATGTGCTTTGGGTAAATGTATTCTAGGAAATTTTTGAAATTCCTCTAAAAAGTGTCTCTGCTCTGTAGAAATCCTGAATTTTGTTTTACTTGGTATATAAATCTTGATTTTAAAGGAGATTTAAACATCACCTCTAGATAATGTTTTTGTTGTATAAACTTCTTTTCTCTTTAGTTTTTACTATAGAAATTGCGGCAAAATGTTTTTGTATTCCATTTCGTTAACTTTTATTAGCTGGTAATTAAGTACTCTATTCGCAAGCTTGGAGGTTATTGGTAGGGGTTTCTCAATAACTGAAGGAAAACTAATTCGATCATCAACAAACATAACTCTTTAATTATATCTCAAACTAATAAATGGTGACAAAAGCATGTACGACCTAGTATGTGCCAAATTATAAGGAATCATTGTTTAAGAGAAGTCGGCATTTTCAACTTTTGACTAGTAAAAATTACTCTCAATATATATGTTCTTTAGTTTCACGATATTTGACATCAATAGATTTGTACTTTGAAGTACTTTCGTATGATGTTAATCTGGTAGTTGTTGATAATATATCATGTAAGAAATTAACGCCCAAACTTTTACATTAGGGACTGTGTAAAAACCTTGTAGACCTTATATTTTGAGGTGGAGTGGTATTGAACTACTCCGTATATTTTAAATGTTGGCTTGTTGATCTATGAATGGATAGGCAATCTGATTTTTGGGTTGTCCTGAAGGGCAAACTACTTTCAACAATCATCATAAAAAAATTCCACTTTGTCTCTCAAACTAATATAAGTGGTGACAAAAGCATGTACTACAAAATTGTATTTAAGGTCTGATAGAACAGATACTTAATTTAACTATAGTAAAAAAAACTAAGCATCATCATAACATTGTACATATTTACAACATTATAGTATTGCTCATGAAATCACTCGTGTATACGTTATGATGATGCATTTGTTGATCAGGGTTCAGAGATGAAACCAGTTTGTTTGTTTCCATTTTCCCGTTATTGGCACGTTTCTTGTATTTATAGGAGCAAAACGTGTATTTATACATTGCTAAACTCTTGCACTGTTTTCTTGATAGGTACATCATTGTTATTGATGACATTTGGAAATTCGATGCTTGGGACATGATTGCAAAAGTCCTGGGAGACAGTAGTTGTGGAAGTAGAGTGATCATAACTACTCGTATTTCTGAAATTGCTGAGGAAGTCGGTCATGTTTATGAAATAAAACACCTTTCTGATGTTGACTCGAGAAGGTTATTGCATAGAAGAATATTAAGTGGTGAAGACCAATGCCCCGATGATGATTATGATTTGGAAGAGGTTTGTGATGAAATTTTGAGGAAATGTGAAGGGGTACCATTGGCCATTGTTACAACGTCTAGTTTGTTGGAGAGTAAACCAAGGGAGGACTGGTCTGAGTTGTATCGGTCAATTGCTCTTGGCGCAAAAGACAACCGGCATGTGGATAATACTATGAAGATATTGTCTCTTAGTTTCTATCATTTGCCTTATCATCTAAGAACATGCTTATTGTACTTGAGCGCATTTCCAGAGGATTATTTAATTGGTAAACAAACATTGATATGGAGGTGGATAGGTGAAGGTTTTGTCTGTAAGGAAGAAGGAAGAGACTTATATGAGGTGTGAGAGGGTTACTTCAACGAGCTTGTAAAACGACGTATGATCATGCCAATAGAGGCAGAGAATGAAGACTACATACTAGGCTGTCGTGTTCATGACATGGTGCTCGGTCTGATCCGGTCATTGTCAAGCAGTGAAAACTTTGTCACCGTATTGGGTATAGAACAATACAACACATCTCACCAGGGCTATGGTCGAAGGATAGCCATCCTAAGCAGCAAGAATGGATTACCCCCAGTGGTGAACCTGGGAACGGCACAGTCACAAGTGACAATCCGGTCATTTAGTGCCAATGGTTTGTCATACATAGATGTTCTGCCAACACCGGCGAAATTTGAAGCTGTGCGTGTACTGGCACTGCAAAATTGTGAATCATTGCAGGACCTTCACGGCCTGGAGCATATTGGCAGTTTACTTCACCTACGATACCTTGCACTGACGTACACACCTCTTTCTGAGCTCCCAAATGGAATAGCGGGACGTCTGAGGTTCCTAGAGACGCTGGATCTGTGGGGGACTGGCATAGAGCAAGTGCCGTCGAGCGTGGGCAAGTTGACACAGTTGCTGTGCCTACAAGCCGATATTAAAACAAGGGTGCCGGATTGGATCGGGAACCTGACGTCCCTGCAAGAGTTGTGGATGTGGCCTGATGCTGCAGCTGCAGGGCAGTTTGTGAAGGAGCTGGGCAAGCTCGAGGATCTGAGGGTGCTCTGTACTCAGTTCGAGGGTGCCCCCGCAACGGACATTATCGAGTCTCTAGGAAGTCTGCCCAAGATACAGAAAATGCACGCCTTTGACCGTTGGGCAGCGGTGGGGCAGTGTGTGCCGTGGGAGCAAGGATTCGTCACTCCTCAATGCCTCCAGTTCCTGTGCCTGAGGTGTTTGACCTTCACCAGCCTGCCGCCGTGGATTAATCCGTCACTTCTGCCAAACCTCAGCAACCTGTCCCTGTCGTTGCAGGTTTTGCGACAGGCGGACATGGAAATCCTTGGCAGGCTGCGAATGCTCCGCAGACTCGATCTATTTGCGATGGGGAATGCAATTATAAGAATTGGGATTCATGACACCCTGTTGTTCCGCAAGTTGAGATTCTGCACGATGGCCACGACCTCCATCCGGTTTGTACCACCTCCTGCTGCTAGTGCTGCCGTCACAACACCTGTCTCAGTCATGCCATACCTGGAATTACTTCACTTCAGCTTGGACGTGCACTTCTTCAAGGACAGGAAAATTGCTTTTGACATTGGCTTGGAGCACCTCCCGAGTTCTCTTCGCACAGTAAAGGTTTTTGTGCTCTGCCACTTAGCCAAAGAAGAAGACGTCAAGGAGGCGGAGGCGGCATTGTTGCACTCCGTCAGCATCCATCCCAGCCGTCCCGCCCTTCAACTCGAAAGATTGGCCGAAGATAAAATGCTCCCTTCTCACCTCAAAGATGATCAGTGAACATCGTAGCCATCACATATCTCCCCAGTCACTCTATCTGTTGGAAATCATTCATGTGATGTACTAAGATAATGTACCCTGTATTGCATGCATAGTTTCTTGGTTCGTTGTGTAATATCAATGAATAAGTCTATTTTGCTTCCCTCAGCTCATGTCCCTGGTTGAATCACATCCCTCGATTGCAAAACCAGGTATAACCCATCCCCAACTTACAAAACCATTGCAAATCGACTCCTCGAGCGGTTTTATCCCACGTGGCAGGTTGACTTGGTCTTCATCCACGTGGCACCAAGCCTTAAATGGGACCCACATGTCAGTGGAGTAAAACAACAAAAATAAATTTTAGGCCCACGTGTCTCCTTCCTCTTTACCCTCTCTTTCTCACCCTCAGGTGGATGGCGGCAGTAGCGAGCGAGATGGAGCTCCACAAGCTCGGCGGCTGCGGCTCACACGCGGGGAGGGCTCGCCTGCAAGGACTTTCTGCTCAAAAGAAACTTCCATAAACAAGAGAACACCAAAAATGACTTTGTGTTTTAAGTTGAATGAAAAGTAGTGGCATTTGTACATATTTTGTCATGTACGATTTCAACCTACAAATAACACATATCATTATTCATACATATCTATTGCAGACTGAGGTAAACAATACAATGACACAGAAAGTACAATAACTATACC
This sequence comes from Oryza sativa Japonica Group, assembly GCF_034140825.1. Taxonomy (NCBI): domain Eukaryota; kingdom Viridiplantae; phylum Streptophyta; class Magnoliopsida; order Poales; family Poaceae; genus Oryza; species Oryza sativa. The sequence continues at coordinate 20,294,986 of NC_089040.1, forward strand.
ATATGAATGTCTGATATACAGAACTGTTCATTAAATGAGTTTATAAAATATAAAACATGCATGGATCGGATAATCGATCTTCAAAATTTTATAGCAAAATTGCTAGTCTTTCAATTGGTTTGATGAAAAGCAATCAACAATTCAAATCTAATTTTGGTGATGTTTTCGGCTTTAGTTATATGCACATGTAGGATGTTTCCAAGTATTGTTTGCTCTTGCTAACTGTACAAACAAATCAAATCAGTGTTTCTTATAGCTTAGTGGTATTTTGTCTATAAAACTTATCTAAAAAAGGGTTTCACACAATACCCAATATTTTAAAAAGCAGTATGCAGTTTCATGCGGTCACCCCCACCTTGTAGCGCTTATGTGGCATGATTGGACACTTATGTGGTACAATCAGCCGCTTATGCGGCTTAAGCGGTACAAGGTTGGGGCACCCGTTCCTTGTATGCGGCCTTGTAGACCTTATTCTAAAACATTGCACGAAACCATAACGCTTAAAACAACTATGTAGAATTAAGATGCTCACTTGTTCACTAAATACCAAAAATGTTTAAACAAAGCTATTTGGAAGCGATGGATTGCCAAAGTTACAAAAAACAGTTCTCTAGTTATGTGTGACGGACCAATTACCATTGTAAGCAAAAATTTAATCAATGCTGATAAATTTAAGTCGAAACTTAACAGAACAAAGTTCTTAACTTGTTCTACTATAAACTAAAGGAATCTGAAGCAACTGGTAGCAACTTTATACAAGAGGACTGGACTTGTTCATGTTCTACTATTCAACATTATATAAAAAGGTCAATGTTTCTATAGCTCATCCCTCTTGTCAGATAGTTCTCCAAATTCAATGTTGGCATTTCCAATATGGAACTTTTGGAAGCTAACAACCAGATTTAAGGAGTTGACATTGCAAACCTAAATGGTCATGAGCTGCATAAAGTACTAGTGTCGCCAATATTTTTTCACGACACCCATGCGTTTCACAGCATCCTTTTGTCAATTTGCAAGTATGCAGAAAGTAGCAACCCCACTCTTCCCTAGAACTCATTACTCATCTTAAACACAAAAAACCACCAATTTTTGTCTTTACCAGTCCAATCATATCGAAACTAACTCAGCAGAATCATATATAGTCTTGCTATCCAACACCCCATTCCATTCCAATATGGGAATATCAACCAGCGGATCAAGAACTCGAACTCGCCATTATTTTCAAGCAAAGAAATAAATAACTCTGAAAAGGCAAGAATCAGAGGGGGTTCTCACCGGTAAGCCCTCCTCCTTGGCGTTGGAGGCGTGGGGCTCAGCGCGGGACGGGAGGGGGTTGGAGCCCTTGACGAGCCAGCCGAGTCCGAAGAAGGCGGCGCCGGCGAGGATGGCGGTGCCCCAGGCGTGGGAGTACCACCTGCTGTACTGCCGCACCGCGAACAGCCACTGCTCCCGCAGCGTCGCGGCGTCGGGGATCGCCGCGTCCGGCGGGTTAGGGTAACCACCTCCGCCGTCGCCCGGTGGGCCCGTCCGAACCCGCGCACACGAGGCGCGACCTCCGGCGCCGGTGGGGGCGGAGGCGGATGCTGAGGCGGCGTGGGCTTCTCCTGGCTCGCCATACCACCTCAGGGCCTTGAATCCTTGATCCTTCAGCCGACGAAGGGCCAGCGGAGATTGAGGCTGCCGGCGGCGACCGGCGGCGTGAGCGAGACGGGAGATGCGGAGAGAGAAGAGAGGTGACGAGCGAGAGAGGCTGAGCTCGAGTTTAGTGGGCCTCGCCGCTGTGATAGTGTCACCTTCCCAGGCAATATGGGCCATATGTGCATCACATGGGCCGTCGGAACGAGGAGGCTAACGAGCGCGTGGTTCTGTGGGCTTTTTCTTTTCGACGGGATTGAAAGTTGCAGCAAGTTTTAAAATAGGAATAAGTTCACATTAGGCCCCTTATTGTTGTGGAGTCTAAAATTCGTTAGTGAATCGTAATACCAAATATGGCGCGTCCCTCAACTCTCAAAACCAGTGCAAATAAGGTCCTAAGGTATTTTGGACTGTTTTTTGACTGACGTGGCGTTGACTTGGTACTTCAAGTCAGAAAAAATTCATGGGACCCACATGTCAGTGAGTGTTCGGTTAAAAGAAATTGTAGTGGGGCCCACGTCATCACCCCCCTCTCATTCCCTGTTTCTCTCCCTCCTCCTCTCTCTCCCTTTCCGCGCAGGCACCGCCGCTGTTCTGCCCGAGGGACCTGAAGAAAGGAGCGAAATCGCGATCTAGTGATGTAAGCGGCGACTATGGAGGGCAGTGTTGATGAGCCAGCAAGCAACTGCGGTAGTGGTGGCAGCACTGATGAGGCGGAGGTGTTCCCTGGAAGGTGGTGTTCATGGTCGGTGGAAAGCAACCGAAGTTGGTCCAGCTTCGATTTGTGCGGTGGCGGTGGTCGGGTGAGGCCGTGCGAGCGAGGCTTGGTCCTGCACGGGCACACCTTGTCATGGAAAAGGGGTGGCAGTGGATTGAGCGGCTGCTACTGGTGGGAACCATGGATGGGGGGGGGGCGGGCAAGGGGATCTCATGGTCTGGGAGCGGCAGGACTTGCCACAGGTGGCACATACGAGGTTGGGGATGGCCTCGGTGGACTCGGCCATCGACGTCGATGCCTGTTGTCTAGTGCCTACACCATCCATGAGTCGCGAGGGCTGGTGCGGAGGGGCAGGCGAGATCTCGACGTAGAGGGCCCCCATGATGGCCTTATCTCGTGACATGTCCATCTTCTCGGAACAACGGCACCCTTGCTGCTGATCTTCTATCGCAACTCCTCGGTGATGAGGGCGGATTCTAGCTGCTTAGACGATTCGATCCCCAAACACACTCCAGTGGCAGATGTTGTCATTCTTAAGGGAAGGCGACCTGCGGGAGGTCCTCCACCTACTCACCACCCGCTTGGTAGCGGGGTTGGACCCTCCCATGGAGCACTACGGCTGGGTTCTCGACCTCGTCGTCGCTAGGAGGGCTGTCTAGGAGGGGAGGCAGGTGCAAGCGCACACGATGGCCAAGGGCTCCCTAGGTGATGACGACCTTCATCACCGATGCCGACTTCATCCTCCATGCCGCTGCCCACTCCCTATGCCCTCGCGTGCCACATACAGTGCCTGCTCCCACGCCACCGACACCCTGTTCCCACCAACCCCACCAAGAAAAAGGGAGAGAAATAGAGAGAAGGAGAGGATGTGTCACTGACATGTGGAGTCCACTAATTTTTATTTTTTAATCCAGACTAAATTGCCCTAGCATGTGGGTCCCACACTAACTCAGCCGCTACATCAACCCGGGCAATATATTACTATGGGACCTCGAGTACACCAGTTTCGCACATTAAGGGTGTGTTATACCTGGCATTATAGTTTAGAGACGAATTTCAAACTTGGTGATAAATTAAGGGATTTAAAGTGAACTTATTCCTTTAAAATGGAAAAATCCACTTTAGGTCCATCAAATAGGGGTCGAGTTTCAATTATATCCCTCAACCACACAAACCAGATATAACGCAACCTCATCTTCTAAAACCAGTGCAAATTGAGTCTCTCGGTGGTTATAGATGGCGGTTTTGGCTGACGTCACACTCACGTTACATGCTACAATTACAAAAAAAATGGGACTCACTTGTCATTGAAATTTCCCTTCTTCCTCCTCTGCCCCTCTTTCTCCTATCTTCTCCCCTTCGATCGACGTCCAGCCATTGCCCTAGCATCTATGTCAATGAGGAGAAGGTCAGACGTGGAACTGTAGCTGGACATGTATTGTCGACCCATATGAGATCCTCTTCCTGCTAGCATCGAGGATGTCGGGATGGCGCTCAATGTCCTGGCTGGACAGGAGCTCAATGGGGAGGTAGGTGCAGGCGATGAGCGTGGCACCGATGGGCTGTGCAGCATTGACGGAGAATACGATGTTGGTAGCGAAGTGGGCTGAGTAGATGTGGAACTCCTCGTACGTACCACCGTGGGTTCACCACCTTGTTGTTGATGACCCACATTTGCCCCCAGTCATGCCTGGCCGAGGGTGATCATCGAGTATAGCCATGTCACCCCCTTGTCAAAGTCTACTGTTAAGAAAACTAATTCAATTTTAAGCTTGAAGAAAATGGAATCTCCCATGGATGCAATCAACTGACATTGCGGAAGATCCTAGGGGGCACCACTAGTGGCGCGGGTTGGGTTGAAGAGGTGGTCCACCGAGGATGGTGGCCTTAAGGGTGCCGTGCAACAGCAGGTCCTCCTCCTCTCCTCCACCCACTGCCGGTTGAGCCCCAGTTCTCCAGATCTCCAATCGTTGGCCATCCATCCATCTCCTAACCCCCTCCGACTCCAACTCCGATGACCTCAGTCTATCTCCCACCTCCTCCTCTAATGCGTCTCCACCTCCACCTCCACCTCCACCGTCCTCCCCACACCCCTATATATCACCTTTAGCTCCTACCTTCCCCATTGTCGCCCTCAATGCTTCCGCCATGAGCTTGGTGACGTTGCGGCCACCGCCCCTGTGAATTTCAAATTTAACAATGCAATTTTTTGTTGTAAAACTCAATGTATGAGAACTAAGACTCTAAATGATTGATGACCTACTTAAGAACAAAATGTATTATGGTACAAATTAGCACATAAGAGAAACGAAAAAAAACAAGAGAGATAAAGAGAGAGAGAGAGAGAGAGAGAGAAGCTTAAAGTTCATCATGAAAAACATGATTATGGGCACAACATTTCCTACCTATACTAAGCAAGTACGGTCAAAAAATATCACTGAGATTTATATATTCCGGAAAAGTGGCGACAGTTTTAGCGGAACCATTCATAAAAATGTAATCCGGCACAAGGCCGGTCTGGATCCCGATCCTTCAATGAGATCATTTTCCCATGAAATCATTCACATGTTTAATTAGTTACGTGATCCGAATTCAAACATGGCGATGACGATTACCGGAGGAGTCGCCAGATAAAACAAGATTAGCACAAACACCACAACCCCTAACTGCCTGCATAGTACTCCCTCCTTCTCTAAATGTTTGACACTATTGACTTTTTTAAATATATTTGACCGTTCATTTTATTCAAAAATTTTTGTGATATGTGTAAAACTATATGTATACATAAAAGTATATTTAACAATAAATCAAATAATAGAAAAAGAATTAACAATTACTTAATTTTTTTAATAAGACGAACGGTCAAACATTTTTAAAAAGTCAACGGCGTCAAACATTTTGTGATGGAGGTAGTATCTCACATTACGTAGGAATCACAAAAACAAATGCACACCTCACTGGTGATGTCAAACTAGAAAGCAACCTCCCCAACTACTAAGCTTAGCTACTTGCTTCTATTTTCAAAACCCTGCCACAACATGGAGCGTCGGCGCGCGCACATTTTGTGGAACCATTTGGCCTGTGCCGTCTCTATCTCCATCGCCTTCATATTTTCACATCATGCACCCTAGACTACCATTTTTTGGGGGGCTGGGTGGTAGGTGCAGAAGAGGATAACCAAATTCCAAAACTTTTGAATGAAAATTTCAAGCAAATTTTTAAACCTAACAACATATTCCAAAATTTCGTTTGTCTTGGGAAGCTCCTAGTACTAATTACATATATTATAATTTTATTGTTTTTATACATGTCATGGATAGTATTCATATATATGAAGGCAATAATATTTTGCAGATATATCATTCACGCATGGAAACTTGGCAAATTACAGTTGTCCCGAAAATCTTCTTGACCGACATAAAAGAAATCAGAAATTTTCCACCCAGAATTTTGAACCTCTCCCAAAATTCCACACCTGTATTCCTGTATCCAATTGTTCAAACCACAACAAACAATGTCTCAATAATCCCCCATTGTTTGCACTGCTTGAAGACCCTCAAGCCTGCAGCTACTTTCCATAACAACTAAATCAGCGACTGATTTTGATACTAATTTTTACTTCGTGCTAATTTAATTTACAGGTGTGACATGAACAGTACTATATAGTACAGCGTAAGTAGTGTGTCGTGCAGAGACTAGCTAGAGCAGCGTCGGCTACAAGACGACATCGAACTGCACCATGGACGATGCCGTCTTGCTGCCGACGAAGCGCTCCGACTGCGCCTTGCGGAGCGCGCTCGGCCCGTCGTCGTCGACCAGCGGGGACGACGACGGCCCGTTCTCCGGGCTGGCGCTCTCCTCCGGGATCGACGTCAGCGCGCCGGACCACGGCGACCCCGGGCGGCCGTCGCCGTGGGCGCCGTAGTCGTACCAGCCACCCCTCGCCGCCCTCGACGCCACGGGGAACCTCAGCCGGAGCAGCACCTTCCCGAACAGCCTCCGGAGCATCGCCGGCAGCCGCCGCCTCCTCCTCCTCCTCCGCCCCGCCGGCATCTGCTGCTGCTGCGTCGACGACGACGACAGCAGGTGCGGCATGGACAGCGACCTGCCGCCGCAGGAGAGCACGGCGGCGTCGAGCTGGCGGCGGAAGGAGGTGAGCTCGTACGAGTCGTAGAGCGCGCTGCCGCAGTCCCACACCAGCGCCGCCGTCCCCGCGCCGCCGCCGCCGCCGCCGTCCGCCGCAACAACCGCCTTGTGATGATGACGACCATCCGCTGCCGCCGCGGCCTCGACGACGTCTCTCGCCATCGAACCGATCGATCTCTCTTTATAGCTTTCCCTTTTTCTCTCTTTCCCGCCAAAAGAGGATAAGGAGGAGAGAGCTTAGCTTATAATTGAGCTTTACAAGTGGGTGGTGGAGGCAACATGAACCGCGCGGCTTGGCAAGCTTGTGATCGAGGCGAGAAAAAGGTGGAAGGCGAAACGAGGGAGAGGGAGAGAGAGCTCACGACGAACACGATGGCCTCCGTCTCCACTTGCGGCGAGCACGCGATAAAAAGGTTAGAGATATCTATTAATCTAGTATATGTGTAGAAGGCACTATAAATTTGTTTATTAATTTAGTAATTTATTTATTCACATGACATTTGATGATAATTTTTTTGACAATGATGTATATTGATGATTTGTTAATTTAGGTATAAATGCTTTCTTATCAAGTGCAGTAAGCACTTAAGTGACTTGAGTGGTTTGACCATTTCAAAATATTAGTGCAGAGTATTAATTAGGTGTGTGCTCCACGTACACCCAGATTAATCGATCAATCTTTTTCTTTTATAATAATGAATTAAAATCTGGTATCTATATAAATGTGCAAATATGGCTATACACAAGGAAAGGTTGTGAAAAGAAACACTTATTATACTCCAACTAGGAAAATAGCTTGCGCGTATGCGCGGACACTTATTTAATGTTGCTTGAATTTTTGTTACGAATGTTTACGTGTATATGATATTTATAAAATAGATCTTGACTCTATTTTAAACATGTTTTCGTTAATATCTAATTTGGACATATTACTTCAAACCGTACAACCTTGAATTTATGAAAACATGTGTCATGATTATGGAATGCTGGAGTTGTTTCATATCTATGTCTACTATATATGATTTTTTAACCCGGATAAAGGTTTTTTTAAATACTACCACCGTAATTTCCAAAGCACCATATTATTGGTTATATTTTGACAAATATCTATAATTTTGAGTTTTTTTCCAATGCCTATTATTCATAATCAGATGAGACACCTTTACTAATTAATTTGGAGAATGAATCTATTTTTCCAAACTTATTTACAATAACTAATTTATTGAATAACTAATTTATTGAAGTATACTTTATAGTCACATCAATAGGGTGTATGGCATACGTCCATCAAATTATGCCTGATAAGTTGGAACTCTTCAAGTATAAGAAAATATATCATAAATAGTTTATTGCATATGTTACTTGTTTGTTTATTTGTTATCAAAACTATTTCACACAGAGAAAAACATACATATGACCATAAATCTCATGATGGTTTAAGTGGTTGTATTATAGCAAGAATAATTGGCTTGGATTTTTTTTTCATAATTTTTTTACATGGATGTAACATTTAAGTTGCCCACTTATCAGATACTAATGAAATAATTCTAAAGATTAAAAAAAATTGAGAATCTTAATCTCTAACAAATTAAAATCAAATCAGATCCACTTAAAAAATACACAACTAAATTGTATTGTTTTCATTTATTTTACATATGTAGATTTAAATTAGCATTGTATAGTCGTCAAGTGATATTTGACATCTGAAATATGATGTAAATTTTGTTAAAATCAGAAAAAGTACGAATTACCCCTGTAAACCCAAAAACCAGACATCTTTCACCCTTAACTATTAGTACCAAAAGAATTACCCCCTAACTCAACCCGGAGCGTGGTTATGTTCCTACATAACAGTCCAGTAAGCATTTTTTAGAAAATAAAATACGTGGGACCTACCAGTCACACTCTCTACCCTCTCTATCTCTCTCCCCTCTCCCCTCTCTCTCCCTCATTTCCTTAATCCCATTCCCTAGCCTCTCTCTCTTATCCCTCCCCTTGCTGCAGGGGGCGGCCGGGCAGGCGCGCCGCCGCCCCGCTGCTGTTCTCCTTCTCCTTCGTCTGTCCATTGCTCTTGCTCTCTTGATTGATCCACCTCGTTGTTCTTGATTGGTGCTTTCTGTCTCGTCAGGAGAGAGGCATTGGTGGTGGGGATCGATTAAGAACCGTGGTGGGATGGCATGTTGTTGTAGATGGAGCCATGACTGCATTTGTTGGGGGAGTTCTCGATGGCAGGGTGATAGCCGAACCTGGCCATGGAGGACCAGCACAGGTCCTCGCCTCCAGCGGCCGTCACACGATGATGAGATGTGTTGGAAGGGATGGAGATAATGGCCTCCGTCGAAGTGAGCATGTGGTGGCCGAGAGAGCCGAGGAGGAGAAGCCTTCGCCACTCAACGCCCTCAGCCACCTCTGCCTCTCGAGCTCCTTCGCCCCACCGCTATTGTCCTTTTCACGCGCCGATGGAGGTAGAGGGGAAGCCACACGGCCATCAAGGAGGCACGCGCCGGTAGATGCCGAGGAGGAGCCACCTCTGCCACTTGCCACTCGAGCTCCTTTGCCCCGCCGATCACCGCCCCTAGCCTTGCCGATTGACAGACGTGGAGGGAGAAGAAAGAGAGTGGGGTGAGGGGTGAGGGACATATATGATAGGTGGGTCTCACCAATTTGTTTTCGAAGAAAATGTTAACTGGACTGTCACGTAGGACCAAAACCAACTTGGGTTGAGTCAGCGGGTAATTTGTCTAATATTAATAATAGTTGAAGATGAAAGATGTTTGACTTTTGGGTTTATGGAGATAATTCAATCGAGCATAATAGTTCAAGGTATAATTCATCATTTTTTTTCTTTAAAATATTATCATAATATTATTTATTATATGTTGACCTCATGTGACTGGATCACAAATTAGATATATAATTTTAAAATATATCAAAGATAGGACAACTTATTTTTTTATTGTAGAAGATTTAGTTTATTAACTATGTATATTTGCGTAAGTTTTTAGAGTATTTTATTTTATTTTTAAATAGTAGAAAATCATCATCGATTTTTTTTAAATGGCACTACGTACATATGTTATGTATGTTTTTTTACTTTATCGGTTTTTATTGGTTTTTATTGCAAGTACGTATGCAGGTTTTCTTTTCTTCCGTGACAGTAGGTATGTTTCGTTGATTCTTTTCCAGTTACGTAAGTACGTACACGAAGTACTTATGTTTGGTTTATTTTTTCCGGCCCACAATATACATAAGAAAATTATTACTTTTTTAAAATAATTCATCTAATCTAAAGATAAAAAGTATTGGGACCACTAATTTAAGTGAAAATCGATGGTGAGATTAAACAGTGCCATGTGGCGGTCTAGTAGTATTTGTAGGAACGCCACATGCCGGTTTAAGAGCGATTCTAGAAAGTTTAATGGACTTTTAGTATACAATAAATAAATAAATTAGATAGAAGATAGAAAACTCTGTAATTCAGCCCAAACATGTACCGGTGCACTTCGAGAAAAAACATGTACCAGTGAACTCATTTTTTTGTTCGCAAGAAAAAAGTTTGAGTAATATGCTTGATTTGGTTACCGTACAAAACGTTGTATATATGCAACTTGATTCATTAACACCCAAATTAACGACACGAATTACGTACAACGGTAGATCGTTTTGTACCGTATACAGGAAGTTATTATTTTTTAATAATAGATTCAATTTGATGGTGTAAAATGATGAATCCACCAATTTAAGTGAAAATCAACTGTGAGATTAGACCGTGCCATGTGGTGGCTTAGAAGCGTTTGCAGGAATGCCACGTGGTGACTTGAGAGCGTTTATAGAAAGTTTAATGGTCATAGATAAATAGATAGATAGATGGATACTCCATCACTACCAGAAACCGGACTAGGCCTGACGTCTAATTATTTTACTGACATGTATAATGGCTCCTATCGTGAAAAATCTAATTTTCCTGACGAGCCTGTACTAACGTCAGAAAAATAGAATTTTCTTGACGAGGATTTTCCTGACGTTGACACGTTACAAACAATTTTCCTGACGTGTTTTTGTTTTATCCCGTCATAAGTAAGTTTCTGATAGTGCATACCAAGGTAGTTAAATAAAATCGCGATGCTGACTTGGAATTGGAAGCTCTAAGTAGGATTGCTTCTATAGAATTAGACATGTTAATTAGTAAAATCTTAAAATCGTATGAAAAAATCGATATATTTGACCACCTTGCCCATAACTCATAATTGAGCAGAAAACACAAAAAAGAAAAACTAGAATGCTAAACTTCAACTCTTTTTCCATACCCTTCCCTTGAAACATTCTTTGTATTATGCAGAAACAATTTATAGCACAAAACTCGTCTACTTAAAAACTCCGATGTCAAAATTGTCCTGCAACGGCTAAGCATGGCTGTTACCCCGATTCACCACACCCCCACCAGCTGGAGGACGCTGATCCGCGCGCGACCAACTCCCCCCTTTAGTTTCATCTGTTACGTATATACGTATGTATACATACATATAAACTTTATATACATATATATAAAGTTTATACACATGTATAGAAAGTATATACATACGTATATATATACCGTATATATAAATTTTATATATACGCATATATTTTTGATGTATAAAACATATATACGTATACAAACTTTGGTTTAGGAGAGACTTTTTACAAACTTCATACACATGAGTAAGAAAAATGCTCGATTCGGTGTGATAAATAATGAAGCCCATTGCAAATTTTAAAAAAGGAAAGTCTGAAAACGAGTGGATCAAATTGAGTAACAGGCTGAATTGATCTCGCAGGCCGGCATCACCTGGGCCGAAAACGGTAAATTCGGGGGCGTCTCGCACGAGCAATCTCGCCCCCACCTACCCCAATTTTAAATGCACCAATGTGAGAAATTTATGTCTGCTACTTTTGTTTATGTTCTGTTCAGGAATATAAGTTCATCTGATGTCCCTTAACTTATCAACGAATCCGATTTTTGTCCTTCAACCAGAAAATCAGATACAATGGGTCCCTCAACTATCAAAACCAATGCAGATGAGGTCCCTCGGCGGTTTTGAGGGTGGTTTTGGCTGACGTGGCACATACGTGACAATTTGATCCGGAAAAATAATAAACTTCGTGGGACCCACATGTCAGTCTCACACATAAATCAATAAAAGAATGGTGGGGCCCACGTGGGCCCACATGTCAACTAAAAAATAAAGATGGTGGGGCCCATGTGGGCCCCACAAGTCCCTCTTGGCTCTCGTTTCTCTTCCTCTTCGCTCTCCCTCGTCCTCGCGGGGAGCGGCGGCATGAGCATGCCAACGGATGGAGCGGCGGCGGGGCGGAGCGGCGGCAGGCTGCGGGCGGCGGAGGTTGCCGGAGGAGGAAGAGGCGGAGGAAGAGGTCGTCGGCGAGCGCGACAGATACACTCCGTTGGCCGCTCCGCCCGCGATGCCCAGCCGGACGGCGGCGCCCCTCCTCGCTCGGTAGCCGCACGCGCCGCCTCCCTCCTCGCCTGGCCACCTCCGCCGCCGTCCTTGATGGTCACATCTGGGTTGGAGCTGCCCTTCGTTGCGCGGCCACCGAGCGCCGCCTCCCTCCTCGCCCGGCCACCGCGCGTCGCCTCTCCTCGCCTGGCCGCCGCGCGCCGCCTCTCCTCGCCGGGCCGCCGCACGTCGCCTCTCCTCGCCCGGCCGCCGCAAGCCGCCTCCCTCCTCTCCCAGCCGCGGCGAGCTGCCATCCCTCACCCGGACACCGCCCGCCGCCTCGGGGATGGGAGAAGGGAGAGAGAGGAGGAAGAAGAGGGGCTCTAGTTGAAGAGAGGGAGATGCTGAGAATGACATGTGGGGCCCACGTGGGCCCCACCATTTTTTTATTAATTTATGTATGAGACTGACATGTGGGTCTCATGAAGTTTATTATTTTTCCGGATCGAATTGCCACGTATGCGCCACGTCAATGCCACATCAGATGAAGACCAAGTCAAATTTGCCACGTAGGCGCCACGTCAGCCAAAACCACCCTCAAAACCGCCGAGGGACCTCATCTGCACTGGTTTTGATAGTTAAGGGACCCGTTGTATCTGGTTTTCCGGTTGAAGGACGAAAATCGGACTCGTTGACAAGTTAAGGGACCTCAGATAAACTTATTCCTTCTGTTCATAATGTACCTTTCATGCTAGTTATGTTTTTGGGCTTCACTCACACCTATATGGTGTTTTTTTGGTGTGTTGCGTTGGGCCTTTGTAAGTAAATCCAGTATTTTAAACCTCCTTTTTTTAAGCCCAAGAAAGCGTACCCAAATAAGTTGGTGTTGGTGGCCTTTTATTTTCTGCAAAACAAAATGGGCATTAAACCTAAATCCATCAAGCGAGTCAGATGCGGGACATGTTGATTTGTTGGAATGCCAGGCTTTTTTTATGCATAGCGCCCCTCTAGGCTCTATATTTTTGCAGATTCGGTTACTTATGTCCCTATTTACTAAATTTTACTCCATCCGTCTCAGAATATAAATATTTTTAGAGCCACATGACTAGTAAGAAAGATGGTATGATTAAATAGGGGAGTGTTGTGATTGTAGGAGAAGTGGAGGTAGGTGGGAAAATTGAATGGTGGAAGGTTGTGATTGGTTGAAAAGAGAACGTTGGTAGAGAAGTTGTTATATTTTGGGACAAATTGTAATGGCTAGAAATTGTTATATTTTGGGACGGAGGGAGTAGCTATATATTTTCATTCATAGGATTTGCAGTGAATTTTAAGATCAACATATGCTCCTAAATTTGCTTCCATGGGATTGTTTATAAATTTATGAACTGCAGATGCTAACAAATATTTCACATTTTGCTCCACCAATTATTTGGCAACGGGAGGTTCTGTGACTTTGCACTTTGTCTCCATGAAGCTATTCGTAATCCGTATCCTTCCCTCCCTACATCCAGTCCCTGCCGTCTTACTGCCATCGTTGATACTATGCTGTTGTTGTGTGGAAGTCCTGCATAACTTGGTGCAAGCCTTCAAGGGTTGATCGGTGAAAAAGTAGTGCAGGAAAGGGAACAAGGCCAACAAGCCAACAAGGTTGCTAGCTTATGCTCCTGCTCCTACCAATACCAAACCTCAAAGCGCAACTGCAAAGGCAAAAAAGGCTGCTTCTGCTTCCTCTCCATCAAGCCTGCCGCCCGCGGGTGGCCTCGGTAGCATGCGGCTCCATCCGTCGCGGCAACCCCAACGCATCTCCGCGTGGCTCGCCATGCCCACACCGTCGCGCGCGAGGGGAGCTATCCGCCTCAAACCGCGTTGGGCTCCATGGCGGCAGTGCTGCCTAGCCGAGCTCCCGCATCATCTCGTGCCGCCACAGCCTCCCAAGCTCCCGTCGATGTGCCTAGCGAGGTGGAGAGGAGGCTGGGGCCCAAGCCGGTGGTTGCCGCCTTCTCGCCTCCCAACTGCCACCGTCTCCCCCATGGCTGTCGTAGATCGACGGCCACCTACCATAGCCGCGGAGCGTGCCAGCGAGCATGCTATGGAGGCAGTGGCGAACCCAGAACAAAAGTTACCGGGGGTCTAATACATACTAATTATCTAATTATTGACTAATATAATAATTAATATAGTGTAATTTATATAGGATTTGAATAATCTACTCGGTGTCCTGTGACACCGGGTAGTATAAACTAGGCACGCCCCTGTGTGGAGGCACCCCGTGCGGGAGAGCACCCAGACCTAGGGTTTCAACTATCGGTTTGCCTTTTTTTTCGTGGTGGTGGTGGGGGGTGGGGGGCACCGAAATCCCAAAATTTCAGAAATTTTGAGAATATTTTGGACGAAATTTTCAAATAAATTTTGAATTCTAATTTTAAAATTATGGCCGAAATTTCTGAAATTAAAAAAAAACAAAATAGGAAGATTGTATCATTGTAATAGTAGTTCATACGAACACGGTAGGTAAAATTATCACAATAGCAGTTCATACGAGCGGCGCGCGCAGCCAAAATTATCATAATAGCTGTTCATACAATGCATATAAAGTTCAGATCAAAAATATACAAGTCTATCACCAGTCCATCAACAGTCCATCACCAGTTCAGACAATATCCTTGAACACTGAAGTCTAGAAATGCATATAAAGTTCATCAACAGTCCAGTAATACAGTCCAACCCAAAAATATATAAGTCCATCAACAGTCCATTACCAGTTCATACAATATCCTTGAACACACAATAAAGTCTAGAAATTCATATACAGTCCATCGACAGTCCAGTACTACAAAATATATATAGGAGCATAATAGATTCTATCAATAGTCCAGTACTATAAAATATAGGCACATAAGTACTACAAATATGGATACTTTGTTAATAATGTTAATAGCATCTTGAAGCTGCAGTGCTGCAGTTTCTGACTTGCTGCTAGTCTAGTGTGACACTTTGCCTTCACCTGCAAACATGAACAGTACTTGTAAAAAAAAATGAAATCTCAGTGCAGCTTGAGCTAGCCATGAACACAAAAACACACACAGAGAAAGAGAGATACTGAATATGTAATTTTGACATGACAGTATAGGGGAAACATGATTTCATAGCCATAGTAATAAAAATGTACTAGTAGGGAATTGTCAGTGCAAGTAATAGGGAATTTATACCTCCTTGAAAGAAAGTAGCATGAAATTACCTTTGTCATTGTCTATTAAGGTGTTGATATTCTTCAGCCTCCTATTTGAACGCGGAGCAGGATGGACCGCTATACGTAGTATAGAACTAAATTAGCACACATAAACAATATAATTATGTTGAACTAATATAAAATACACCTTTGGAGTTCTTTGCTTGGGCATTGTTAGAGGTTCTATTCTTGGCAGCCACATTATCATCTTCATCATCAGAGATGTTCTCACTAGCAGAGCTGCTATCCCCTGACTCTACATATTCAGGACTACGACTACCACTACCAGACTTTAGAGCTATCCTGTGGGCTGTGATATTTTCTGTGCGTTTCGCAGCCAACCCACAGAACATCGCTATAGTTCTGTCGGTTGTGCTAGTACTCACAGAAAATTACCACTGACAGGTGGGCCTAAATCCATCGTATAGAAGTCCAGCAGCCCACATAAGAAAACCTAGTTTTTCATCCCTCGCGTCCCAATCCCTCAAGCCACCGCCGCCACCCCTCTCCTCCTTCTGCAGTCCCCATCGCCACTCGCGAGTAGATCCAGCACCAGCGCCGGTGCTTTGACGAATGGAGACCACGCCGCCGCCTTGTGCCATCGATGAGCCATCTCTTCCCCGGCGGTGCCAGCCAACCCAAGTTCAGGGTCTTCAGATCCATATGCCCCATTCTCGATGGTCACGGATCCAGCCATCCCGAGGCTGGGTGTTCCAGATCCGGAGGCTCCCGTCTCCGGCGGCGCCAGGTCTAGCCTCGAGGTGAGCGGATCTGCGGCAGTCCATCCCCAGCAAGCCTCCTCGTCCAACAGCTGGTAGGTCTGCTCTCCGGATTATTTTGCAAGGATTTGCAGTACGTGATTACCAAGAGTAGATCTGGATATTTGTCTTAATTTGGAGTAAATGATCACCGTATAGTTGATCTGGATATTTGTCTTGATCTGGATAGTCTAGACAATTAGACTTCAAGACCGGTAATTGACTTGCAATATATTATTTTGCTTCGGGTAGCAAACCATCTGTCTACTAATATTGTTGCCAATTACTTTACCTTTAGGTGCCAATTACGAAATACATAGATGTTCTGATGACTTTAGGTGCCCTTTTTTGAATTAGTTAATCAATTAAAAGTATAAGTAGAATGATATTTTATTCACCTTACTCTTTTTTTTCAGAGCCCTTGAGACAGCCCTGATTCCCGGATATTAAGCAAGAAAAGTTGATTCCCATATTAGTCTACATTATGTAACTTAGTCCATAATAGAAACTTAATTTTCTTGGATTAGTCTAGTGTATAATGTCTATTTTACATCTAAATAATTTGTTTCTTGTTTCAACTTATATCAGGACCATCTAATTTTCCTCTCTCAAGCCATTTTGTGCAGACCTAATACAGTGGCACCACAACAGGTACTCCCACATTAGAGTCCCTTGCTACTAAAAAAAACTTCCCTGGTTTATATTTAAATGTCATGAGACAAAGCTTATAATGTCTATTTTACATCTAAATAATTTGTTTCTTGTTTCAACTTATATCAGGACCATCTAATTTTCCTCTCTCAAGCCATTTTGTGAAGACCTAATACAGTGGCACCACAACAGGTACTCCCACATTAGAGTCCCTTGCTACTAAAAAAAAACTTCCCTGGTTTATATTTAAATGTCATGAGACAAAGCTTCATCAGTTACAGTAAAGTGATCTGCCTGAATGTGTTGCTAAATATAACTAACCAATGTGCATGACCTAAACTGATTCTTTGTATAGCTGATTTGCATATTCAATTTGTCCATCTTGCAGAGTCCATTCCAAAACTACAGAAGAACGCCAAATTTCAACGAAGTCTTAGGTACAGATTAAGTGCCACATCTTAGTGCATATCTTGCAAGTTATTATTTTTGTTGCACATCATTCAACACCTGTTGCCTTTTTGCTTGCAGCTGATTGAAAGGTGTTGATCAATCAGAATTTTCATACAATGTTTGGTGGATAATTTTATCTTGAAAGATAAAATATGAATCTTTATAAGTGTATCTTTATAAATTGTAACATAGATGGAGACTTGCAGTTCCTTTACCACTGGGTGGCTATTTTCTTAGTGTTTGTAAACAGGATTGACACAAAGTTGAAACTTTGATATGTATATCTCACTGAAGTTGATGTATCTGTGCACAATTGTACTATGAATATTTGATTGCTGTAAATAATTATGTATGGATCTAATCATGAGTGCAATATCCAAATCAATTTACTTGTGTATTAATCTGAAGTGCATGTGCATAGCATTCTCTCTCTTTTTTTTTTTGCCTTGGAAAGCCAATTTTTCTGACGGTGCACTCGTCAGAACTATGTTCTCTCAAACCCGGCATCTCAGTTTTTTTCCTGTGTTCCACCCACAGGAAAAGGCCGTCAGAAATTATTATTCTGTCGGGAAACCGACTGAACAATTGAATTTTTCTGTGGTAATTTTTCTGTCGGCAATTTCTGACGGTGCACCTACAAGAATATTTTTTCTGACGGTAAAACCAATTTTCCTGACGGTTTTGCTCCTACAGGCTAGATGCAAAGTTTGGTAGTGTACCATCAGAGTCGATGTCCGTGTCATCAGACATCACCACTAGCAACATCCTCCTCATCTATATACGTTGTTTTTGCATTCTTCTTCCTCTTCTTATTTGCTCTCCTTCTATTGGCACATGCATGGTTAGGCTCATCAAGGAACCTGGTACCTGACATGTCGATTAACACCTCATGAACAACTATATTGATCGAGTATTGGAGCAGATTCACTTCTAGCATTAGAAAGCCATTCCATGATTGGATTCCCTTCATCATAAAGAGCCACATCCATCATCATCCCTAAAGGATCAACCTCCTTTTCCCTTTGTATCACTTCCATCTCAAACTGTTGGAGACACAACTTCAGATTGTAGTGCACAAATACCAACTTATGTAACTTTTCATAACCAAGCCGGTTTCACACTTTTGTGTGGACCAATGCAAACGTATTCCAGTTTCTCTCACACCCACTATAGGACATTCACTGGGACACAATTCTTTTGGCAAGCTTCTGCAATTCTAGATAGTCCCCTCCATAAGTTTCCCACCAATCAGCTGCAATAGTACAAACTGACAATATTTTAATATATTTCAAACCAACAGTATGGAATTCATGCAATTTACGCATAATTCAGATTTGAAGTACATGCATTGTACTAGCTAGATGATCCAATCTCAGCAGCTCTAGAGGAAAACATGCCCCTTTTGTTGCAGAACTGCATGAACTGGCCAATTGCTCTATATACCTCAGTTTTCGCCATCTTCTGAAATGCTTTTGATACTGCTTTTGCATATGTAGCTTGGTTTGCCAATTAAATAACCCTTGTATTTGTAGTGGGCCTCGGAATCAAGTCCACCAGCTAAGTAAATTTGCAAGTAGAAACTTTCAGCTAGCACCAACAATTTACACATAGGTTGGAATTGAAATACATGCAAACAAAATGGAAAATTACAAACCTGCACGCATGAAACCCGTGTCAAGCAAACTCGTTATCCTTGTATTGATCTTCTCCAATACAGGCTTCTCCTCTTGTGATGCGTCACCAAATTGACTCTCAAGCTCTTGTCTCGCCTTTAAAATTCTTGGCAGAAATCTAGAAAGGGTTTGCATTATTTTGCTGGTCAGCATAACGAAGTACACAAAATAGCGGCTTGCAAGCATCTACACCCATTTCAAATTTCCCCACCAACTTCGACTTGTTAAGCAATCATAAGTGTAATTATAATCTTCCGCAATAGAATATTCGCTGTTGGTCCACTCTTCCGACATCATCCACTTTTTGAATTGTTCCATTAGGTCCTAAAAGAAGATAAATACAATACCAAACCTTGTGGCATCTCAGCATGGAGCCTATAAAAACAATAAAATGTATTAGATTAGTCATAGTGGTACAATATGGCATGTGATTGTGGCATTTGGCATGTGATTGTGGGAGATTGCCAACACAATTCTGCATAAATAAAGTGAATGCTACAAATGGTAGGTTGTTCTGTGGTTTGCTCTATACATTGTCAGATGTATTGTAGGTAATCAGAAGTCTACATTCTGTCTCAATTTTTGACATATATTGGTCATGCCAAAACAATAAAAAGGTGAAGTGAATCATGCTAGGATTTCCAAACCAGCATTTAAAATACAATTTTCAAGTAATAACATGTAGCAAAGAGGAAGAAATAACTATAAGTCAATTTAGATGCTCTTTCTATACAAGATTTGAATGCAAGCTGTAAAGATTTGGTGTAAATGCTCACCTATTATGGTTACAGAAAAACATGGATATCTTTTTGGCACTAGAGACCACTTGGTCAACTGGAGACAAACTCCCAGTGTCCTTTAACATTAAGTTGATGGCATGCGTTGCACATGGCTGCCATACAATGTGTTTATGTTCTTGTATCAGCGTCTTGCAAGCCTTCTTGTAGTTGGATCCATTGTCTGTTACTAGCTGCACTACATTCTCGGCACCAATATCATTGACAACCACCTCTCTAATGCAATCATACAAGAAATTTGAATTTTGTAATTTACCAGTTTCATTCATAGATTTATGGAAATACATTTGACCATTAGAGTATATCATGAAGTTGATAATGCTCATCATGGTTGGTCCTGTCCATGAATCACACATTACCGTAATTCCATAATCCTTCCAACTAGTCTTGAATCCATCCATTATCTCAATTAACTCCTCATAGTTCGACTGAAGGTAAACACCATCTACTTGTGTGCCAGAAGGTGGACGCACCCCCTTACCATGCTCTTGAGTCAACTTTATCACAACTTTAAAGTAAAGACAGTTAAGCTTTCTACCAGGAATATCATTGGCATGACAAAATTTTGCCCAAGCCTTCCCAAGTGTTATAGTTGCATCCTTATTCATTATAGTGTCCACCCGTAGTTATCTTGGTGATTGGCTACATGCCAAATCTATGTCAAAGTCATCTTTCCTTGAGGAGTGATAGAATCTACTATTCTGCATTCTAGGAGTACTCCAAGCACAACTCTTCCTACTACTACCAACACTACGAGTGAAAGTACCGTCCCCCAACGACAGTCTACATGCCATCTCAAATTGCACCTCTTCATCTGAAGGTATGTATATAGATTCAACAATATTTGCTTCAACCCTTTGTTTTTGCATTTGGTTAAAATCCCTTATAGTTTCCTTAGTATGAGTTAGCCCACATTGCTTTCCGAACATGTGGAGGTACAGTCAAGCATGGCTTCACATTCCCTCTTTTTCCAGCCAAATGCTCCCTGAGCCGAGTAACAGCTCCACCAGATCCAGTAAAAGAGCAATATAAACATTTAAAACCATTCACCCCAACCCTTTGCCCATGGCTCCAAACATCGTAAATACGGCTTGAACTGATATTTCCTATTATCCCAAGAAAAAAATGGGACCTCAACTAGAGAATTAATGTATAGAGCTTGTAGAAAAATATTTAAAGGGCATCAACTACAAAATATAAATCAGTAATTTATCAAAGCACATATCAATAATCACCTAGACAAATGTCTAACTAAATTAAGCACACCTTTGTCTGTCTAATTAAGCACACCGCTCACCTAGACAAATATTTACCAGGTATATGTCAACTACAAAATATCAATCCTTGTTGCAGTAAAATAATTAGAAAACATCAACTACAAAATTACTAATACCAAAATTGATAAAACTTTAACAGCAAATCTAGCAAGCACAATGCCAGAACTAGGATAGGGGATTAAGCCACAAATGTTATCTTTACCTCTGTTCACCTTTGTTGCCGCCGTTGCTCGCCCAATGCCACCTGCTCCTCTTCCATCTCCCTTTCCTCTTCCATACCCCGTGCCGATGCTGCTGCCTTCTCCTCCTTCCCCAAACCCCCAAATGCTGAGGCCACTAGAGCATCTCCGGTGCTATGACCCCTTCCTCTTCCCCTCCCAACAGAGGCAGGAATTCCACTTCCATCCACTTGTTCCATAGGGGACGCCTGGAAGGAGAAGTGCCCGTGGGAAGGAGGCGCACTACCGCCCGCTCGCTGATGCGGTGGCATGCAACGTGATGGTGGATGGGGGCGACTGGCGGCGTGCAGAAGGCGAGGGCTGGGGGTGGCATGCAGGTGCAGGCGTGTAGCGTGGCGGTGGGCTGCCGGCTGCGTCGAGCAGCGACTCTGGTGGCGGAGTTTCTGGATCTGGATGTGTCGAGCGGTGACTGAGGAGGAGATGGGGGTGGGAGATGTGGTGACTGAGGAGGAGATAGGGTTATCCAGTGAATTTCTTTTAAATTTTTTTACCCGAAATATTTGACCGGAGTCACTTACTATCAAGGTCCACCAATAGACCCGAATTTTCGGAAATATCATTTTGGAATTTCGAACTCTGCCCAGACCCAGTGGTACACTGACGGTGACAATATCGATGATATGGGGTCAAGAGCTATCGCAGGGGGAGGAGCCAATGCCAGTGACGTGGAGCATAGCAACGACAAGGGCCACGCTATGGAGTGGTAGGGCTTGAGAGCCGGCTGTGCCGGTGGTCTCCACCACCGACAGATGCACTACTGCACACGGGCCCCCCTGGATCAGCCGCCACGGCGCCGTCCATCGAAAGTGTTGGAAGAGTCACGACCTCACAGGCATGGACACAGTCACCACGGCAGCACATTGGTCGTCGGGGGAAGAGAAGAGAGAGAGAGAGAGGGGAAAGGTGAGGATGAAAATAGGATGGAAGAAGTCTCTGACAAGTGAAGCCCACAAGCTGACACAGTTAGTCAACGGGATCAAGGTTGCCATGTCAGTCAACACCGCCTCCTAAACCACCAGAGGAGGTAATTCGCACCGGTTTTCAAATATTTGTTTGGGGGGGGGGGGGAGGGGAGTTATCCCCGGTTTTACGGTTGAAGGATGTGATTCAACAAAGAGCAAGAGTTGAGGGATGCAAAATAGACTTATTCCTTCTCCTGTTTTTCTGGGCTTAAGTGACAAACCCGAAAGCCCATTTGCTTTTTATGTAATTGAGAAACCCAAGGTTTATTTTAGTGGGTTTCTTTTGTATCGTACGGAAGAAGAAAATGACAAAAACAACACATGCACTCTCTTGCGCATGGTTGGTTGGAGGCGCTAGATGGCGAACACGCGTTCCATCGTACGGTCAAAAAATCCTGCTGAAAAACAAAATCTTTCAGCAGGCAATCACATAGACAGTCCGCATAATTTAGGGGATTGGAGGAGAAGGGAGTGAGGAACTGAACCCTTATCATACAAGGTACTAGCTAAGAAGAATTCGACAAAAAATAGGGTGGCAAATATGTCGGATTTTGGACCAATATCCCAAAATCATTTGCACAAATAAAATGAAACAAATAAAAATAATGACTATGTATATAGTGTCACATTTTAAGACCCACCGATCCAGCCCACACGTTGAATATCAACATATCTAATATTCAGAAAAACAAAAGGAGGGTAAAAAAGTACATCAAATGACAGTTAGAGATACCCTTTTTATAAATAAAAACAAATTAGCGTAACCGAGTGATGATTAATTTTCTAATATTTGACAGCAAATCAACATGATTTAAGATGATTAGGAGGAGAGAGAGAGTAGTGGGGGAAGTTGTTTCTATGCAGCAGAGGGCTCAGCACCAAACCAACTGGCTGTGAGACATTCAACTTCGGTACCAATAACGACCTTGGGCATCGAGATATGGATCCATTCTCACAATAAGTTTTACAGAGGATCTACCTGTGAAACAAGTTCGAAAAGGGACCAAATTGTGAAGGGAGAAGCTACATAACATTTGATAATTTTTAGGTAAAAATATTTTATATATAACTATGATATAATTAGAGTATAATTACATTATAATTATACTATAATTATAGTGTAACTTATATGTAATTGGTCAAAAGAAAAAACTTACAAGGGATGATGGTTGGCTACCAACATTTGTGCTAGTGCTTGAGATCGGGAGTTTGAATCCCAGAATCTCCTTACATTTGATTTTTTTTTCTCTTCCTCCTGTACGAATCTCAACACGACTTTTTTTCTCATCTTCATGCAAGGATGAAGGATCTCAACACGATCTAACGGTGTACAAATCAAAACTTTCGAGGAAAAAAAAATCTTTGGCAAGAAATCTAGCATTGTCGACGATTGTGAAAAAGAATCGAGGCTCATCACTACTAGATCTCAACGCCATAAAGCACAGCGAGAGACAAGCTCAGAAGCCCATATGCATGCCTGCAGAGGCTGAAATCAGCCATGATCACAAGTGCTTCAGAAGACTCACATCTTAATCAATTTACATCCTCACGCATTAAATAGGAGGGTTGGGTACCGGTGAACACGGCCGACATTCATCCCGGCGAAACCTAGCTGTAAGCTCGGATGCACATAGCTGATCTCCTCATCTGACGAACCCCAAACCAACCAACAATATATGCAAAACCATACAGCAGCAGCAGTACAACATGCTGCTACTATAGCTAGCGAGCTACACTACACTATATACAGTGCTAGCTGCTGCTCCTGCTCCTGCACGCCCTTGATTTCCTCTCATTTAAGCCCATTCAAGCTCCTTGATTAAGTGTGTGGACCTGCAGCTGCAGCTGCATATATGCCTCCATCGATGGTCTCCCCATGCATGGATGTAGCTAGTACGTGGCTGACGAAAAAATATATGAAAATATTCTCCCCATTTGCATTAGTACAAACCTTTCCAAGCTCCTGAACCCTAGCTACAACACGCATGAATATAAGTTCTTCCCTCCATGTAAGTATGTGTGTCATACCTCTTTCGTGGTTGCCATTCAATGCGCTGGGCAAGCTTGGATTCAATGAAGCTTCAACCAGCACGAAAATACATGTGACCGAAACTGTACCATTGTACTATGTACAGAGCTATAGGGTCTTAATTATTAGAGCTAGCTACTTCCTCCATCCTAGAATATAAGTATTTTTAGAATTGGACATGGTTATTAAGAAAATTGGTATAATTAAATGAGGGAGTGTTGTGATTGGAGGAGAAGTGGAGGTATGTGAGAAAATTAAATGGTGGAGGGTTGTGATTGGTTGAGAAAAAAACGTTGGTGGAGAAGTTGTTGTTATATTTTGGGACAAAATCTAAATGCTAGAAGTTGTTATATTTTGGGACGAGGGAGTATATGTTTCCATGCATGCAAGCGTTTTCCCTATAGCTAGCAATTTCATGCCTCCCCAAAATATAAGAGTAGGTACAATAAAATGATATAAACATGTTATATAAATAAAACCTTATCAATCTAGGCAGATTTACCATGTTAAACATTTCCATATTTTAATCTTTTGAACAAATATATGATTAGGGAAAAAAAGATAGAACATGTGTGCACTGAAAATTGTGTGAAATGTCTAAAACACCAAGTTAAAACAGATGCAGTAGTACATAGGTGTAGTACCTTGATGGACCACAAAGGTGAGCCATACAGGCTGTGTTTAGTTCCACGCCAAAATTGGAAGTTTGAAGAAATTGGTATGATGTGATGGAAAAGTTGGAAGTTTGTGTGTGTAGGAAAGTTCGATGTGACGAAAAAGTTGAAAGTTTGAAGAAAAAAAGTTGAAATCTAAGCAGGGCCATAGTCTTATGAGGAATAAGTAATTCTGCAGTAGGTTCTACAAGCAAAAAATAAGCAAATTAATTATCAATGTAACATAACAACGTCAGTGGTTCTAAGCATGCATGTTGTATTTAAGCATACTTCTTAATGATATAAATGACAAATATTTGGCGTTAACACAGTGCTAATTCTAAGCATGCATATTCGATTTAAGTACTAGAGAATGATTCTTGCTTATATATATATGCATTATACTACACTAGTAGAATCTGATGTACATACAGTTGCTGTGCTAGGATATGATGCTATAAGCACGCAACGTAAACTAGTCTGTGTAGTCTGTACGTACTGCATGAACAGTTTACGGGAAAGGATAACTGGCCATCGATCGATCGATCGATCGGGATATATATGTTCGCAGCGAATTAAAACCCTAATTAATACGGACTGCTAGCTTCTGCCACGAGAAAATTGAAGTTTTTCTGACATATACTATGCATGTAGTAGTAGTATGCAATTGTTGCAATGGCCGGCCTGCAATTCTGTTTCGTGGTCACCGGCGCCAACGCATGCAGGGCAGGCCAGGAGAGCCCCCTTTTTGTCGTCTCGCTGTTGTTTTCTTCTTCCTCCCTGACAAGCCATGAAAGATCTCAGTGCCAGTACTCTCCTCTCCTCTCCTCTGAGCGCAGTGTGTGCATGCATGGTGATGGTGGTACATCCTTGCATGCCACAAAGCACACACACTTCCACTGCATTATATTGCATGCATCCATGTATATTTATGCATGCATCAGTGTAAGTGTTCCCCCCATCTTTCTCTCTCTTAGTTTGCTGTTTCTATTTCCTGTTGCATAGAAGATGCACATACATCTCACACGCATAAACTCGTGAGTGTGTCCAATTTAAGACAAAATATGGATGGCAACAATATGAACCCAACTAAATTTATCCATTTATCCATTTATTCATAGTGAAAACACGCCATATTTATCCATTTATACATATGTGCCCAAATGGTTCTCTCGATATAGAACTGTTATTTCTTATTTCTTTCTGAATACATGGAACTTGAAGAAGGTAACCTAAGGAGGAGTATATATATTTAAGAGATGAGAAAACTCGCTGTGTACCCCTGAAAGTTCACCCAATCCCTTTTGTGCCCCTGAGATTTGCTCATTCCCTTCCATACCCCTAAATTTCAGTTTGGATCCCTTCTATACCCTTTCCGTTAATACCATTAGTTGACCGTTGAGTTTCTATCATAAAGTCCATTTTGCCCTTTGGTATCAAGAAAATATAAATTTATGAAGTATATTAATGGAGTGTATAAATATATTGTATGTGACTATCATATTTATGAGTTTATTTTGTGAGATATTATTTAGCAAGAATAATATTTTAGTTTCACCTCCGCGAAGGCAAAACAAAATAATTTTTATCTATGACAAAATTTATTTTTAGATATAACAAAAAATTAATATTTTTTATCATTAAATAATGTATATAAAGCATATTTTGTTATAGTAGTACGACATTTTTTATAAGATAAAACCTATTTATGTGCTAAATAAATAGTTTATATATATATTATTTTTATGTCATATCTAAAAATAAATTATTATAAATATTATTTATGACTTTGTCATGCAAGATATTATTTAGAGTAAATTTCACTTTGGACCATATTTATTGACCAAAATTTTACATTGGGTTAGAGCTAGGCTCATGTTTTCACTTAACACCACGTATAATTACCATTCTTTGCCCTTTGGATCTGGTTTTATAGTTACCATCACACGAGTTGTTATCTAGGTGCTTTGCATTTTACAAGAAACAATGATATGGAAATTTTTGCCATGCAAATATGCTTAGCGCAAAAATAATGATTGTAACATGTTACAGGATATCCTATCTGTCGGTGATATGGGACCGGGAGTATCGTGACCAGAGGCTTGAGGCAGACACAATCGCCCACGTGGCCTGGCACCTTCGGGGACGTCGGGCCCGAGGGTGAGGTGTCCGCCCTCCTCCTGATTTCCCCGAGGGGGGGTCGGGTGACTCCTGCCCCGGCCCCGAGGGCCGAGGCGCCCCGACCCCTTGTGGAGTTAGCGCCACATGAATGGGTTGGGTGAACACGGTAAGCCTCACCTAACCACATTTATTGCGGTCTGGTCGAACGTGTCACGCTGCATGCAGCGTAGTGCAGCGCGTTCCTTTATCCGGTCTGTGACCAGTCACAGACCGGTCAGATCACGGGTTAGGTGGCGACTGGCGGTCTGACGCACGCCTTGCCCCATCCCGTCAAGACGAAAGCCTCTAGGCACTCGTCTCAAGCCGGAGCTAGCGTGTAATCTCTTAGAGATGGCACGTTAGCCCTGGTTAGATTTATACCAGGCTTCATCCCAACCATTACAGGCAAGATGCTACATGAAGAAGGGCAAACATGCACGTTGCTAAGCTGACACGTGGTGGACAAGGATGACTGATCTGTGACCGGTCTGACACTGGTCGCGTCATCAACAGACAGCCATAATCCCACGTCGCACCTGTTTCCGGCGGAAGTGGGGGTAGGTATGGGCCGTCCCGTCAGAAGGGCACTCGGACAGCAGCCGTACCGATCTCCGTCCATTTATGAAGAGAAGAACAGTCCAGTTTGGAGAAGGAGAGGGGCATGTGGTATCCCCTTGAGATATAAAAGGAGGACATTGCCCACTTAGATAGAGGGAGGACTTTTGGACACAAGGCCTTCTCCAGATCCGATCCCAGAGCGATTGGGGGCTGGTTGACACTTTGTTACTTGTTCATACACAAATCCACCGAAACACAGGAGTAGGGTATTACGCTTCCCAGCGGCCCAAACCTGTATACATCGCCCGTGTCTCGCGTTTCTTCCTAGCTGGCGTTCTTTCCACATACCGAGAGAGCTTGAGATTTCACCCCAAGCCCCCGGCCGAACCGGCAAAGGGGGGCCTGTGCGGTCTCCCGGTGAGGAGCCACGAGCTCCGTCATCTGGCGCGCCAGGTAGGGGGCTCAGCGTGTGTTTTCTGAGCTCTCGTACTCCTCCGTGTGCGCCAAGTTTTCCTTGTTCAGCCTAATGGCCGAGCGAGCAAAGGCGCACGACCTCTCTCCGAGTGTGAGCGGCGACGACGGGGAGCCAAACCCACGCCGTCGAGCTCGTACTCCCCCACCTCCTCCACACCAAAGTCCTAAGCAGGGGGAGGCGCTCGAGAGGGTTGATAAATCCGCAGCATCACCGGTCGCGGGTGATGCAGGAGAACGGCGAGATGGGGAGCGTCGCCTCCTCGTCTACGGCGACGGCAGCACGCCTCAGGGCGCGCTTCAGGCTGCTGGCGCGCTCCTACGTCACCCGCCCGTCGTCCCTGACCCGGAGTCTCCAGCTCAGCGATGGCTGGACGACGTGGCCAACTTGGTCATGACGGCCCAGCAGCGCCTGGGTGCTGGTGGACGGTCCTCCACCACCAAGACCTCCGGCGCCGCCACTACCGGCTCCGTGTCGTCAAGGCGGAGGGCGCGGCGAGCGGCGGCTGTTGCACGCCATTCGGCTGCCACTCCCTCGTCGGCACCTCCGACTCGGGAGGATCAGCATGGAGAGCCGGATGCCCGCCTCGACATCGAGCGCCGGCGTAATAGCCGGCGTACTCCCCGCGCAACGGAGGGCGCCTCTTCGTCCAGAGTGTCACCTCGACATGGACGTGAGGACCAGCCCTCCGTGCCCCCGGCTGGTGGTGTCGGCTGTAGAGCCTTTGTGGCGAGTCTTCGGAATGTCCGTTGGCCCCCAAGGTTCCGGCCCACCATCACCGAGAAGTATGATGGGAGTGTCAACCCCACCGAGTTTCTCCAGGTCTATACGACCGGGATTGAGGCCGCTGGGGGTGACGACAGGGTCATGGCGAATTTCTTTCCCATGGCCCTGAAGGGACAGGCGCGGGGTTGGCTAATGAACCTGCCACCTGCGTCGGTCCACTCTTGGGAGGATTTATGCCAACAGTTCACTATGAACTTTCAAGGCACTTATCCGCGCCCAGGCGAAGAAGCGGACTTGCACGCGGTACAGCGAGGGGATGATGAGTCACTTCGCTCGTACATTCAGCGGTTTTGCCAAGTCCGCAATACCATACCATGCATCCCTGCACACGCGGTGATCTACGCGTTCAGGGGGGGTGTGCGGCACAACCGCATGCTCGAAAAAATCGCTTCCAAAGAGCCCCAGACTACCGCGGAGCTTTTTCAGCTCGCAGACCGAGTGGCTCGTAAGGAGGAAGCATGGACCTGGAACCCCTCCGGTTCCGGAGTGGCAGCTTCGGCCGCCCCCGGATCCGCCGCTCAGACAGGGCGGCGTGACAGGAGGAGGAAGAAGAGGTCGGTCCATTCCGGCGACGAGGGTCATGTCCTCGCCGTCGAGGGCGCTCCGCGGGCCACCCGAAAGGGGAGGCCTGCGAGCGACAAAAAGAAAGAGGCTGGTACTCCCACCAGGGAGCGCCCAGCCGGCAAGTGGTGCTCCGTCCACAACACCTCCCTCCACGATCTCGCGGACTGTCGCGCAGTCAAAAACTTGGCTGAGCGAACGAGGAAGTGGGAGGAGGACAGGAGGAAGGAACGCCGTGAGGGCAAGTCGCCGGCAACTCCCTCCGGCAAACGGCGAAGTGAGGCCAAACAGAAGGCCCCCGCTGTTGACATCGATGACGGTGATGATGACCTAGGTTTCCAAGAACCTGGGGCCACCATTGCCACTGTCGATGGGGGAGCGTGTGCTCACGTCTCTCGCCGGAGCCTCAAGGCCATGAAGCGAGAGCTTCTGGCCGCGGCCCCTACTCATGAGGCGACGTGCCGGGCGCGGTGGTCGGAGGTTGCCCTCACTTTCGACCAGACCGACCACCCACCGTGCGTCGCCCGGGGAGGGCAGATTGCGATGGTGGTTTCCCCCACCATCTGCAACGTGAAGTTGGGGCGTGTCCTCATAGATGGGGGAGCGGCCCTCAACATCCTTTCCCCCGCGGCTTTTGATGCCATCAAGGCCCCGGGGATGGTGCTCCAGCCGTCCCAACCGATTATCGGTGTGACGCCGGGGCACACATGGCCGTTGGGTCACATCGACCTACCGGTCACCTTTGGTGGATCAGCCAACTTCCGCACGGAGCGGGTGAACTTCGATGTGGCGGACCTCAGTCTGCCCTACAACGCGGTCCTGGGGAGGCCCGCGTTGGTGAAGTTCATGGCGGCGGTCCACTACGCCTACCTCCAGATGAAGATGCCGGGCCCCGGTGGCCCCATCTCTGTCCATGGCGACCTGAAAGTCGCGCTCGCTTGCATGGAGCAGCGCGCGGACCACCTCGCTGCTGCGTCCAAGCCCGAGGGTGGTGACGAGAGGCTTGGCACCTCCGCCCCCACCGCCCCGAGGCAGCGGATTGTCACATGCGCCGAGGTCCCGGTCAAGGAGGTTGCCCTGGGCGACGGCCCATCCAAGACCACACGGATCGGTGGTCTTCTGGATGGCAAATAGGAAGACGCGCTCGTCTCCTTCCTGCGGGCAAACGCTGACGTCTTCGCATGGAGACCGGCGGATATGCCCGGGGTCCCCAGGGAGGTGATTGAGCACCGTCTCGCCGTGCGGCCGGGCGCAAGGCCGGTCCGGCAGAAAGTGCGGCGGCAGGCCCCGGAACGTCAAGCCTTCATCCGCGAGGAGGTGGCGAGACTTCTGGAGGCCGGATTCATCCGTGAAGTCATCCATCCGGAGTGGCTGGCGAACCCGGTGGTCGTTCCAAAGGCGAACGGCAAGCTTCGGATGTGCATCGACTACACCGACCTTAACAAGGCATGTCCTAAGGACCCTTACCCCCTGCCTCGCATAGATCAGATTGTCGACTCCACCGCGGGGTGCGACCTTTTGTGTTTTCTAGATGCATACTCTGGTTACCATCAGATTCGCATGGCTAGGGAGGATGAGGAAAAAACTGCGTTCATTACCCCCGTAGGAACCTATTGTTATACATCAATGCCCTTCGGGTTAAAGAATGCAGGTCCTACTTTTCAACGTACTACTCGAATTTCTTTGGGTAGCCAAATAGGGCGTAATGTTGAGGCTTATGTCGATGACTTGGTTGTAAAGACGCGCAACCAAGAGACTTTACTCTCAGATCTAGCGGAAACTTTTGAAAATCTCCGCTCCGCCCGCATAAAACTGAACCCCGATAAGTGCGTGTTTGGTGTACCTGCGGGCAAACTTCTCGGGTTCTTGGTCTCTGCCCGAGGCATCGAGGCCAACCCCGAGAAGATACGAGCTATAGAGCGGATGCGCCCCCCCCCAGCAAACTTAGGGATGTGCAATGCGTCACCGGTTGCATTGCCGCCCTAAGTCGTTTCATATCGAGGCTGGGAGAGAAGGCGCTACCCTTATTTAAGCTCCTCAAGCGCTCGGGGCCGTTTACTTGGACGGAGGAAGCTGAACGTGCCCTCACTCAGTTGAAGGCAGATCTCAGCTCTCCCCCAGTTCTAGTCGCCCCGGGGCCAAATGAGCCCCTACTACTCTACTTAGCGGCGACCCCCCAAGTAGTTAGTGCAGCGTTGGTTGTGGAGCGCGATGAAGACAATCCTCATTTCGCGCACCCCCGCCCTGTGCTGACTTGGCCCGGGAGCGAGCAGGGAGGAGAAGCCCCCGAGTCGAACGGTGGCCTAAGGCCCCTGACGACCGGAGTCGGCCCTCTGCCCGCTTGTCAGACGGTGCTGGGTGCCCCCGAACCTCAGGAAGGCCCCGAGGCCACTGCGGGAAGGCCGCACCTATCGCCCTTTGGCCCCGAGGCTAACCCTGTGCTGACTCGACCCGGGAGAAAGCAGGGAGAAGAGGCCCCCGAGCCGAACGGAGGCCTGAGGCC
Source organism: Oryza sativa Japonica Group (assembly GCF_034140825.1). Taxonomy (NCBI): domain Eukaryota; kingdom Viridiplantae; phylum Streptophyta; class Magnoliopsida; order Poales; family Poaceae; genus Oryza; species Oryza sativa. The sequence goes on from NC_089040.1 coordinate 20,326,678, forward strand.
CCTGACGACCGGAGTAGGCCCTTTGCCTGCTTGTCCGACGACGCCAGGAGCCCCCGACCCCCAGGACGGCCCCGAGGCCACTGTGGGAAGGCCGCTCCTGTCATCCTCCGACCCCGAGGTCATCGGCACAGAAGACGAGTGCGCCCCGAGAGGCCACTTGGACGAAGAACGCCCCGGGGATGCGGCCCCTAGCGAAGAGGATCGGCCCCGCCGAAAGGTGCAGCGGCCTGTCTACTTTGTTAGTGAGGCCCTCCGGGACGCCAAGACCCGATACCCCCAGGCCCAGAAGATGCTTTACGCTATTCTGATGGCCTCGAGGAAACTGCGCCATTATTTCCAGGCGCATCGGGTCACTGTGGTTACGTCTTACCCCCTCGGTCAAATCTTGCATAATCGAGAGGGTACAGGACGAGTGGTAAAATGGGCAATCGAGCTTTCTGAGTTCGATCTGCACTTTGAACCACGCCACGCTATCAAGAGCCAGGCCCTCGCCGATTTTGTGGCAGAGTGGACCCCGGCTCCAGAGACCGTCTCAATCCCCGAGGCCAGCACGGACCCCTCTCAGCTGCCTCACACCGCCCACTGGGTGATGCAGTTCGACGGTTCTCTGTCTCTCCAGGGCGCCGGTGCGGGGGTCACGTTGACCTCTCCGAACGGAGACGTCCTCAGATACTTGGTCCGTCTCGACTTTCGAGCGACTAATAATATGGCAGAGTACGAGGGACTCCTTGCCGGACTCAGAGTGGCAGCTGGACTGGGGATCCGCCGCCTCTTGGTGTTAGGCGACTCCCAGCTGGTCGTTAACCAGGTCTGTAAGGAGTACCGGTGCTCTGACCCACAGATGGACGCTTACGTACGCCAAGTGCGGCGTATGGAGCGCCATTTTGACGGGATAGAGCTTCGGCATGTACCCAGACGGGATAACATGGTTGCCGACGAACTCTCACGGCTCGCGTCCTCGCGAGCCCAGACCCCACCGGGCGCCTTTGAAGAAAGGCTTACCCAGCCGTCGGCGCGACCCGACCTCTTAGGGGAGACGGATGCGCCTGACCGGCCCCCGAGCCCCGTCGGAGTCCAGGCCTCGGGACCCGAAGGGAGCGCTCCAAGCTCCCTTAGATTGATTGCTTGGATCTCTGAGATCCAAGCATACCTCACAGATAAGACTCTACCTGAGGACCGTGAAGGGAGTGAACGCGTCCAACGCATTTCCAAACGCTACGTGCTGGTAGAAGGGACCCTCTATCGGCGCGCGGCTAACGGAATCCTCCTGAAATGCATTCCTCAGGAACAAGGCGTTGAGCTTCTTGCCGATATCCATGAAGGCGAGTGCGGAGCCCATTCCGCCTCGCGCACTTTGGTTGGCAAGGCCTTTCGTCAAGGATTCTATTGGCCGACAGCTCTCAATGATGCAGTTGATCTGGTCCGGCGATGCAGAGCGTGTCAGTTTCACGCCAAGCAAATCCATCAGCCGGCCCAGGCCCTGCAGATCATACCACTTTCGTGGCCATTTGCTGTCTGGGGGCTCGATATCCTGGGACCATTTAAGCGGGCCCCGGGCGGGTTTGAGTATCTGTATGTCGCGATCGACAAGTTCACTAAGTGGCCCGAGGCTTATCCGGTCGTCAAGATCGATAAGCACTCTGCACTTAAATTCATTAAGGGCATCACGGCCCGTTTTGGAGTGCCTAACCGTATTATTACGGATAATGGCACCCAATTCACTAGTGAACTCTTCGGCGACTACTGCGAAGACATGGGCATCAAGCTCTGCTTCGCCTCACCTGCCCACCCCAGAAGCAATGGCCAAGTGGAGCGCGCCAATGCAGAAATCCTCAAAGGCCTTAAAACCAAGACCTTCAATATTCTCAAGAAGCATGGCGATTCGTGGATCGAGGAGTTGCCAGCGGTGCTCTGGGCAAACCGAACCACACCAAGCCGAGCAACCGGGGAAACGCCTTTCTTCCTCGTCTACGGCGCAGAAGCGGTTCTCCCATCCGAGCTCACCCTGAGGTCTCCTCGGGCCACCATGTACTGCGAAGCTGATCAAGATCAGCTTCGCAGAGATGACCTCGACTACTTGGAAGAGCGAAGGAGGCGCGCGGCCCTCCGAGCCGCGCGCTACCAGCAGAGCCTGCGGCGCTACCATCAGCGCCACGTCCGGGCCCGATCACTCTGCGTCGACGACCTCGTCTTACGCCGCGTCCAAACGCGTGCTGGATTGAGCAAGCTCTCACCAATGTGGGAGGGTCCGTATCGAGTGATCGGTGTCCCCAGGCCGGGCTCCATACGGCTGGCCACGGGCGACGGCACGGAGCTGCCTAACCCGTGGAATATCGAACACCTTCGTCGCTTCTACCCCTGAGGGGGGGGTCGAGTGTCAGGTTTTGGCTCGGGCCAACCCCGCACCCCCCTCGGGTGTGCAGGGTTGGCCGGGGGCTACCACGCATGCACATTCTTATTTCTCTTATTTCAGCATTTCAATAAAAGCAGTTTCAATTTCCTAAAGGTTGTGTCTGTGCCGTTTTTTCCTTTTGAAGAATCTTGACTTGAAATAAGGTCACTCGTGCTCAACCTTGCCCTCGGGGGCTCGGTTCGGTCAGCTAAAATCGCCAAACGGGGCCCAGAACCGAGCCGTGCCCCGGGGCGTGGTGAACTTCGGGGGGGAATCGGCAAAAACCCACAATCGGGTCACCCATAACCCTCGGTCACCACGTTCCCGGCCTGGCCAGCCTCGACATGTGGATCTCCCCAGGCACTAGCCCCGACCCGAGCCATTAGAGGACTGGGACTTGGGCACGAGCCCTTAAATCAAGCTAAGACACAAAAGAGGACCACGGCACAGATCATCCTCATCTCATACGCATAGCAAAATAAAATTGACACGAATTTTTTCATCATTTTTGATTGCAGATTAAGTTGATCTATACAAAAAAGAGGCATGAAGGCCTTAGAAGAAAGAAAAAGGAAAAACTGGAGTCTGGCGGGGGCCTGGGGGCTCAGTCCGATGCGCCCGGGTCGCCGGCCTCGTCGTCACGATCGTCTGCACCGCTGGCATCGCCCTCCTCGTCGGAGTTGGGGGCGAACGCGAGCCGAGGGGCCGACCCCTCGAAACTGTGGACGATGTGGTCGGCGGCATCCCGGACCCGCGCGCGCGCGTCGTCCTCGGTCCCGGGAGGGAACTCTTCCAGCGCCATCCATAAAGAAAGAAGAAAATGGCGGAACCAGCCCTGCCATTGCGAAGGGGAGGAAGAAGACGGACCGCCCCGGGTAGTCTGGTGCCGGGCGTCCCTCGCCCAGCATCACTATCTCCCGGCCGGTGGCAGATTCCGGCATAAAGCGGCGCGGCAGCCCGGCATGCCTCTCGCTCACAATGCGGGAAGGCGGTAGTACGCTACCGTCGAGCAGAGCGGAGCCCCGTGCCATGGCGCCGGAGGAAGAGGTGATTGAAAGCGAGCGCGTGTGGCGAAGGTAGGGCGCAGCAGAGAAAGAGTTAGGGCTCAAGCAGCGAAGGCAAGGGGAATAATGGCGAAAGGAAGGGAGCAAATCCTTTCCTCGGTGTCTTCATACCCTTGCCATCGCTGTGCCCGGCTCCTCGTTTCTCGCGCCCACTATCTCGCTCCCTCGTTTCTCACTATCTCGCTCCCTCGTTTCTCGTGCCCACGCTTCCACTAATCCCATTCGCCCGCTTGCGGCGCATGAGGTGGATATGCGGTTGTGGCAGTCGAGATAGATCGTATCGTGCGCGCGTTAATTACGCTCGCCGACCGAAGCGACGTTACCATATCTCCAGGCGAAGCAAATCGGCTCACCCAGATTCGTACGCCGCTCAAGTGATGTGGCAGTCTTGAAGAGACCGCCCATTATGGACAGCCAAGTCACCATTACCGATGTGCATGATTTGAGACCGTTGGGTTTCTGCCCAACCATGGAGACCGGTCCCACCTGTCACCAGGCTTTAGGAGTGGCGTCACGACCGACCGCTTCCCTTGAGAAGGGCGATCGCCCTGGCATAACGCCGGGGGCTACTGTCGGTGATATGGGACCGGGAGTATCGTGACCAGAGGCTTGAGGCAGACACAATCGCCCACGTGGCCTGGCACCTTCGGGGACGTCGGGCCCGAGGGTGAGGTGTCCGCCCTCCTCCTGATTTCCCCGAGGGGGGGTCGGGTGACTCCTGCCCCGGCCCCGAGGGCCGAGGCGCCCCGACCCCTTGTGGAGTTAGCGCCACATGAATGGGTTGGGTGAACACGGTAAGCCTCACCTAACCACATTTATTGCGGTCTGGTCGAACGTGTCACGCTGCATGCAGCGTAGTGCAGCGCGTTCCTTTATCCGGTCTGTGACCAGTCACAGACCGGTCAGATCACGGGTTAGGTGGCGACTGGCGGTCTGACGCACGCCTTGCCCCATCCCGTCAAGACGAAAGCCTCTAGGCACTCGTCTCAAGCCGGAGCTAGCGTGTAATCTCTTAGAGATGGCACGTTAGCCCTGGTTAGATTTATACCAGGCTTCATCCCAACCATTACAGGCAAGATGCTACATGAAGAAGGGCAAACATGCACGTTGCTAAGCTGACACGTGGTGGACAAGGATGACTGATCTGTGACCGGTCTGACACTGGTCGCGTCATCAACAGACAGCCATAATCCCACGTCGCACCTGTTTCCGGCGGAAGTGGGGGTAGGTATGGGCCGTCCCGTCAGAAGGGCACTCGGACAGCAGCCGTACCGATCTCCGTCCATTTATGAAGAGAAGAACAGTCCAGTTTGGAGAAGGAGAGGGGCATGTGGTATCCCCTTGAGATATAAAAGGAGGACCTTGCCCACTTAGATAGAGGGAGGACTTTTGGACACAAGGCCTTCTCCAGATCCGATCCCAGAGCGATTGGGGGCTGGTTGACACTTTGTTACTTGTTCATACACAAATCCACCGAAACACAGGAGTAGGGTATTACGCTTCCCAGCGGCCCGAACCTGTATACATCGCCCGTGTCTCGCGTTTCTTCCTAGCTGGCGTTCTTTCCACATACCGAGAGAGCTTGAGATTTCACCCCAAGCCCCCGGCCGAACCGGCAAAGGGGGGCCTGTGCGGTCTCCCGGTGAGGAGCCACGAGCTCCGTCACTATCAATTAATGAGACTTCATTACTACTACATATGAACATTCACAACCCTTATACTAGAGACAAAATTGGAGAAATATTGAGTTTAATAACTATTTTTTTAGAAAAGATATTACATGTTTTACAATACCCAACTGTAGTGTTAGTACAAATTGTTGAATTCTAAGTTTTCTAACACAAAAAAGAAATAAGATCAGATCTACAATCATTGTACTATTATACTATGTGTAATTTGTAAAACCCGGTCCAAAGTGCAAATGATGGTAACTATATATGGAGTTAAGTGAAAATATAAGTCTAACTCTAGTCCAATGTGAAAATTTGGTAAATAAAGGTTGACCAAAGTGAAATTTACTCTATTATTTATGATAATTTACAGTTGTTATGTGAGATAAAAATTATTTTTGTTAAATAGTATCTCACAAAATAAACTCATATAGATAATAGTCGCATACAATAAATTTATACACTCCATCGATATGCTTCATAAATTTATATTTTATTTATACCCAAAGGGCAAAATGCACTTTATGATAGGAATTCTGTCAACTAACTGAAGGAGAAGGAGAATAGGAGAAATTTAGGGATACAGAAGGGAATAAGCAAATTTTAAGGGCATATATGGGTTTGGGCGAACTTTCAGTGGTACACAGAGAAATTTTCTACTTATACGCAATATTATTAATTCCTTATGAAAATATACCCATGTATATTATATGGTATTATGATTTCTCTCTAATTATAAGTACCGGTGAAATCATGCATGTTGGCTCCCACATCACTCGCATTGTGATATCACACGAAAGGCGCTTCCTCCCATAAAAACCCAATTTAATATCACAATGTCCAAATTTATTATATAGGATGTGTCACATTCAGTACTATATTCACTTCTTTTTTTTTACGGATGGAGTATAATGCAAATGTGACAACGGGACAAAGGATATGAGCATGACGGATGAGAGGAACGTACGAAATGATAAACAAAGTTTGGCACGCATTCTGGTAGGTTGATGATGGTTAATGTGTGGGAGTAAATGTGGAGGTCAGACGACGGCTGATCGTCACTTAATATGGGTTGCTGTTGCCTTTAATTCGATCGATGGGATAAAGATCCTTCCCCAAAATTTTTTACCAATCACATCGAACATTTAAATATCTGCAGAAAGTATTAAATATAGGCTAAAAAATAACTAATTGTACATATTGCGACTAATTTGCAAGACGAATCTTTTAAGCCTAATTGCTCCATGATTTGACAATATAATGTTACGGTAAACATTTGGTAATGACTGATTAATTAGGCTTAATAAATTCGTCTCGCGATTACTGACGGATTATGTAATTAATTTTTTTATTAGTGCCCGAACACCCATGAGACACCGTGTATAATAACCATTGTGACACGCCAAAACTTTACACCCCTGGATCTAGACACCCCCTAAATGGATGCATCCATCGATCGATCATCTGTACCAGTAGTATATTTTTAAGGTATGTGTGTTACTTAACTCTGCCATGACTTCTCCGTGTCCGGCGTAATTCATGGCTCATTCCTCTCAACTGCGTAAAACTAAAGATAGAATTCACTCAGTACCATTGAGTTTTGCCCACTTCTACAATATACCACTGACTTTGTCAAGTTGAATAATATGCCATCGAGTTTTCCTTAACCTCTATTGCGTGCCATCACAGCCCAGTTAGCATCCGTTAGTGTTGTAAAAAGACCTATTTGTCCCTAACTCATTATACATGGTATACATTCACTAGGACGCCATCCGTGGCCGCCTGTTTGCGGTGACGACTGAGAAGGCGGTTGTGGCAGAGTTGGGGACGAAAGCGCTAGGATGCCGGCGGCGGTAGACGCGTGGTCGGAGGCGAGGTCGGCAACTGGCCACGGTGGTTGCGGCGGAGGGGAAGGAAGCGCCAGGATGCCGCGCGGCCGGTGGCACATCGAAGGGACCCCGATGACCGGCGGCGCGTCGATAGGGAGGCCGGCAAGCCACTGCACGTAGATAGGGACCCCGGCGCCCGGCCGCGCGTTGATGGGGAGCCGGGCGCCTGGCCGCGCGTCGTCGGGGAGCCGGCCGGCCGGCGGCGCGTCGATGGGGACCCCGGTGACCAGCCGCGTGTCGATGGGGAGGCCGTCGACCGGCCGCACGTCGATGGGAGGCCGCCGAGCCGCCGCGCGTAGATAGGGACCTCGGCGCCCTGCCGCGCGTCGATGGGGAGCCGGGCACTCGACCGCGCGTTGTCGGTGAGCCGGCCGGCCGGTGGCGCGTCGATGGGAACCCCGGCGACCGGCCACGCGTCGATGGGGAGGCCGGCGAGCCGCTGCACGTAGATAGGGACCCCGGCGCCTGGCCACGCTCGAAGAGGAGCCGAGCGCCTGGGCGCGCGTCGTCGGGGAGCCAAATGGCCGGTCGTGCGTCATTGGAGAGCCGGCCGGCCGGCGGCGCATCGATGGGACCCCGACGACCGGCCACACGTCGATGGGGAGGCCGGCGACCGGCCGCGTGTCGATGGGGAGGCCGGCGAGCCGCCGCGCGTCGATGGAGAGGCCGACGACCTGCCGCGCGTCGATGGGGAGCCAGCCGGCTGCGCGTCGTCAGGGAGGCAGACGGCCGGCGGCGCGTCGTTGGGGAGCCGAGCGGTCGGCGTTCCATCGATGGGGAGTCAGCGCCGCTCACGGGGAGGAGAAACTGTTGAGATTATAGACATATAATGATTTAATCTATTCCATAAATAAATCATGACATTACAGATGAAAACTAGCATGAACGCATCATTAGATCTACACATGTAAACTACACAGTATAACATGAACAGATCAAATATGCGCAACATATTGAACACGTACCGAGGTGACGGAAAGACCGGCTGCTTGGTCGAAACTTTTCGCAAGTGTCTACGAAGGCACGAAACACGCGAGCGAAGAGGAAGGCGAGCCGTCGCGAACGAACAGGGAGCAGTCGCGCGAAGCGCTTCCCAAAAACCTTATTGCCGCCTTCTCCCGGTGCAGAACGTCGAAGACAGAGGTTCCGGAGACCTGCTCTCCCGATCGCCGGTGCACGCCGGCGAGCGGGATGGAGTAGTCTACGAGCGACGGCGCAGTACAGAGTAGGAGACAAACCCTAGATTGATCTCGCAAGTGTTGCGTGAAGACGGCAAGTCGGTTTATATAGAGAAGGGTCGCTTGATCAGGGCGCCCGCACGATCTCTACTGCGCGTAACCGAACCGGATAAGTCGCGCGTAACTTATCCGGACTCCACGCCGTTTGCACGCACCGGATTTTTCGGAACGTTTCCAAAACAAAAACGAATCCGAATTTGCAGCAAAACAAAACTGCAAAAGGAGGCTGCATCTGCGCAAGGGTGAGGAGCCAATTTTTCGGACCATTCGACGCGTACGTCGTGCACGCGCGCCGCCGGCCCGGCCCGGCGAGGCGAGCGAGCGCGCGCGTGTGTTTCCCCTCTTCTCTCCACCACACATGCTTCAAGTGGCTAGGAGGGCATCCTTCCTTTTAAGGAGGTCCCCCTCTCCTAGAATAAGCAAGGTGGTACTAAACTCCACATGCATGCCATCCCATGAGGTGGGCTTTTGTGATTTTTCAAAGAATTAATCTTCGAGTGGGCTAAGGCCCATTCATTAATTCCAACAATCCCCCACCAAATCTCAAAATCCCACTGAGATTTGCCTTTTCCAATGTACTGTTTATATACCAGCGGTTCGATGGAGACCAATTAAGGTTGAACATCCACCTAGAACTCCAAGCTACACTTACTCACAACTTGAACAATGGACTACGCCTTGAATTGCAAGTCTTGTGCAAGCAAGTTTCACTCAAAGTCTTATCTGGTACTAGACCGTCTGTAGACTACCCCTCGGGTGGAGCGTATAAGTCATACTCCTAGGTCTTTAGTAAGCTTCCTAGAAGATTCACCCAAAATCTTCATAGACTGCGACCAACAGTCAAGCTCACAAAGGTGAGTTCTTTCAAGAATGCTCTGCAGGACAACATCTTTGCTAATTAAAGCCAACAGAACTCATTAAGGCATAGCCAACCTGCCTTGCAGCTCACGAGAGTATATGCATCTTCACTTGGAGAGGGTATATATATTGGTACTCTCCTATAGTTTATTAATGGTTTGTTCTTCCCAGGATCTAATTCACGGGATCTCCGATCACATAGACTGGGTTACCACCATAGTATAACTCACATGGGTCTCAAACCCATCTCCTTCGATGCATTGTCTATCACATTTCGTGATAGTCCCTTCGTGAAGGGATCTGCCAGGTTTCTCGCTGTTTGGATGTAATCCAACGTTATAACTCCGGAGTTTCTTAATTTCCTGACAGACTTCAATCGTCTTTTCACATGTCTAGACGATTTCATATTATCCTTAGAACTATTCACTTTGACAATTACCGTTTGATTGTCACAGTTCATAAGGATAGCCGGCACCGGTTTTTCAACAACAGGCAGATCCATTAATAGATCACGTAGCCATTCTGCCTCAACAGTAGCAGTATCCAGTGCCGTTAGCTCTGCTTCCATGGTTGACCTCGTCAAAATTGTCTGTTTGCAAGACCTCCATGAAACAGCACCACCACCCAGTGTGAAAACATATCCACTAGTGGCTTTGATCTCATCCACATCAGAGATCCAGTTAGAATCACTATAACCCTCCAGTACCACAGGATACCCAGTATAGTGAAGCCCCAATTCCACAGTACCTTTCAGATAGCGCATTACTCGCTCAAGCGCACGCCAGTGATCATCTCCCGGATTTGAGGTAAATCGGCTCAACTTGCTCACAGCAAAGGAGATATCAGGCCTAGTTGCACTAGCCAGGTACATCAACGAGCCAATGATTTGGGAGTATTCCAGTTGATTCCTAGCAATTCTCTTGTTCTTGCGAAGCAACAAGCTAGGATCATAAGGTGTTGGAGAAGGCTTACTATCAATGTAGCCAAAGCGATTCAAGATCTTCTCCACATAATGGGACTGCAAGAGTGTAATCCCATTCTCACCTCTAATTAGCTTAATGTTTAAGATAACATCAGCTACTCCCAAATCTTTCATATCAAAATTTTGAGACAAGAATGATTTAACCTCATTTATCACCTCAAGGTTTGTCCCAAATATCAGTATGTCGTCAACATACAAGCACAAAATAACTCCCTCACCCCCACCATGGCGATAGTACACACATTTATCTGCCTCATTGACTGCAAAGCCTGCAGATGTCAATGTTTTGTCAAATTTCTCATGCCATTGCTTAGGAGCTTGTTTCAGACCATACAAAGACTTCAACAATTTGCACACTTTGCCTTCTTGACCTTCAACTACAAACCCATGAGGTTGATCCATATAGATCTCCTCATCCAGCTCTCCATTAAGAAAAGCTGTCTTAACGTCCATTTGATGAACGAGAAGACCATGTGAGGCTGCTAGGGAAAGTAGCACACGAATTGTGGTCAATCTAGCAACAGGTGAGTAAGTGTCAATCACACCACCAGAACAAACTGAACATACACATGAACTTGTCTCTGAGGAGGATGTCAGTGAAGCAGCAGAAACAGCAGATCAATTTGGTGTGGATGATGTGCTAGGCACTGTGATTTTAATTCCAACAGAAGCATGAACAGAAGCATCGGCAAAACCAGCCATAGTAAAATCACAGTGCCTATACCGACACATGAACTTGATTTTTCTCTAAATGACTAAAACAGCAGCAGATCGATTTGGTGTGGATGATGTGCTAGGGTATTTTAGTCATTTAGAGAAAAATCAATACAGCAAACGGAGGCCAACTAATGGCTCGTGGACGGCGATGGCACGCAGTGGAGGTTAAGGAAAACTCGATGGCATATTATTCAACTTGACAAAGTCAGTGGTATATTGTAGAAGTGGGGAAAACTCAGTGGTACTGAGTGGATTCTCTCAAAATTAAATGGTTTTTTATTACACCCCTAAATAACTAATACTTCCGCGCAATGGTTCTCCCTAAACTATTGAAGCTTGACAAAATACCCTCCATGAGTAACACATAGCGGTTTTCATTATTTTTGCATCCAAAAAATATGATTTTTACTTACATTGTATTCAACTATATTCCTTGCATCTCATGTTGATATGAAATCAAAGTGTGTTTTATTTATTAATTTATGATGAGCACAATTGGCATGATAGAAAATTGGTTTGATATTTGGAGATTATTTTGGCAAAGTGGTGGTTTTGTTGTCTTTGTGGGACCAGTCAGATTGGGTGGTGAAGGCCGGTCAGACCGGCTAGCCCGACGGTCTGATCGACTGATTCTGTGTCGGTATTAGTTTCAGATTGTTTATTTTGATACTTGTGATTATGACTTTTAAATGATTTCTATACGTATGTAATACTGCTAGGTGCTAATGTTGAGTCAAGTTGGGATATGGTTTCTTGTTTGATTCATGTGTAGGTGTTTCTTGATGCCTCGGGAGAGAGTTGCCGATGATGGATCGGAAGTCAACTTGGGAGGAGATGAGATCCAGATGGTCAGTATATCATGCGGAATGCTTACGCTAAAGAACAACACACGTGGTTGGTGAAAATTCCATGCAGCATACGATGGGAGATTGTGTGTATATGAGATGAGGTGTCAAATTTTCATGGAGTCCAAATTTGAAAAGATTATAGTTTGAGTTGTGATAAGATAAGTTTGTTTCTTGGTACCGGAAGGTTACCTAGTGGACTAGGACTTCTGTTACAAGTTGGATTCGTGGTTTTAGGCTGCCTACCTCGGGTGTAAATAGAGAAGGGGGGGGAGGGGTTGAGGCCTCCCGGTATCGATTTTGTGTGGGTAGAGTTTAGAAAATTAGGGTTTCGAGATAAGTTGAATTTTGTGAGAGGACTATTGTTGTTGCACTTTGTAAACACGAATAGAAGCAATATAGTTCAATCTACTTTCAATGGATCTACAATTTTTGTTTGCTCGGGTTCGACAGTTACGTTAGGGATACGAGCGATCAAACCGACTGCAACCGGCTCCAAGATGGTTGGACTGGCACATCTACAGCGGAAAGACCAGAGATCTGATGTAGGTCAGACTGATCTCCATCAGCTTCGAGGGTAACTTTTAGTTCTGCTAAAAGTTTTCGGCTTTTTATGTTTCTACCATTCACCCCTATCTGGTAGGCTTAGTACTTGTTGTTCGATCCTACAGTTAATAGGTGGCTTATATACACAAGTAAAAACACTGTTTAGAGTGTATTTTAAAATCATAGAAAGAAATTTGAAGTCCGGTTGTATTGCCTTAGGGGGTATTTTGTCCTATTTTCATATATAATTGAGGGGTTTAAAATATCTGGTTTCATATATTGTCGAGAGACCATGTTCTTTTATAGAAGATAGTTAAGGGGTGTAGTGTGACTTATTGCAAATTTTTAGCTCGTGTGATATATTTCATATACATAAATTTTTATTTTTTTTTATTTTAAATTTTTATTTTTTTTTATTTACGTTAGAAAATAAATTTCTAGACCTAAAATTACAGTGCATTTACCTTTTCTGGATCTAAATTTGAATATTTTATTCAAAATTTTCAAGTCTTTATCTAGGTTAGAAGAATATGTTGTTTAACTTTTTGTCAAAGAAAATTTTTTCTAAGATTTGAATTAGGGACGAGAGGGCCAGAGTGATGAGTATAGTTAGGTCGGCATGCATCCAAGGGATGAGCAAGACTGATCTGATGTGTTAGGTTGTCATCCAATGGATTGGAAAGTGATGAGTCTTTTGTTAGATATTATGGCTGATCTAGTAGAGTTAAAAAAAGCTAGTGATTTGATACATGCACAAGGAAAATTTAGTCAGTACTTGAGAAGTAGATTACCCCATAAGATATGTTGTTAGTGCTTCTCTTTTGTTTTTCTTACTATACGGAGAAACCTATGAAACAAAAGCATGCATGCACACATGAGGTAGCTAGCTAGGGTATTGTTAACAGTAAAATTTGGTAAGCCCGGAGTAGTCATCGACTTAGAGTCAGCATCGGCTTCGAAGTCCTGAGATTAGCCGATGAGAGTTGTCAAGTCGTCAGTTGTCGGATTCTTGCTATATTCGGTTAAGGAAATTGATCTACTAAAGGAAGCTTATCCAGAAGAGACCGAGTTCAAAGAGAATGCGGCATGGCAAGTTATCTATTAATTAGGAATAGTTTGTTAGTTTCTTTTCATTTTTAGGAAAGTGTGTTTAGTGTCCTATAAGGACTTTATCTTTTCATTTTATCTTTAGGAAAGTTTCTTTCTTGTCCAACAAGAACTTGTATTAACCCATGGGTATAAATATGTACACCCGGGGTCTATGTAATCTATCTTCACGATCAATACAATTCGGCGCATCGCCACCTTTTACCTTTTCTACTTTATTTTATCGTCCGGCGGGACTTGGCACCTAACGCGGGGCTGCATCGGTGTTCGATCTCCGGCTAAGGGGTAAGTCCAATGTTCCGCCGGCCCGAGTAACTGTATCGTTTACGTCGGCGTCGTTCAAGGCTGCATCAGTACATTCGACCTCCATGATTGCTATGGTTTGGATGATATATTTGCCTACCTATTTATCATATGTCTTTGTTAATCTAGTCTTAGCATATCAATTTAGCTCTATCGGCTGATTCTCGTTTTAGGGTTTCTGCCGATATCGGCTAAATCGCGTTGCTAGATTAGATTAGTTTAGACATCTACCACCCTGAAAACTTAGTCAACGGCTTGATTGTCTAGATATTATGTTTCTTTTCATACTTAGTGCTGCATCAGTTAAGTTTGATCTACTAAGTCGTGTTTAGAACCATAATCTCTAGCCTGCTTCTTGATTGCCAATAAGGGTTTCATTGGGGTTTTAGCCGGTGAGTTATCTGTACATTGCATCGGCTCATAAGGATTGCATATACATATAAGTTGGATTTAGCTGATGACAACAAAGGTTTCACTGTTTAATCTAATCTTGTGGATTTAATGACATCAGACCTCCAACCGATGTGTGCTTTAACCTTTGGATCGATACTTAGTTATCATATCATTATTTTCCGATTGGTTTATACTGGATTATATTGTTATTTTATTACATCATCATCAGCCGATTGCCTTTATATCATCATCTACATTGGACATATAGCTGATTGCTTAAACCCTATCGCTATCGGCTGGTATCGGCTTCGGCTATTATTGGCTATCGGCTGAAACTACTCTATCGGCTTGTCAGCCGATCAGCTGTTTTGATCTACTATTTGCATATCTTGTCAGTTGCAGGATCAAACTGACTGACACGCCCGCATCCCATCAAGATTTGGACCTGCACAGGAGCTAAACAGATCTCCCAGGCCAGTGTGTTCGATTTTTTCGTCAACAGGTATACAAGCACTTTCACAAGATCTGGGTAAAAACATGTAAGAGAGATATGAGATTTATTGTGTATATATGTTGATGTTGTATTGAGCATAGGTATGCGGTTTATATAAGAGACGATTTCAAAACTTAGCAATCCAATCCTAATATCCTTTTTAACTACCAACCATATATTCTGGCATCATCATTAGTCTAAGCACGCAAACAAATATGGATACTTAGACTAGAGTCCAGAGCTGAAATGACAACAGTCAAGATAACCAAAAATGAAGGGCATATATAATTGGTAATTAGGGTGGCCATGCATAGGGTACCGTAATCGATGTGGTTGAAGTCTCAGTGTGTACCGGTGACAAGATAATCACACGTAAAGTGGTGGGCGAGTTGGAAATGCCGAAATGATAGTGAGAGTAAATGTGTCGTCGTTGTACCGGTTTGCAACAAAGATAGAGACATACATGATTGAGGCAATTAGGCAAAGGTGCGGAATATTACATTGGGCAATATGCAATATGCAACTTTAATGGAGAACAAATCGAAGAATATGGATTAATCAACAAAATATTTGTAGCATATGCCACTTATCTTCGACTCATGATGCATGTGCATGCATTCGTTGTCTTTATCTTCTTGCAAGCTAGCAGCTCATCAATCTCACGTACGAACGTACGTACAGGAGGGCTAATGTGCATCTTTTAGAGTGGTGGTCCACTAGATCATGAGAAACAAATTGAAAGCAATAGGACACACACAAAGAGACATGCATAAGGTGCTAGAACACAACTTTATAAATTAAATTGAGTTTAACTAATTAATTTGTTGAACAAGCCTAGGATGAATTCCATCTTGTTTGATTTTTGCAGTTCATTGTGTGTAAACAGCTTTTCTATACTGGTCTCTTTTTTTTTGGGGGGGGGGGGGGGGGAGGGGTGGCTC
Organism: Oryza sativa Japonica Group; assembly: GCF_034140825.1. Lineage (NCBI taxonomy): Eukaryota > Viridiplantae > Streptophyta > Magnoliopsida > Poales > Poaceae > Oryza > Oryza sativa. The sequence continues at coordinate 20,342,116 of NC_089040.1, forward strand.
GGAAGGCTAGATCAGATTTTTGTGCAAATAAAGAGATTAGCATCAGTGGCTCAACCTTATAGTATCTGTAGAGCAAAAGGAATGTCATGTTTAAGTACTAATAATTCATATGCAGTCTGCCTTAAATGAGAGATTTACTATCTAGTTTAATTTGCTGCAGTACACGTCTGTATGGCAGCGTGCAAATGGAGTATGAATTTAAGAATGTGTGTGAAATTAAGGCATGCAGGCCAGGCTCGAAAGAGAGTTAATACAAGTAATATCAAAGATGAGAGACATAATAATGAGAAGGAGCTAGCATTGCTGTAAACCCGAGGTATATCGTGCGCACCTGTCCATGCATGTATCACTCAATTACCTTCATTGCTTCCTCTTAATTTACATACATGTTCAGCTAGAATAATGTTGATGAACATAGGAGCATTTGGAAGTGGTCACGCTCGAGGGGCTCTTACATAATGGCATATAAATGAGTCGGCTTGTTGCACTGTCACGTAGAATATAAGATATACTTTATTACAGTATAGTTTTTATGAAATAATTATTATATTCATATTCGAATCTATTTTCTAGTGGTTATATTTTGTACACTACTATATAATAGATTTTTTTCGGATAAGACCCCCTCTGAATTGTAGTTGGACCATAGTTGCCCATGCATAAAAAATATAGTTTAAGGGCCACATTTGAAAATCTATCTTTGCATCCGGCCTCTTAAGATGCCCTCGTGCGATAAAAGATGCATTATCACAGGCACACCTCTTAAGGGTCACTTGCGAAAATATTTTCGCAGGGCAATGTGGAGAGCAAGTTGGCCCCATGCATCCCTGAACCTATTTGGAAAACATAATTGTTAGTAGTGAAGTATTTATTCAGTATACTGATGACCGAAACTTGCCCATTATGTGCTCCACCAAATCTCTTTTAACAAGGTTGTGCGTGCCTTGGTTTCACTTAGCAAAATCTCGATGAATTAGCACAACATAAATTGTTAGTAGTGAAGTATTTATTCAGTATACTGATGACCGAACCTTGCCCATATGTGCTCCACCAAATCTCTTTTAACAAGGCTGTGCGTGTCTTGGTTTCGCATAGCAAAATTTCGCTGAATTAGCACAACATAATGTTATGGGGACTTAATCTCGTAGTCACCCTCAAACTCAGGGCGGAGCTACATATAGCTAGGGGGGTGCCTAGGAACCTAGTTAAAAAAAAGGCAAAATTTGCTACAGGACATCCAAAAAACATGTAATTAGCTGGAGGACACCGTAAAAACGTGTATTTACTGTAGGGCATTGTAAAAAACTGGTAATTAGCTGTTGTACACTCATGGCATTATTTTATTATTTTTGAAGGAAAAGAGAGAGAAACAACCATGTAAATACGGTTCTACCCTTTGAATTCTTTTCTTTTTCTTTGTTCTTTTCTCTCTCATTCTCTCTCTTCTCTGTTCTGTCTTCTTGCTTCTCTCTCAATGAGTTCCCAGCGGCCAGGATGAGTTCCCGGCGGAGGCGGCTGCCTTCGATGGCCATCGTCCGACGTTCTCGGCGTCCGGTCAGTCTGCATGGATCAATGGGTTAAACTCAGATCAATCATCAATTCATCATCCATGTCGAGATCGATTGCCATGGCGGTCAATGGCGTTTGGGGTGGGCGCGTGCGAGCGGCAGTGTCTCTCCAGCGTGCTGTGGGCGTGCTTGAGCCTGGACATGCCCGGCGTCGTGGACCCGGTGGCCACCGGCACTGTATCCTCGCGGCTGGCGTCGTCGTCGCGCCACCGTCGCGGACAACGTGACGGGCATCGACGGTGCCCGCCGCAGCGCCGACCTGACACCTTCCTCGGCGATCCTGGTGCGGAGCATGCTCTCGTATATCGAGCTCCAGTTCAGGTCGTCGTCCTCCGCGTCGGCTTCCTGATCGCCACCACCGCCCCGACGAGGTGCTGGAGCAGATCTTCCTCCGCCTCGATGCCCTTCCCGACCTCGCCCGCTCCATGTTCCACCGCCTCATCGCCGCCCGCGCCTTCCTCGGCCGCATCCACAACCTCCACCCGCGACCTCTCCTCGGATTCTTCAAACGGGAAGGACCATCGTGCGAGTTCTTCCCCACCGCGCCACCCCACTCCTCCGTCGCGGCCGCTAGTGCTATCGCCGGCGGCTCGGCTGCACGAAACCCCCCCCCCCCCCTCCCCCCCCCCCCCCCCGGGCGCCCTCCCGACAACGAACGTGATCGTCACTGTTGCCACGGCCACGGATCGCCGCTCCGCTACCAGACCTGTCTGGGAAGAAGGAGAAGGAGAGGGGACTTCCATGTGGGGCCCACGTTGGAGTTATATGAGCCAAGGCAATCTTGTTTTTAATCATTTCCTTTTCCTCCAAAAATAATAAAATAATACTGCGAGTGTCCAGCAGCCAATTACTTGTTTTTTCGATGCCCTACAGCAAATACACGTTTTTACGGTGTCCTCCAGCTAATTACACGTTTTTTGGATGTCATATAGCAAATTTTGCCTAAAAAAAATTTTAGCTATAGTTTGTCTATTTTCACCATATATATACTCTGTTAGTTCAAAATTAGACACCCGTATCAAGCTAAATTTAATTCAAATCAGAGTAAAGCAAGCAAGTGGAACCCTCTTTATTTTGTGCTAGCTCCGCCCCTGCTCAAACTCATGTGCGTCCATAGGCCCTAGGTGACATTCATCCTTCACAATCATATTGTGTTTTATAATACATCTCGTCATTATATTGATAATGCCCGATTGCTCCCATAAGTGAGTAAGAGTAGTGACCACCTCGAAACAGGCTATTAATATACCAAATGCACATTCAACATCTTTTCTCGTTGATTCTTGATGAAGAGGAAACATTTTTTCCTTCTCCAATTGACGATGCCAGATCGACTGAACAAGAGTTGCCCATTCTAGATAGATTCCATTGGCGTATAGTATCCCAAATTATATTAATTTCCACTGTGTAGCGCATCCTTATCGATATACCCATGAGTTAATAAGTGAATGTATGGGATTGGTTCAAAACACTGATCTCATCATTTGATCCTGCTACACCGAACAAACAATGCCAAATCCACCGGTCACAGGATGCCACTGCCTCCACGATGATTGTTGCTGCACCATAGTCTCCATGTGTGTACATTGCTTTCTAACTGTTTGAGCACTTCTTCCACTTCTTCTATGATATGTTGAACATCATCAACGGTGGGTTTCCTCATATATTCCAGTCTGAATATTGCAATGATGCCTTGATGCATGTGTGCGGTTGCTCTTTTTTTTTTTAGATAATGGAATATACACGGATGCTCTTGTGTTCTTGTTGTTGATTTGTATTGTGGATGCGGAATAGGAGGGCATCGATGTGCTGGGCTGTGAATTTTAGAGAGCCGCTTGAAGCATCGACTTGATTCAAGCCATCCTCTATGTTTTTATTTATTCGAGGGAACACATCAATGTCGGTTTTAAAATGGGTACCGACAACCCCTTCATCAGTGCCTAATTAGCTGTAGTGTCGGTTAGGAAACCGGCACTGATATGCCTTTTCAACTGGTATTGTTGACGATTTCTGTATTTGTGGCAAGGTTTAGATGAGGAAAGGCTCCTTATTTGACGGATCGATCGAATCAATCGTGCCCAGCAGGCAGCAAAGTATGCATGCATGGCCAAACCATAGATGGTGGGCCCACACACTCTGGCTCTCCTCCCTCCTTCTACCGTACCTCAACGCCGTTTCCTATATTTATGTCACCTCGCCTTCGACTACGTACATACCACCCTGCGCTTGTCATCAAACAACGGTCGACCTCAAACCACCATCAGATCGATCGAGCTTGAAACAAATTAAGCCACCAAAAGCAACATTCCCTTGGTGACCGTAGCTAGACTCATCCATCATCCATGGGAGACGCGCTGTGTGATCAGCTCCTCTTGGTGGACAGCGACGGCGGCGAGTTCATCCCCCACCACGCCGACGCCGACGCCGACGACCTCTTCACCATCCTCGAGACGTGGGAGGGCTGCGCCAACGTCGTCGCCGGCGGCGCCCCCGCGACCACGACGACGTTAGGTAGTCCTATTGCCGCCGCTGCCTGCATCTCCGGCGTTGTTGGTGGGCAGAATCATCAGCAGCTGCCGGAACCTGCCGCCGCGAAGACCGTGCCAGCCACCAATAACAAGCGGCGGGAGGAGGAGGTGGCGGACCGTGACGGCGACGGAGACGACGACGACGGTTCGCCGCAGAAGAGGCGCAAGTGCTGCTCGCCGGAGTCTTCGACGACGGACGTGGCGGCGGCGACGACGCCCAAGACGGCGCACATCGCCGTGGAGCGCAACCGGAGGAAGCAGATGAACGAGAACCTCGCCGTGCTTCGCTCCCTCATGCCATGCTTCTACGTCAAGCGGGTAAGATCGTCTACACATCGATATAAGCCTCTAACTATAAGTGATCTACCCCATGTGTCTTAAAAAACCAATGTATACAAACTTTCTTGCTATGAATCTGGACATAGCCTACGGTTACTTCTAATTAGAAGCTATTTTTTTCACGACAAAGAAAGTATATAATATATAGCCTGAGTTGAACTTTTGGAATAGCATAGTTTACTTCTAGTCAGAAGTTCATTTTTTTAGATTGAGAAAGTATGTAATATCTAGCTAGCTAATGTGATTGGTGCACGAACAAGTTAGATTCTCCAACTAGTCTCCATGGATTGGGTATCAATCATTTATGATCCTACACGCACTATGCCATCTATCTGCTAGCTAGTCGATCATATCACATCACTTATTGGCACAGGCATCCGGTCCTACGTAACGTAGTACGACAGTACTACCAATACTGTCTCATGCATCAATGCATATGGTATATGGACCGACCTACTCCGTGAAAATTCTCAGTTTAGACTTTAATTCAATCAGCTGTACAGGCAAAGAGCAGGGATTCTACGAATGCATATACTCAAGTAGAGAATCTCAATTGAAACTAACACTCCTATAGATAGCATGTTTTTTTTGCCTTGCCAGCGCTGGAATATAATGCAACCATGCATATATATATATATATATATATATATATATATAGTTAACATCTTAGGCTCTATTTATTTATTTGGTGCAATAGATAACTACTCTGAGATAATATACATATATATAGTTATGTTAGACCAAGTTACACTATTTGTTTCTCTGAAATAATATACATATATATAGTTATGTTTGACATGTATTAATTTGAAATTTTGAATTGATCAGGGAGACCAGGCATCCATCATAGGAGGAGTGGTGGACTACATCAAGGAGCTGCAGCAAGTATTGCACTCGCTGGAGGCCAAGAAGCAGCGCAAGGTCTACACCGACCAGGTGCTCAGCCCACGGCCGCCGGCGACGGTGGCGGCGTCGTGCTGCAGCCCGCGCCCACCGCAGCTCAGCCCCAGGCTGCCGCCGCAGCTGCTCAAGTCCACGCCGCCGCTCAGCCCGCGGCTCGCCGTGCCGATCAGCCCCAGGACGCCGCCGACGCCCGGTAGTCCCTACAGGCTCCTCCGGCTGCCGCCGCCGCCGCCCCCGGCGTCCGGCTCCAACTACGCGTCCCCGGCGATGACGCCGACCCACCACGAGACGGCGGCGCCGTCGCTGGACGCCATCGCCGCCGAGCTGTCGGCGTACGCCAGCAGGCAGGCGCTGGGCGGCGGCCTCCTCCTCCCCGACGTGAAGGTGGAGTTCGCCGGCGCGAACCTGGTGCTGAAGACGGTGTCGCAGCGGTCGCCGGGGCAGGCGGTGAAGATCATCGCCGCCCTGGAGGGCCGATCGCTGGAGATTCTTCACGCCAAGATCAGCACCGTCGATGACACCGCCGTCAACTCCTTCACTGTCAAGGTGTGTACTGCTAGTCTGCTACTGCATGGCACAGCTATTTCAGCTCTTGCGCTCATTATGTGATTATTATTACCCCCTTCATTTTTAAATGATTGACACCGGATACGTGCACTATTTATTTTTAAAATTTTGAAAAATTGTCTTCTTTGCAAAATATTTACAAACACTATAAGGGTTATTAAGTGTGAAACTTTTGATCACTTTAATCTAACAATTTAAGAGTAATTAGTGGTCAAAGTTCTAATAGTACACTGAAAGTTGCTAGATTTTTTAAAATGGAGAGAGTATGTGTCCTAATCACAATTATTTAAAAAAATTAAAACTGAATTAATGTTTAACAAATTTTTCTCATAATTAGTATTTTTTTTAAATAAAGGTACGAGCTCTGCATTTCATTTAGAAAAGAAAATCAAAAGTCGCAAGTGTAATCGTTGCAACATTTTCAGCTCTACCATTTATAATTAACAGAAGCCTTCATATAATTAACCATATTATTGTCACTAAGATTGTTGATATGTACACATGAACAAAAGATCTCATAGATGAGTGCACTGCTTGAGGCCGTGTGGAGGACACAGTAAATGTGAATGGAACATTTGAAAGGAAACTGTTTAGGGTACAGTGCCGTATCAAAAGAAATGCATTTGTTTCATGTGAGTTTCCCATGAAGTGCATGTATGGCTAGCTTAACAGCTAGTACTGCCCAAGCATGTTGAAGCAATGAAGCTGCACTGCTCATAAATGTGGTAGGGTATACAAATGTCTATGTTCTGCCCGGACATCTGTATGGTAGTATAGTATATATATCAGAGACCAGACAGTGTACTGGTACTTCACTGCATGCCTTCACTGTTACATGGTGGTATATCTGCATTTTCACAGTTCTTCAGGATGGGTGCCAATTGGTAACATACATTAATTCATGGTATAATATATTGGTACACTTGTATTGGAAACAAATTTAATACTAAAATTTGTGGCATCTTCGAGTATCTAGGAGTGAAAGTTTATCATGACATTGACAAATCTTACACGTAACATTTTTTATCCTACGGTAGTTTTCAGGTTTCCGCTGCATATTTCTCCTATATATTTTTCCTATATAGGCATTCTTACAAAAATTCCTCGGGTTTCTTCGCTTCCATCCTATTTAATTAGATTATACTGGGCTGAATTTTAGTTTATTTTCATAAATAGGGCCATAACATCATGCATCAATTAAATATGACCTATGTAAATCATGTAAACATATATATGTCAGTTTCCATTTAGTGCAGTGTTGTCACGCTTTCACGTCATCTTATTTAGTTTTTGGACCATTAGATTGTAATTGTTTTGCTCTTGGGTTGATGCATGAAAGCACTTCCTTTCTGTGAAGAAACTATATATGGAATGCTATGTGATAAGTTTTAGTTTATAAGATGAAATTAACATTCCTATGATTTAATATTTTGGTAAATTATAAAATCTTCACTGTGCTTACATTTTTCTAGTATATCTTTGGGCAGATTGGAATTGAGTGCGAGCTCAGCGCTGAAGAGTTGGTACAGGTGATTCAGCAAACGTTCACATGACTCACGCATGTTTCGACCGACCAACTGTTGAAGCTGAAATTAATTAAGTATAGCATGCAGCAGAAACAGAGCGAACAGCCAAGGGAGCACTAGAGTCGACAATACGTGTTGGGCTCTCTGTGTACGAGTGTGTCTGCATTTGCGAGATGAAATTCAATTTAGTTTCAATTCAGATTTGCCTCTAGTGCTCATCATGCACGTGCTAATTTTGCATTTATTTTTGTCTTTTTGTTAATTCTCGTGCAAATTGATTTTTCTACATATATAGGACTATCGGATTCAATATTATGTCAACATTTGTCACGTGTAGCTCAGCAGCTATGAAGCAATGCATGCTCATACGAAACTAGTATATTTTTTTATCAGCATATAGAGACATCAATACATTACAAATTCACATAGATAAAGAGGTAGTATTATTTGCAAGTCGATCATAGACATACACCATACAAACAATTAGAAACAAAATATATATTGACAAATATCGATATAAAGTGTAATTTCTATCTAGATGTCAACTCCAAAGATGATCTATGTAGTATAGTTAATGCATGCATGTAAGCACTTTTTTTTACTCCAACATACTGATCCATTACATCTCCGAAGATTGTGAATTGACTAGTAATCCTGAACGTGCAATGCACGTAGCGACCAATTTGAATAAAACCAAAAAATTGTTGTCTACAATCAAACATATTTTTTGCTGCTATCGAAAATAATCTGCCATCAGAGTACAGAGCTACTGAGAGTAAGGATGCATAGCACGACACATACAACTCATACATACTCCCTCCGTCCTATAATATAAGGGATTTTGAGTTTTTGCTTGCAATGTTTGACTGCTCGTCTTATTCAATTTTTTTTGAAATTATTATTTATTTTATTTGTGACTTACTTTATTATTTACAGTATTTTAAGCACAACTTTTCGTTTTTTATATTTGCAAAAAAAATTTGAATAAGACGAGTGGTCAAACGTTGCAATAAAAAACTCAAAATCTCTTATATTGTGGGACGGAGGGAGTATAGAATGAGAATGCTGACCATCAACCTACAGGAATAACAGCGTCAAACCCACAACCGCCAAGCCTACATACTCAGAATATGCATAGCATCTGCCAAGTCACAAGCTCATGTTTATGAGCTATAATAAAAAAATTTCGGGTTATTTTTCACGGAATGATCTCCTCCTATATATCTAAAATCTATTTCACATGCCAATTGATACTGAAATCTGTTTCTTTTTTCTCTGCAATGTGCCCCTTGTGACGGTATGAAGTATGAGCACATGCACTTATACAGCTCCACCAAACGTGTGCCACCGTTTTTATTGACGGAAGAGTAGAAAAAAAATTATAATACCATTGAAGATTGATTTATCACAAAAAGCATGGTAATCTGAAGATGGCAAATCACAACTGAAAATAATTAATCTTACCACCTGTGACCAGTTCCAGCCACTACAGGGGCATCTTGAAACCTCTGATTGTGATATTTTTGCTGTGCTAATAGCTCTCGAGCAAGCAAGCTGATGTGCTTTAGCTTCACGAAAAACGATAATGTGGCTAATCAGATGCATAAGAGCCTCTAACAAAAGAGATGAATTCATACAAGAATAAGGTGGTATGAGGGACGTACTCCCTCTCCTCAAGGAGCCTCATAAGTTCCAAGTTCTTCAGGAATTGGCACAAAATACAGAAAAATACATCACCGTTTAGCAAACAGGTCCAACTCTAAAATTAATAGAAGCAGTCATAGGGATTGAGAAGATTAGAGAGAGATGAGATCCTTGACCAGCCGCGTGATTCCTTCCATGCCCGCATCCACGGCACAGACCGTCCCGCCCTGCTCCACGGCCGCTGATGTGCGCATCAAGTTTGTGATGTCGCACATCGTCTTCCTCCTCGCTACAGCCCCACCCTTGGGTATGGAGCTCACGCCGCCTGCCGCCTCCCTCCTCGATGCAGCAGCATCGGCCGCACATTGGAGGAGGTCGTCGGAGCGACAAATCAAACCACGCAGAGCGTAGGACAGGAGTTCTGTACAGCCGGGCAGCGCAGCAAGGCAGAGCCGCTGGAGTACTGGAGTCCGATTTGGTTGCAACAGCGACAGGGGCTGGGGCTGAGATGGTTCCATGCATGGATGTCGGCGATGGCGGCGGGCCGGCGGCAACAAGGGCAAGGGCATTGCCCGGAGGTGGATATCACGTCTAAAAGGGCTGGTCGTCAGGCTGCGGATGGAAGGTCCGGGAGATGTGGAACGAAGCCACAAAGCGCGGCAGGGAGTAATGCCGGCCGAGCGTGATTGACGGGGGAGGGGCAGAGAGGAGGGCATCTCGGCGTCGTTTGAGGAGGTTAGGTGCGGCCGCGTGGGTGGGCAACCGGAAGCGCGTGATGAATGTACGTCGGTGGGGATGGGGCGGTGAATGCGCGCGCTGGATTACTGCGTTGCACGATGGATGAATTAGCGGGAATAAGTGATTTGGCCATCCGATTGCAAAGGTACAACTCCTGCTTTTTATATTAGTATAGATGTGTCCTCCCTCGACAGCAACATTCTTAAAACATGCCTATAGGTACAAATTATTTTCCTCCTATTTTGCCTCCCCTGAACTGAATCTCTATACTTTCTCAGCTGATCATGGGGCAACCTCTTTTCTTTATGCCTATGAACTATGAAGAATTGGTTAGTTGATCACAGACTTCAGTGCTGAAAATAATTTCAATCACTGCCTAAAACAATGAAAGGTCACAGTTTACAGTTAAGCAGACTATGGGGCAGTAACCTGCAGTTTCTCAGTCTAAAACAATGTGAAAGTCGCGGATGAATGTTTGGTTGAACAATTACGGGAGAACTAATTATCATTTCTTTTCATTGATCACCCTAGTACTAAGTATCTATTAGTAGCCGAGTAACATGGAGCTACAGCCATTTATCTCACCAATAAAGTTCAGATCCATTTTTTTCTTAAAAATCTTTTTACAGAACAATTAAGCTAATGAAGCAATGAATTCATGGTTTGAAACTGATATAGCTGAGGGCATACAACTTACGACTCACAACATTAATGCATCAAGAAAATAGTAAGGGTGCACATGAAATCCATGTAGCCAATAAAATGAGTAAAAAAGAAAATAGTCAAATCTCATGCACTCTTTCACATTTGTTTTCAGATTTATTATTACTTATTCAGAAGGGTTTATACAAAGCAAAATTATGTTGGGCACAATTCTTTTGCATCCTTAGTCTGCAAAAATAATGAAGAATCTGAGCTCCTCTTATCATCAATTGGTGTGCCTAATATTTTGGAAGCCAATTTGATGAACTGAATAGAAGCTTCTTAAACATGCCCCCACACACTTATCTTGTCGATAGAGCAGAAGACTGAAGCATCCTAATCACTAAAGAGAATTTTGGATGGTCAAAAACTGATAATGCATCATCTATCTCAATCAAACCGAGTCAACATATGACTAATTACTTGAAGAAGCTGCTCAATCAAGCAAATAAACTAAATAATGAATCAAGAAACATTGGAAAAACATATATATACAAATGTACCATGTTATTATCACTTGTCATCCACTCATTGAACGTGAGAAACTGAGTTGCATGGAACTGTGGTGGCGCTGGGGCGGAAGGGGCAACCACCACGGCGCCTTCAGGGGCACGATGCGGTGGCGTGCAGCGAGGAGTCGCGAGGAGGCACGACAGCGAGTGAGATGGTCCGACGATGGAGGCATGACCAGGGTTTGATCTATCGGAAAGAGGAAAAATTTTGGGGGTCAGCGAAATTACGAAATTACCGAAATTTCGGATTTTTTTTCAGAAATTTCGTACGAAATTTTCAAGCAAAATTTGAATTTAAACTTCAAAATTGGGGAAAATTGACCTACACCTTAACGGAGTAGCAGAGCAAGAAAGGGAACACAGGAGAATGAAACAGCAAGATGCATGTGAGATCCCCACAGCTTGGACTGCCGTTGTCGTCGATGCAATGCGCCGGCGAGTGCATCCGCCGCTGTTCAAGCCAACGGACGGTAGAGCGCCGTTGCTGCATGTTGCCAGATCGAGAGCCGCTGCTGTCTTCGTGAGTTCGTGACCACGTCGAGCCGGAGAGCTCGCTCGCCGATTCGCATCGCCTCAGTCAGAAACGAGCGGCGGCGCCTGCACGTCTATTGGACTTCGCCGGATACCGCTGCGCCACACCGCTGAGGACTGTGGACTGTGGCGGCCGCGGGGGGAATCAAGCGGAGCGAGTGAGGGGGCGGGGATTTGCGCGGCTGAGAGGAAGAGCGAGGAGGCGACGGGGATTGGCGTGGCGTTGTCATTGCTAGTGTTGTGGAAGACGGTATGCGGATGTTGGACGGAGAGGGTACCGTCAAACGATTAATCGGAATACGGTCGATTAATCGGAATTTAACGGAAATTTAACGTTTGTACAAATATATGTACCTAGTTGATAATAGTTTGCCTTTTTAGGAGAGGAAAATACATTAACTTCATATATATTTGAGATTTTTTTTCTTGAGACCTATTTGAAATTTAAACAAAAGATTAACATAAAATCTTGGATATCGTATTACATTTGGTAGAGGATTAGATGGAAAGAACATGTTGCTGTGAGTTGCGGGAAATTCGGAAGGGCAAATATACAGCTACATACTACAGAACACAGTAATGGGTTGGGTTGTTGTGGGCTGGGCCATGTAATAACGGTGATTATACGGCCGATTAATCAGAAAACGTCCGATTAGTCGCTAATTATGGGGTTTACGCGTTCTTTACCAAGTAATGAAGGCCGTATCACCATGTCGTGACGGACTGCTCACCGTTACTGAATTAACGGACGTATTAACGGCCGTACTATCCGTTTTCCACAACACTGGTCATTGCGCTCTCGGGGGCGGAGTCATCGCGTGCGCCAGGACGGAGTTATCTCGCATGATGGGAGGTGGAATAAGTGGGATTGGCGAATTAGATGAGATGAGATGGTGGATGGATGGAAGAGATTAGATGAGATGATTTGGCTAGTAGGATTAGAGGGGGGCAACTCCTTCTTTTTATATTAGTATAGATGTTGCTTTGAACACAAAATAGATGTAGGACTAGTACGTTTGAAGTCGTTGAACCAAATAGGCCTAGGTGGAGTGAATGTGTAGCCCAAGCTCATTCATCGCATGAAGTAAGATGTATTGCAAGCTAGCTTTTCGTTAGCACCTTAGAAGTTTCACCCTACACATTAGAAATTAAATTACTATTAGTTTTAATACAATTCAAAAAAATATAAACAAAAATTATGAGATTAATGTACCATGTCAATCCGATGGTTTGCAAAGTCTGAGAGTCATGTCTTCTATATCGTCGTCATCTTCAAGCCTTTTTAGTTTGAAAGAACGATTAAATTCAGGGAAGAGTAGCTCAATTTATATCTCGAGCTGGTTGGTTGATTTCGTGAGAACATCTACCAAGGGCATGGAAAGAGCACCTAGGCCCCTACTGGATTTTGCTAATTGATGACAAACGATTAGGGGACTAATGTGCTTATTGAGTGTATAAATAGGGGATCAGTCTGATGAAGAAGATGATGATGAGATGATAAAGAAGAAGAAATACAATGAGGTTTCGTTGTGATGTGGTAAGCATGTTGGTAATACATGCCGACGCAATGGAACATGCATGGGAGAAGGACAAGCAGAGTTTTGGCACCGAGGACTCAATGTAGTGTTGAAGGAGTAAGTGCTTGGTACAACACCGACGTACCAATCGAGGCTATAAGAAGTCATGGGTTAATAAGGATCAATCTTTGTTGAAAAAGAAGCGTATGGGGCAAGCCTTGGAAGATAGAAGATCAACTTGTTCTATGTGGTGTACAATCACTACTACAAAACATCAAATAGATGTCGGCACTATAGGTGCCGGAAGTGCTAAAACCGGAACCTATAGGCGTTTTCCCCACCTCCACGGGTTGAAATCGCAAAAAACGACACCTTTAAACAATTATAGGTGCCGGTTCTAAATAATAACCGACAAACATTTAATATGTTCAATGTGTCGATTAATTAAAAACTGACACCCCCTAAATTTGAGCCGAGCCGAGCCGAACTGACCTCCACTGCTCCACATCTTATCCCCTCCTCTCCTCCCCACATCTTATCCATTCCCCCTCTCTCTCTCTCTCTCTCTCTCTCTCGGCAATGACCCGGAGGCAGTGGCCGCTACAGTGTGCGGCGGTGGGAGGGGATGCGGCGGCGGCAGCGGCTCGGTGGCAGGAGGGGAGGCGGCAGTGGTCCGACAGACCGGGAGGTGGCGGTGGTGCCCTCCCCTCTGCCAGATCTGGCGGGAGGGGAGGTGGCGTCGATAGCCCGACGGCAAAAGGGGATGCGGCGGCGGTGGGTCAGTGGCGGGAGGGGAGACAGCGGTGATCCAATGGCCCGACGGCGGCGCCCTCCCCTCCGCTAGATCTAGCAGGAGGGGAGGTGGCGGCGGCGGCCCGGCGACGGCTCAGCGGCAGGAGGGGAGGCGGCAATGGTCCGACGGCCCAGGAGGTGGCGATGGTGACTTCCCTCGGTAGCGGCAGCGGTGGAGAAGGCAGCGGTGCCCTCCTCCTCTCCATCCAACAACGGTGGTGGCAGTGGAGACATCAGTGGCGGCAGTGGCAGTGGTGGTGAAGGCAGTGGAGCCCTCCTCCTCCATCCGATTCTTGATGTGTTCGTTCTTGTTGTGCTCTTGATGAATGTGATGTTGATGTGTTGTTTTTTTGAGGATTATTGACTAGTTTGTGTTCATGGATTTGAGGAAATTTTGGGATTTGGGTATTAGATGGGATCGGCTGGACGGCTCAATGCATCGACTCGATGAATTGAGCCGATTTTTTTTTCTCATGGACGCCTCAAAGGTGCCAGTTTTGGAACTAGCACCTTTGACCCTGGGTAATCAGTGCCGCCTCCTGGGTGCCGGTTGGGAAATATAGGTACCTGGTTGGACAACAATGAGTAGAGACTTTGTCCTTTTGTTATTGGACATCATATGGCGTAAAGCGTTCGGTACCAAATTATGCTTTCCAATGCAGTAAATCTCTTCTTCATTTTCTACATGAGTTAGCTAACTCATGTAGAACCATGCCTGTAGATGTGCCAACAGTATTGAATGATTGAGAACGTACGTCAGTAGATAACTAAAAATAGAAGGAAATATTAAGCTGCAATCTATTTGCCTCCACCAAATGTCTAAAAGAAGTGGATTATACAAAAGATGAGAGAATACGGACAACATCTTTATATAGCACAACCATACTGATGCTGAGTCAAGGCATCTCTGGGCCTCTACCAACTGGTTTGTTAAACCATTCATGATCAAAATAAATATTTAAGAAAAACACTCACCTTGATCTTGCTAATTTGTTCCCGCATGAAACGTTTACTTCTCAGTGCTATTTCTTCAGTGAACCACATTGTTGTTTCAGTGAATGGCATCATGCATTGAAACAGAGCTTACATTTTGTTCAATGTGGTTCAAGACATAAAGGGATTAACAGATCTATTATTTAACCAAGTAAAATGATAATTGTTGCAATCAACAAACTATGCAGATAGAAGATGAACAAAATGAATGGGAGAAGAATACTCACGAAGAATGGAAGAAATATATTGGACTTCAGATCTTCTTTGAAAGCCTGGAAAGCTCACCGAGGCTGCAAGACTGCAATAGTTGGAGCAAGACCGAAGAGAATCGCCCATAGTATGTCTCCTCTACCTAGAAAGCTGCAATAGTCAGATTGTTGAAAGGCTACAAAGCTCGCTCTTGATTCGTTATTTTCTGGCAGTGGTGAGAAGCCAGTCGCCCATATGCCATACTACCATAGCATGCCACCTCCGCTCTGCTTCCTGCCCATGCCCACTATTGCTTCCGCGCGGCACTCAGACATTCACCTTCTCCGATGGAGGTAGGACACTACCCTTCGAGCAAGTGAACATGGCAAGAACCAAGAGGATCTGAAACCAGCTCCCTGGGTGCATGTCCCTCAGGGAGTCAGGGTTCGTTTGATTGGAAGGTGAACTGAAAAAGGCTAGGAGGATTAACCATGGTTGTATTGAGACTCCCCCATTCATGGCGGTGATTTCTGGTGCACAGTTACTTTGCCCGACAGCTATTATGGCAGAATCTAAAGATGAATCGGATGCAAAAGCTGAAGCGGAAACGGAGCCACTGCCATGTCCCTTCGGTTCCTTCCTCGTGTTGCCGTGGATTTGAACAGTCGACTTGTGTTAGTGCTCTGGATGTCGAACATATGCGGATGCGAGGCGGCGGGGAAGCTTTCCATCACCGTATGAGAATGGGCCGAGGTCAGCTAAACAAAGAGCAATTTGGGCTGAGGAGCTGGGCCTGACCAGCAGGAGTAGACAGCAATTTGCACTTGGTTAGTTGTTGAAATGTTGATCCGACAGCTGTAAAGAACTGATGACGTGGCTTCACCTGATGCTTGCTTTATAGGAGTTAATGTTGTAGTGGGTATCAACTATATAAGAAGATGGGATAAGTGTTTGTCTTGAATTCAAAGAAGTAATAGAACACGATAATGAGAGGGACATGCATCTATCGGGACATTATTTGGAAACACAAGAGTAAGACATATGAATGCACATGAAGTCCGACGACAATCCTTCATAATATTATAAATTCATTTCAGTTTAACATTTTTCAAACACTAGAGCGAACTAAATCAGAAAGTTGGATATGTATATGTAGTAAACTGAAGTGAGCCCTATGATTGTACTGATAACTAAATTCTTTAGAAGAAGCTTTAGTAATCAGCGCCGATCAAGGAGCTCCATTGTTTCTTGGAGTTTTAACAAGGACTGGCAAGGCTCTCCTCAGACACATCAGCGAGGGTCCTTAGGTTACACCTGAGCAAGTTCTTGACGAAATAGCATATGTCTTCTTTGGTATTCTCTTCTGGAATGTCCACCACAAATGACTCAATAACAACTGTTCCTGGTTGGCCGTCTATGACCTCAGAGTGCATAGTCAAGGTGGATGAATAGTTATGGCATAATAACAAAAAAGAACGATGGTTAGTACCACTACAAATAAAGATCTTTGGAAATACATGCAACTTTGAGAAAATTGTAAAATCATTGATTCTGCTGCCAAAGTTGACATGTTTTCTTATTTGCTTCCATTCCCTCAACGTGTGGGTCTAAGGCCCACATTTCTGTGAGACAATAGGGACAAGTAAGGTATGGCATGGATTTCTAGTGGCCAGTAAGGATATGGTGCGAAGGTATTTATAGAATATTACAGTTATTTCTTTCTCCATAATTAGGTACATATATTGTTCCATTATCTCGAAAAATGTCTATATTGTGTGTTTCACATATTGGCTTGATAGCAATAACAAAACAAAGGACAATCTTGGAATGATTATAAATATTGAATTGTACCTTCAACATATGATCGCCACCAATAAACTTGACACGGAGGATGTATTCATTATCATCAAGGAACTCTAACCTTTCAATGCTCCTTGTGGCTGGGAGCCCACTTTGAACAATGATCTCCCTAACACTTCCGGTCTCAACATTTCCGCGCATTACACACTTTCTCACAAAAGGTTTGTAAATTTGTGGCTGATCAAACCTCCTCACCAGTGACCAAACCTGTATAATAATGAAGAGATTGAAGGGTATCAAATAAAAATGTAACTAGTATCATATCAGTAGTTTTCACAGAAGTTACAAAGAAACTAGGTGAAACCCCGCGCATTGTTGCGGGAATTTAGTATGAAGATATACATTGAAACATTATGTGAATTATGTTGGATGATAATTTAACATGTTTGTGTTTGAAAAGTTCTTAAATTATAAAAACTATAAAGATATAGCATGTTTGCATGATGTTTAAATGTGATGATTGTTAGTGGATGATGATATGGCATCTTGTTAATTAGTGGATGATGATGTGGTATCTTTGCATGAAGATATACATTGAAACATTATGTGAATTATGTTGGATGATAATTTAACATGTTTGTGTTTGAAAAGTTCTTAAATTATAAAAACTATAAAGATATAGCATGTTTGCATGATGTTTAAATGTGATGATTGTTAGTGGATGATGATATGGCATCTTGTTAATTAGTGGATGATGATGTGGTATCTTTGCATGAAGATATACATTGAAACATTATGTGAATTATGTTGGATGATAATTTAACATGTTTGTATTTCAAAAGCTCTTAAATTATAAAAACTATAAAGATATAGCATGTTTGCATGATGTTTAAATGTGATGATTGTTAGTGGATGATGATGTGACATCTTGTTAATTAGTGGATGATGATGTGGCATCTTTGCATGTTAAGCTTAAGGAGTTAGTGGGGAATAACTTTATAGTAAGACAGGATTAGTATGAGTGCGTGGTTTTCACATCTATGGCAAAGGAGAATTAGTTAGCTTCAAAGTAAACCCTTTTCAGAGGGAAAAACCCAAAGTCTACGTTAGATGCAACACATAATCTACATATCCAAAACTGTATGCGTGCGTGTGCATGTGTGTGCGCGTGTGCGTGTGCGTATGTGTGCTTGTGTGTGCTTGTGTGTGTGCATGTGTGTGCGTGTGTGTAGGGTATTGAAATAAACAAGTACATAATGTGCTCTAAAATTATGTCAAATAATTGAAATAAATATTGAAAACCAATCCTAATGCTAAGTGATAATACTTCATGCGATTCCAAAAACAACTTTACTTTTGGTATCAATTCAAACATAGCTGAAATACAGTTATATGTATATTAACGTAATATATACAATTTGAACATCAACGTGCATTGTACACTTACCACATTGAATTCATTAAGGTATGTTTGATGGATCCCTTTCTTTCAAATTATATATAAAGAGAAACATGGAAGACTCACTACATCTGTTTATGAAGGACATTTTTTTTGGAAGTGCGTTGTGGACAACATATAGAAAACAATTCAACTTAAGCAAGATGAATTATGATTTGTTTTTTTTTTTGGCATTTTAGATCAACATTACTGTTTTAAAAATCAAATATATGTTGTATATAGGATATACACTTACTAAGGTGCTAACAACTAAATATTTACATCCATATGTAATCTTACATACTCCCACTGGTCAAAAATAAGTGATGTTCTCCCACTGGTAAAAAATAAGTGATGTTCTGGAATGCCTGTAATCAACACGTTTAAAATTTGACCAACAACATCACTTTGAGAATTTTGAATTCAACTTTTAAATTTGGTATGGGTAGATATTCTTTAAAAATAGTTTCATAATATTATACCTTCCTACAATTTTCTTGCACGGATACAGTTCCGGATGAAAGGGTTCATGGACATATTAATCATAGCCAGTTGGCATATTCGGAAGCAGTAGAATTCCCAGATTTTTTTTTAGAAAAATCCTGCAAATATGGGCAGATAGCTAGCAAGTTTTAAAAAGGAAGTTTTCTTAAATACTTGCAGGATGAATGAAGCTAAAAGTAATCTTTTTAGACTGGTTACAATCAGTATAGTTCTTTTTCTCATTTTACTTTGTAACATAAAGTTTTTTTCTTCTATTTATAGAATCATAACTGCAGGGTAAATCCAGTAGTGTTCATTTCAATAAAAAAAACAATTGTCTTGGTGACAATGTCACTATCCCAAAGGTGGCTTATTTGTTACAGGAGAGAGCGTATGAACAATTCTCAAAAGATGGTATTCTGGCATGCTAACCCGCAAACTGAAAATCTACAAGGCTAAAATTCAGGCATTATCAAACCATATGTGAATTATAATTATTTTCCTAAATTCAATCAAGTGATAAAATCATATATATCGACCATCTAAAACAATTAACAATAAAATCTAACTCCATCAATGGATAGTACAACCCCAATCCCAATATAATTAAAAAAACAAAATAGATAATGACCTAATAATGGTTCAAGAAAAACGAGATGATGCTTGCTATTATTATCACTGCTTACATTTTGGAGGGGCGCCCTAACGTGCTTCGCAATGAAGGAGTTGCACTGGTTGCTACCGATTTCGTGGCGGTGGAACCGTCGCATGTACTCCATCTCCTCCTCCCGGAGTTCACATCGCTCATCCGCTAGCCTCCACTGTGCCCACTGGAGGCTCCCCGCCGGCATCCTCCCTACTGCTGCTCCCCCAGCACCACCAGCGCCACTGTTCATCTCCGGTAGGCAGTAGAAACACAGTGACACCAGCGAAGAGAAGGGGAAGAGATTGGCTGCTAGCTCTTAATCAGGTCTGTTGAGGTGGAATGGAAGAGGGGAGAAAGCACAAGAGTGGTATATATAATGACCAGCAGCATAGACCTTTCAGTGATCTGCTTCGTCATTGTGTAAGGCAAACTATGTGCTTGCCTTGTCTTGAAGCCTCGGTGATAGCAACCGGAAAGTCATGAGCTTGATCATGGTGATGTACTTACGTGAGGTGGCGGGGGAAGAAAGCTAACCGGCCAGGTTCATTGAAGTGTACAAGGTATGTAATTAACCAAATGTGTCTGTGTGTAGAAAGTGAATGTGTCTTGCACGCTTTTGTTTTCTAAAATAATATATAATTGATCAAACTGTTGGCTGTCCCATGCCATCCCGAGCTGCTTGTTGTAATCATATTGGTAGTTTTTTTTCCTAGGATACGACCATATCTTTTGTTCATTTGGTCTCCAAAAACTTACAACGGTTAAATTGGTATTATTAACACCATTTTGATTGCAACAATTTCATTTGAACTCAATACTGCGTCTAATAAAATGCAATTAGTATGTTGAAGGAAAAATCCCTAAAAGAAAATTCCAATGAAATTAGTATGTTCCTAACTGGTTTTTAGCATAACAGGGTTAACTAGCCAAAAACGAGTTAAATTATCCTAGATCCTTCCTTAATAAGAACTTGCAAGAGTTAAAAATAGTTTATAATTATCCTCGGTGAAAATCCAATGTTGTTTTTTCTTGCATTCCAACTGGTCAAATATTTCATTAGTTTTGATATGCACCTAAAGCCATGTGAGATAGGAGAACATAAGATTACTTTTTTGCTACTTCGAATCGAGTTTGACCATTGCAAACATGGGACTTCTTTTTTGTTAGGTTTGAATCCAATCCAAGGTTCAGTTGTTGGGTGTTTGGAGCACAAAGTAGAAAAGCTTTTTTGCCTCTAAAATGATGAAAAGCAAACTAAGAAATATTTCTTTTATTTTTAAGGTTGAAAAGGTTGCGTGATATATGTGAATCTACCTCATGCTCATACCTTTTTAGCACCAAGTACCACAGGAACCACTTACTTTTTTTCCTAAATATGCTCCAACCCCCTCTTGTCTTCACCTTGTATAAAGTGTCAAGGGTTCTAGCGTGCATTGCACAAGGATGAACGACATTTCGGTTCAAACTTGAATCCTAGGTGTGCAGGCAGCTAGTGCAGGCTACGTACAAAACTGAAAAATTGCTTCTCATTCTACATGACATTATCAGATCATTTCTCTTTCTCTAAAAAGGTAAAGATCAATATTGACTTTATATTGGGACGTTTGCAACATGTACCAAGTAGCACGTCGTTTTTCTTTCATACCGATCAGTGTCCCAGTTTGCTATCATGTCCATACCTAGACGCTCTCAGCAACACCCTCCCCAATTTCATAACAACTGATTTATTAGTTATTTAATTCAGGCGTAATTAATTATTATAAACCCAAAAAAAAATCACCAGTGATGGTGCATGATGGCGATGGTTCTGAGACCCACATGTAATGCCCCTCATCATGGGACTGCCAGATCTCACGGTGAGGAGGCAGAGGCCACTGGATGCCCTAGCTTTGTGGAAAGCACCCTGACTGTTGGGTCTTTGATGAAGAGGTAGAGGTAGGACGAGCACGTAGATGAGGACCGTCCTCTTCGGTGTCCACAGGACAAGATCTCCACACTATCGGGTACTACATGCTTATATTCAAGTTTTCTTTTTGTTCTTGAAATCTGATGCCACGATCTATTTTTCTTCTAAGCACAAAGTAGTGTTGGTAGTTAATACAATGTGCGTGGTGCATTTTGACATATTGTGCCATGGTTAAGACAATAAATCAAATAAGTGTTTATATTGAATTCAAAGAAGTTATGGAACTCGGTGATAAGAGGGACATGCATCTATGGGTACATTATTTAAATAGCCAAGTGTAAGACACATGAATGCACATGAAGTCCGGCAACAATCCTTCAAAATATTGTAATTTCATTTTAGTTCAACATTTCAAACACCAAAGCGAAATAAACATGAAAGTTGGATATGTATATGTAGTAAACTAAAGTGAGTGCTATGATTGCACTGGTAACTAAATTCTTTAGAAGAAGCTTTAGTAATCAGTGTTGATCAAAGAGCTGCATTGTTTCTCGGAGTTTTAACAAGTTCTACCAATTTGATATCTCGATTAATCCAACAATCACCAAAGAAGGAATGTGAGATCAAGGACCGGCTAGGCTCTCCTCAGACACGGAGGGTCCTTAGGTTAAACTTGAGCAAGTTCTCGATAAAATAGCTTATTTCATCTTTGGTGTTCCCCTCTAGAATGTCCACCACAAATGACTCAATCACTAGTGTTACTAGCTGGCCATCGATGACCTCCAAGTGGATAATCAAGGTGGATGAGTAGTCCTGGAATAATAACAAAAAAATCGACTGTCAGGACCACTACAAATAAAGATCTTCAACAAAATACATGCAAAAATAAAAAATGATAAAATCATTATTTTTGCCCCTAAAGTTGAAATGTTTCCTTATTTGATGCCATTCTCTAAACAACATGCGGGTCTAAGGCCCACATTTCAGTGAGACATTATGGACAAGTATGGTATGACCCGGTTTTCTAGTGGCAAGTAAGGATATGGTGCCAAGGCACATATAGAATATTACAGTTATTTATTTATCCATAAAAAGCTATATATTTCCATTATCTCAAATAAAAATATCTATATTGTGTATCAAATTTATTGGCTTGATAGCAATAACAAAACACAGGAAAATCTTGGAATGGTGATAAATATTGAATTGTACCTTTAGCATGTGATCACCACCAATAAACTTGACACGGAGGGTGTGATCATTATCATCAGGGAACCCTAACCTTTCAATTCTCCTTGTGGATGGGAGCCCACTTTGAACAGTATTAAGTTATTTTATTAGGGCAGTCCTCTTGTGCGAGTTCCGTTTAAGCTACTCTCTATTTGACGCCAACCTCCCTAACACTTTTGGTCTCAATGTTTCCTCACATTACACAATTTCTCACAAAAGGTTTGAAAAGTTGTGGCGGATCAAACCTCCTCACAATTGACCAAACCTATATAATAATGATGAGATTGAAGAGTATAAAAAAAACATAACTAGTATCATCAGTTAGTTTTCACAGAAGTTGCAAAAAAAAATTAGTTTGAGTGGTTTTCACATGTATGGCAAAGGAGAATTAGCTAGCTTCAAAGTAAATCATTTTTGGAGGGAAAACCCCAAAGTCTATGTTAGATGCAACACACAAGCTGCATGTCCAAATGTTTGTGTGTGTGCGCGCGCACGCACGTGCGAGTGTGGGGTATTGAAATAAACATGTACATAATGTTCTCTGAAATGATATTAAATATTTGAAAGAAGTATTGAGAACCAATCCTACTGCCAAGTGATAATACTTTATGTAATTCTAAAAACAATTATTGGTACCAATTCAAGCATATATTAATACAGTTAAACGTGTATTGACATTATAAATACAATTTGAACATCAATCTGCATTGTGCACTTACCACATTGAATTCATTAAGGTTTTTTTTAAAGGATCCCTTTATTTTGAATTATATATAAAGACAAACATGGAAGATTCACTACGCCAAATTATGAAGGACTAAAACATTTCTGTATGGAAGTGTGTTGCGGACAACAGATTGAAAACCATTCATCAACTTAATCAAGATGAAATATGATTTGTTTTTGGTTGGCATTTTAGATCAACACTATTACTTTAAAAAAATATATGTTGTATATAGGATATACACTTACACAGGTGCTAACAACTAAAAGTTTATATCCATATGTAATCTTATATAACTCTAATTACAATACATATTTATTATCCTAGCATAATATAAGTACATATACTCCGACCAGTCACAATTAGCTGATGTTCTGAAATGCCTGTAATCAACATGTTTAGAATTATACCAACAATATCACTTTGAGTATTTCAAATTCAACTTTTAAATTTGGTATGTACTGATATTCTTTAAAAATAGTATCAGAATATTATAACCTTCCTACATTTTCCATACATATTACACTAGTAATTAGTAATCATACAATTGTCTTGGTCGTGACCGTGTCACTATCCCAAAGGTCGCTTATTCGTAACAGGAGGGAGCATATAGACAATTTTCATAAGATAGTATTTTAGCATGGTAATCCGCAAACTCAAAATCTACAAGGCTAAAATTCAGGCATTATCAAACTATATGTGAAGTATAATTATTCTCCTAAACTGAATCGTGCAATGAAATCACATATATCGACCACCCAAAATAGTTAACAATAGAATCCCTATCCCTATTAGGGTAGCGCAACCCCAATCCCAATATAATTAAAAATACAAAATAGTTAAAAACCTAATCATTGAAGAAAAAATCCACATATAGCACATGGCATGCATTAATTCCATATCATAATCAATATATATATATATATATATATATATATATATATATAACTACATGATCAAAAAAACGAGATGATGCTTGTTATTATTATCACTACTTACAGTTTAGAGGGGCACCCTGATGTGTTTGGCAACGAAGGAGTTGCACCGGTTGCAACGAGCTCATAGCGGTGGAACCATCGCACGTACTCCATCTCCTCCTCCCGGAGCTCACATCGCTCATCTACTAGCTTCCACTGTGCCTGCTGGAGGCTCACCGCCGGGAGCCTCCCTGCTGCCACTCCTCCAGCACCACCAGTACAGCCGTTCATCTCCGGTAGGCAGTAGAAACACAGCAACACCAACTAGGAAGGAGGGGAAGATGATGACTGCTAGCTCTTGAATCCAATCTGTTGAGGTGGAATGGAACAGGCGAGCAAGCACAAGGGTGGTATATATATGACAAGCAACATAACCCTTTCGGTGATCTGCTTCGTCATTGTGTGAAGCAAACTGTGGCATGGCTTGTCTTGAAGCCTCCACGATAGCTGCTGGAATGTCATGAGCTTGACCATGGTGATGTACTTATGTGAGGCGGTGGGGGAAGAAAGCTAGTCGGACGGGTTCATGGAAGTGTGCAAGGCATTTAATTAACCAAATGTGTCTGTGTACAAAAACTGAATATGTTTTGCACACTTTTGTTATAAAAAAAATACATAATTGACCAAACTGTTGGCAGTCACATGCCATCCCAGGCTGTTTATTGCAATCATTTTGATTTTTTTTTCCTAGGACACGACCATATCTTTTGTTAGTTTGGTCTCAAAACTCAAAATGGTAAAATTGATATTATTAACAGCATTTCGAAAACAAGAATTTTATTTCATTGCAATACTTCGTCTGATTAAATTAATTTCCCTGATATAATGCCCACCGTCTGTTAAAAAAATTCCAATGAAATTATTGAGTTCCTAACTGGTTCTTAGCATAACAGGCTAACAGCCCAAAACTAGTTCAGTCATCCTAGAGCCTTCTTAATAACAACTTGTTTCTAGATCGAAATGGTGTGCAAGAATCATGCATAGTTTATAATTGTTCTCGATGAAAATCCAATTTTGTTTTTGTTGCATTCTAACTTGTCAAATATTTCATTAATTTTTACTGTTTTATATGCACCTAAAGCCATGTGAGATAGGAGAACATAAGATTTTTTATATATATACTTCGAATCAAGTGTGACCATTGCAAATATGGGACTTCTTTTTTTTCTTAGGTTTCAATCCAATCCAAGGTTAAGATTTTGGAGGCTTGAAGCATAAAGTAGAAAACCATTTTTTTGCCTCTAACATGACGAAAAGCAAACTTAGAAGTATTTCTTTTATTTTTTTTAAGGGTTGCAAAGGTTGAGAGATATATGCGAGTCTATCTCATGCTCATACTTTTTAGCGCCAAGTACTACAGGAACCACTTACCTTTTTTCTTTAATATGCTCCAACCCTCTCTTGTCTATCACCTTGTACAAAGTGTCAAGGGTTCTAGCATGCCCTGCACAAGGATGAACAACACTTCACTTCAAACTTGAATTCTAGGTAGGGAGGCAGTCAGTACAGGCTACATTCAAAACTGAACTATACCTTCTTCACATGCTATATGACATTATTTCTCTTTCTCTGAAAAGGTAAAGATCAATACGGACTTTATATTAGATGTTTGTAACATGTACCCAGTGGCACATCGTTTTTCTTTTGTATCGATCGGAGTCCTAGTCTAGACATTGTTTGGTACAATGGCTATACCTAGGCTGAGTTCAGTACCCATGGTTCCCAACTCACTCCCCTTTTTTTCCACATGCACGCTTTTCAAACTATTAAACGGTGTGTTTTTAAAAAAAATGTATACGAAAGTTTCTTAAAAAATCATATTGATCCATTTTTGAAAAAAATAGGTAATACTTAATTAATCACGCGCTAATAGACCGTTCTGTTTTTCGTGCAGAAGTGATTAGTTGCCAACCTTGGCTGCCGAACGCAGCCCTAGACGCTCTCAGTGGCATCCTCCTCAATTTCATAACAACCAGAATAGATTTATTAGTTAATTAATTCATGCGCAATTAATTATTATCTACACTCCTTTAAAAAAACCCAATGGTTGTGGTGAGTGGTGAATGTGCCACCACCCACCACCACTGTCATGGAGAAATTTGGGATTACACCATCGCAAAAAAAGTGGTTTCGCTAGAATGTCATCGCTTCAAACTGATTCATTACAATGCCATCCTAAACTGAGGGTGTTGACCAAAATGCCATTTTTATTCTTTTTGGTTAATACAAATGTTTTTGCTCTATTTTAGTTTTTTTCTCTAGACCAAAATACCCCTTCCCCTCTCTTTCTTATCCTTTTTCCCACGCCCAGCAAATCACTTCTCCAAATTGCGCACCAGTTCCGGGAGGCACGACCCCGTCGTCAGCTCCGGCGCCGACCCCTGCCCCTCCCCCACCTGCTCTGCCTCCCCTCCCTCCTCCCCCGCCTCCGCCTTCCCTCACTCCACTCACGCTGCTGCCATCCATCTATTCATGCCGCCGCTGCCCACTCAACCCTTCCTTTGCACAGGTGCCGGCCGTGGCACTGGCACCGACCCTCATCCACCTAATCTGCCTCCACTTCTACCTACCACGTCACCGCCATCCCTCAATTCATGCCGCTGCCATCCCTTCATTCGTGTCACCGCTGCTGATGTGACCATGGCTACTATGGATACAATCGTTGCTCACATCATGGATGAACAAGAAGATATCAAAATCAAGTCCTCCAAGTGCTGGAATCCGATTCGGCAACCTGCTACACTGCTGACTTCAAATGGCCGCCAAATCTGTATACGACCTTTGTTTTCAACCCGTGAGTACTTGATAGAAAGCTCTCAGAGTCCTCTTTCCAAGGGATCCAGCCTCATCTCCGAATTCCATATCGTTTGGCTGCAATCATAGAAACAAGATGTTGCGTCACCTATAATCGGCCTATGGGCCTAAAACTTCGTTTGGGACCCCGGCCCAAGTGGGGCCCATGTGGGGTGTGCCCCAAACAGGTGGAGCACGACCCTAGAGATCCCTAGGTCGTCCTCCCACCTCCTTAAATAATTAGGTACACCTTCAGGGTTTCTCGGGTTCTATTAGATTAAAGTTTAGCCATTGCTATTTGCTTGCAGTGCGCGTGTCAGCTAGACCGCCCGTCTGCTTGTTCTTCGGAACCCCAACTTATCATTTGTATTGAATTCCTATTTGCAATTCAGATTACTTTTATCTTATTCTTGCTTGTTTCTTCGATTTGCTTGCAGGAATAAGGTTGATTTGCATTGGGAAGATCAACAACCCACGGAGAGGTGCATCGATCGCTAAGACGCAACACAACAACGTCTAGTACGGTTGTAATCGGATCATCAACGTTTCTTCTAAATCGTAGTTATCTCAACTCACCGAAAGATCGGACAAAACAACAACCTTGAGCGTATCGAGTGAAACTCAGGGTTTATCAGGTGCCCACTCAACCCAAACGGCGACAATCTGTGTCGACATCTGCGGATGCAATGGAGCTGGCAAATAGTGGTACCCCAGGCCCCAGGTTAGCATCCCCCATTCATCTATAACCGACCTCAGTGCCCATTTGGCACTCACTGAATTTGTTTGTGTGGTTAGGGTTTGGCTCCATGGATGACTCCACTTGGCTAGATTTTGTTGGAAGGTATGCACTTCTCTCTCTCTCTCTCTCTCTCTCTCTCTCTCATGTCATGGGAGTAAGGGATATACAGATCTGACTATTTGCAATCATTTGTTTTGTTTTCTCTAGGCTCGAGGAGCCTGAGAGTCGTTTAGTAGTTGTACAATCCCCTGTTTATGAACCTGCTAGGGGTAGTAGTTCTCCTCCTACTCAAGGAGGATAACTACACCCAGAACCACAACCACAACCACAACCACCGATTGTTGATTGGGAAAACCTACATATCGATGAATCACTAGATGTCGTAGGAAGATTAAAAATCGTGGATGGGGACCTGTTGCACGTGATTTTTGGGTTTGAGGGATGAGGATGAAGCCGCCGAGTATGCACGAGCGGTGGCTCAGGCTACAACTGAAAATGATGATCAGGCTAGAGGTACCGATGCCAATGGTGCTAAAAATGCTAATGATGATGAAAATGAGGGTGTGGTTGATACTCCAAGGTTGCGGGAGAAAGGATGATGGTGTATGACGTGAATAACTCATCCTTGGTGAAAGGTACTATGTATCCCAACATGAAGGTCTTTACGTTGGCGGTTAGACAGTTTGCCATCAATGGGGAGTTCAAACTTTGGGTAAAGGCGAGAGATCGTACTAGATTTGTAGGAGGATGCAAAGGGGCAATTGATTGTCCTTGGCATGTTAATGGGCGTAAACAGGCTGACGAGTGGACCACAATGGTACTTTTTAGCGGATGTCATTAATATTTTTGTTTGTATGTTATTTAAAAAAAATTTCTCTAATGCCATGTTTTATTTGATTTGTTTTTGCAAGTAACAAAGTTTATTAACAACCACACGTGTACATCTGGCGGCAGAAGGAAGACTACCACACCAACCAGCGACTAGGTTGCTTCCAAGGCCATGCATATCCTTAGGAAGGATTCAAGTATGGGCCCTGAAGAACTGCAAACCAAGTTGGAAGAGGATCAGAAATACAAAATCAATTATGATACTGTGGCTAAGGGTGGGACTTTGGCTATGATCTAGTTGCATGGCAGTTGGGAAGATAATTTCCATTTGTTGTATAGGTGGAGGGTTGCAATCATGGAGAGGTCTCCTGGTAGTGTTATTGAAATTGACACAAAGGAAGTTGATGGGAATGTTTATTTTCACAGATTCTTTTGTGCATGCATTATTGGACTTCTAATTGGATGTAGGCCATACCTCAGTATAGACTCAACTGCCCTAATGGTTTCATTGATGCTTTTGGTTTCATTGATGCTGAAACTAGTGATAACTGGACCTGGTTTATAAATCAATTGCATAAAACTACAGGAAATGTATCTCCTCTTGCAATTTGTACTAATGCATGCAAAGGCTTAGAACATGCAGTGCACCGAGTTTTCCATTGGGCTGAACATAGAGATTTGTTGTTCTATTTTCGAAGATAAATCAATGTACGCAAAATGAAACATATGATGCATGAGAAATCCAAAAACAAAGGTTTCACCACAATAAATATAAATTGGAAATTTTGATTACTCTAATTTGCCATGATTTTACAAATTCAGGTTTGTTACAATTTTGGATGCAAGAATTTTGTTTGATTGCAACACCTCCGCTGGTTAAATTATTTCTTACGATTTAATAATGCCCATTGCCTTTTAAAAAAACATTTCTTAAAAGAAAATTCCAATAATATTATTATATTCCTAACCTGTTCTTTGTTAGATTTTTTTTTCCTCTCAGAATTGAATTTAACCATTGCAAACATAGGTCTTTTTTTTGTTAGGTTTGGAACAAAACTAAGGTTTAGTGTTAGAGCGTTAGAAAAAAAAATTGGCTCTAGCATATATGATGAAAAACTAACTCAAAAATAGTTTTTTTATTTTAACGGATGCTAAGATTGCCTATATTTTTTAGCGCAAGGACACTCATGTCCTGAGGCACAAGCCAGAAGAAGTAACTCAAATATTCAAATCATGGGATAGGCTGACAAACAACTCATAGATAATGTATCGAGAGAGCCTCTTGCATGTTTTGCCTTCTCACCTTCACCTTGTATAAAGTGCCAAGAGTTGTAGCATACACTACAAAAAGACAAAAACGACACGTAGCCAATGCATGCTACAAAACTAACAAATATTTGTTCACAGGCTACGTAGCCCTATCCTGTCAAAAAAGGTAGACTAACAGAGATTATATGTTCAATTTGGTGATCAACATTACACAAATACCATATTTATAGGCCAAATGGAGAACAGAGCTCTTGCACAATCTTCCAGATAGCGGATGCACAATGGTATTGTCCAATAAATACGATAGCGCATGCACAGGGGTATTGTGCTTCTATCCAATAGATACACGGGCACACAAAAATGGAAAGAAAGTAAAATTCCGTGTGCCACCAACTCAGATGTTTACATCAGCCTGATCATGCATGGTCAGGCTTTAAACATCACAGTACTGGGCATGCAAAACTACATATCGCTTGTGTACAGATTCACCTTCATAAGGCATATTTTCCATGTTGCAGGAGAAAAAAATTGAGACTGAAGCTTTAGTTGTGCTCCCAGTAGCCCATTATGACCTTTAATCATAGCTGTTTATTAGTTTACCAGCTAGACTGCTCCAAAACTCATACCACTGTGAAGCACGATAATATTGTGGTATGTGTATTCAAGAAAACTTTGGTTCGAGGAAGACTATTTTGATCGCAGACCTGGGATATTGTTCAGTCCCATCTTTCTAAGGACAAGCTTAGGCACCGCAGGAGGGTTATTCAAGCCCAGACTTCTGCTGAATTCATTGGCAAGTGATACAAGCTGGTATTTGTCACGCCCAATGAACTTGTTAGAATTATAGTAACCGAGCCATGCTTGGTAGGCAAGTTCCTTATCCTTAACCTCCACATGTGCAAGAGCCTTTTCAACCTACAAACAATAAGAAAATGCAATACTGAGCATTATGCCAAATACCAACAACTAGGATATCATTCTTAGTATTTTGAACGGGAAATGGCATACAAAGTATAACAGTCAGTGCATGATGAAGCTAAGCAAGAACAATCACCAGACATAGGACAATACACACATCATTAACTCAGTAAACCTACAGCCAACCCGCATGGGGTCACATTTGATATTGCGGTTGCTTTTTCAAATCACATTCATTTCGCTATTCTTGAATTTGGATACAATAATCAATTATCAGCCTTAGTTTTAGGTGCAAAACAGTTCTTTTTAGTATAATTGTTACTCCCTCCCAAATTATAAGGCCCATATTTTTTTTACACGGTCTTCCATAACATACTTTGACCAGTATTTTATTTTATTCTATGATCCCAACAAATATGAAATTAGCATCACATGAAAGTACTTCAAAATATGAATCTAGTGATATAACATGCATCATACTTAGTATAGATATAGTTAGTATGATTATTAGTCAAAAACTACCGAGTTTAATTTTCCTTAAAAAGTGGGCGCCCTATAATTTGGGACGGAGGGAGTATTTGGTATGACTCCCTTCACTAGCTCCACAGCCCGATGCAACAATCGCAAATGAGCCCTCAGTCAATTATCATGTTTTGTTGTTAAAAAATATCTTTGGTCAAAGAACCACTGACAAACACATATCATTACAGAAGCATAGCCTTTTGATGGTTAAACAACAATACGTACAAAAGAATTATCCCACAATATAGAATATCATGCCTTGCTCAGTGATTTTTTTTTACTTCTTTTTTTCTGCAATTATAAGAACACATACATGCACAAAGACCCGTGAGTATGCCCCTTGAACACAAGCTCAAACAGATGAAGGGTAGACCAGGGATAAATTCATGAGCCTCACAAAATTCCTACTAAAGTCCACCTGCGGGTGTGTAAACATGGGGTTTGAATCCTGGTGATGCTTCCCAGCAAAAACTGGCTTTATCATCACCATCTATTACTGGAAACAGAATCAAGCACACATATATGTACCACTCACTAACTATGCCTTGTAAACCAAAAAAAAATCAGAATTGCAGTTGATATATTTGTGTCAAACAATATCCCTTCTAACATGAACAGAAGAGCATTAAGAGGAAATTTGCATAGTTTGGCTGGCCTATTAAGCAAATATTACTGCAAGTAGCAACATTGTAAGACTCAGATCATCTGAAGGGCATAAATGCATACAACGAAGCCATGGTGTCAAGCTCAATTTCACCATGAAATCCAAACACTAGTCATGCATAATAGTGACAATACCAAAATTCTAACTGGTGGAATAGCATATTTGGAAGTATTTTCTCTTCATGATGCAGATTTTATATGCTAGGTAAACAAGTGCTGATGAACCAGCATTTAAAAAATAGTGTGAACCAACCAATTTGCACAATCTACAAGTCAACACACCTCAAGATTGGGGCGGACATTGCATCTGTGGTTTGTGGATTTTAAATACTTATTTGAATGGAAATTAGTTAGATAGTCGAAAGAAGAGAATATCCAGACATCAATTAGAACCAACTGCCCAATTCTCAGGCATGACGAAATTCAGAATTTTAACAAAAAAGTTTTCAAATAGTAACAATATGATCGTTACTATTGCATGTACGCTTGATTACCTTAAACAGGCACCAACTATCATATCTGAACTAGTAAATAAGCTTAATTACCTTTCTTTTAGTGTCCAGATCAATTAAAGGTAATGTTGCCTCTGTAATAGGCAGATCTTTGATACTTCTCAAGAAGTATTCTTCCCACGGTGCCAATAATAAGATTCCACTCCCCTCGTTTCCTCTGCGGCCAGTTCTACCAAGTCGATGAATATATTGTTCTCTGTCAGTAGGCACTCCCATCTGCAATAACGACGATAATCAGCTGACATTGGTATATAAGCAGGATATGATAAAAGAAAAGAATATGCACATGCTCGTATTTGTTTCAACAAAACGTTTACAAGCGGAATATAGAAAAAGAAAATCTTCCAGTGCTGGACGATCTGGAGTTTTTACATATTTGTATATCAAATAGCAAAGAAGATAGGCAACAACAAATAAACAGCTCAATAACTACCATAAAGAAGTTCGTTACCTGGACGACTAGTGTGACATTGGGATAATCAACGCCCCTAGCAGATACATCGGAGCTAACAAGAATAAGACCTTTTGATTCCTTAAATTCTTTGGATATTCTGGTTCTGTAACTTTGTGGCTTTCTGGAGTGAATCTCGCGTACATTCAACTTCAATTCAGACAGAAGTTCAGCAACAAGACTTGTTACCTTTGCAGTTGTACAAAACACGATCACCTGCATTTTTCTCATTGTAAGTACGCATATTTACAGGAGACACTTAAAATATGCCAATTCACTTACCTTGTAGTCAACATTTTCTGAAATATGATCAGTTAGAAGACCATACAGGATAGAAAACTGTTTGTCTAGTGGTGCAACTACATGCATTTGCTTCACCTGAATATGGTAACAAAAGATTGCTCAAAAACATGGTAACAAAAGGTAACATGTCTGATCAAAATTTATAGAAACTTGGAATCTGGAAAAACAGTCAGCATGCATATGCTTTAAAAAATACCTGTGAGTGTGTTTCCTCACTTCCTTCTTCAACGGTGTTCACAAATTCAAGATCTCTTTTCATGGCAATGTGGCATACTTGGCGTACCTAGAAAAGAGAGTAGAAATTGATTATATTTCGACCAAACAGAAGTGTTGACCTATAGCAGTGGCAATACCTCATCAGGAACAGTTGCAGAAAATAGAAGTGTTTGACGCTGCTTTGGGAGTGCAGCCACTATTCTCTCGATATCAGTCCGGAATCCCATATCTAATAAGCGATCCGCTTCATCAAGAATAAGGACTTTGACACCCATCAATCTAGTAGCAAACCCTGGAGTGTTCTCCATATGATCCTTAAGCCTTCCTGGTGTAGCTACTAGAATCTGCACATCAGCAGCATTTTTACATCACACAATCCAAATGTAGAAATATCCAGGATAATTCAGTAAGTTACTTCCAATCACCTGGCAAGGGTTAGTATGCATTCGCTTCTGCTCTAGAGCCATTCTAGTGCCACCTATTACAAGTTGCACTCCAATTGATGGATGAAATTTCAGGAGCTTGTTAGCTTCTGCAGCAGCCTGATCAGCCAGCTCACGTGTAGGGCACACAACAACAACACTGATGGGAGGCCTTTTTTTATCACAATCAATAGGGGGCAATTTGGAGACAACTTCAATGGCAGGAAGCTACACATACAACATTCACAAATACAAATTACCATTTTGCAGGTTCAGACTTTAGAACAACAAAAGAGCAAGAAAAATTCAGTAGTCAAGCAGGGTAGTTACCAAGAATGCTACAGTTTTTCCAGTCCCAGTTTTTGCTTTTGCAAGAACATCCTTACCTATATATATAAGGCTTGTTAGTACATGGTATGGGCTAGAAAAGTTGCAATTCAAGCTGCAATCATGAGAAATATCTTAGAAAATATGAACAGTTTATATTACATGATTTTCCACTTTGTTGTTTGGCTATTTAGAGGAACTACTGGTTTCAAATTAGAACAGCTCAAGTTGCGCAATGTTTTTCTTGTACCTTAGGATCAAGACGATTGCATCTTTGCTTATTTCACCATATGTCCAGAGTTTAATACTAAGAAATAAACAGCCAAACTTTGAGCTGCTGCCAATTACATCCTCACATTTTAAAGTAACCATTTACTGGGTCAATTATTGTATGAAACACAATAGGAGTTGTAGTGATGAGTTTTGTTATGTCATAGAAGAAGAGGATTTACACGAGGCTAATCGAGAACTTTATTTCGAACCCCAACTCACCAAATTTATTTCTTCAAACCCATTGGTAACTCACACCAAATCAATTCCTGGACCTGGCAATATGACTTTTTAGGGTTTAAGTGGTACCAAGGTTTACAGACCATATGCTCAGTTTCCTCAATAAAAAAAACTTAACTCTTCCATTTTTTAACACCTACCAAACTACATCAATCAAGATTATCTATTACCAAGGAGACTCATAAACTGCGTTAGAAATTAAGGGATCTACGTAAATTACATGATTCACACTAGTAGGAGCCAATCAAAAGCTCATAATTACTTATTTAGTTCCATGCACCAACCAGTTCACCCAAAAAATCATATCAATGACCAAAGGTAGGCAAAATTCTTCCCTAATGTATAGGCCCCACCACCAAGCATACAAATAGAAAATGCAGATTCAAAGTGGGCCACAATTGTTGTTTCTTAACTTGCTTTAGCCAGGTCCCAAACTAAAGGCACCTTGGCTGTGGTACCTTAAGAGTTTCATGCATTATTTAGTTCCCCCAAAAAAAAAAAAACTTAATCTGATAAATGGTTGTAATAATTCAAGTCCTCAACACTATTAGCATGGAAGCACTAAAGACCATATTGCAATAATGCAATTCAATCCACCTTTGTTAGTATAATCACATTTGTCAAGCATTTGCAAAGGTTGTTCAGAAAGAAACTATGTTGACAATACAATACCCTGCATGAATTGGATTTCAACAGCTCGATCACTGCAGTTTCATTTTTCATCAATGGCCTATTTGGGGTGCAGTACAGGATGCTGAACAGTTTACTATGAAATTCCTACAAGATTCTTCATTTGCAAATGGGGCCTACATGGCTACACCTCTTCCAACAACTTTGAAATTAAATCTATTGGTTATGCATTTCTTTTTTGCTTAGAGATAGACACAATGTAGCAGTGGTTTCCTTTTCTATGCCAGCTCAGTAGGTCAAGTTTGTGTGATCTGCTTGTGTGGTACTGTGGTGCAAATGCACAGGATGGGAACTAATACGTTGTCTTCACACATGATGTTTGTAAATTAACAAACATAAACATGAATTTGAAGTTCAATAAATATGTGAAGATAGCAGATTCGAAATTAAAAATGTGAAGGAAGTTAGTGAATACGAGTCTGATAGATTTATAAACTCTTGAGACAAGTTTGCAAAAGAAAATGTGAAATACTATAGATAAAACTACAATGTTGAGCACATAACAAAGAAGAACTACTAAGATCAACCTTTAAGTATAATAGGAAGAGTGGCCTCCTGCACTGCAGTCATCCGTTCATACCCAGCAGCTTTAACACCTTTTAGTGTCAAGGGAGACAGGGAGCATTCATCAAACCTATCATGTAAAATGTGAGAACATCCAAAAGGACCAACATTAATACGTGCATAATCATCAGTTGTACCCAGTGTTTCAAATTTTCAGTACATGCTTGCAACTATTCAGAGAAATAGCAGATGATCTATGCACAATGCCAATCATAGATCATAGCCATATTATTCACAAATACACTGAGACAAGCATAGCAATAACTTACTTTGGATTCAATAATTTATAACATTTTTCATCAAGTAGGACATCAAACTGTGGAAGCATCAATTTGCGTTAAGGAAAAGCTGCAGACTGTAGCAGCCCCAGTAACAAGGATCGGACAAATTAGAAATGCATAATTTGTTGCTTCATCAAATAAGTGGCAATCCACTAATGATGTAAGCTTTTAGCCCAACCATAAAAACCTAGATGATTATAGACTACTGATCTACTCCTTCCGAACTAGAAAGGTTGCTATATTTTGGGATGGAGATAGTAAGTTTTTTTCAGAGCTGAATCAAAGAAAACAGGCAACATTGCATCAGAAAACATTTAAAGGTGGAGCTACCTCGTCTGGCTCAAATACGAATCGCCACCTCCACTCTCTCTGGTGTGCACAACACCCTCCTGATCAATTGGCTCTCCTTTAATTGACTCAAAAGGAGCTGAATTTTTAGCTGGACTCTCCACCAGATTCTTCTCACCACCCTCGTCATCAAAGAGATCATCCTCGAAGCCTGATGGACCATCATCCTCATCAACTTCCCCCAGCTCACTGTCATCTTCTGACAAGCCAAAATCAAACATTTTACCACCCCTCGACCGCCTATCGCTAAAATCTGCATCGCCCCCTCTCCCACCTCTCTGTGGTCCCAAACTTCCCACATTCCTGCCTCTCGTGCCATGGTCGCGCCTTCTGCCTCTAGAGTCAATAGAATCGTTTTCATCATCCTCACTGTCATCTAAATCACTTCCCCTCCCACCTTTCCGTGACACACCAGACATCCTTCCACCACGACCACGTCTTCCCCTTGGAGACGAACCTCTTGAGTATTCATCATCCTCACTGTCATCTAAATCACTTCCCCTCCCACCTCTCCGCGATACACCAGACATCCTTCCACCGCGACCGCGTCTTCCCCTCAGAGACCCAAACCCACCTTCATCATCATCCAAATCACTGTACCTCCCGCCCTGGCCGCGCTGTCCCTTTGGAGATTGAAACCCAGGCTCATCATCAAAATCATATCCCCTCCGCGACACATTTGCCAACCTCCCACCTCGGCCGCGCTGCCCCCTTGTAGACCGAAACCCACCACCATCATCATCAAAATCGTTTGCCCTCCTCCCTCCATACGAAAATTCTGACTGTCTCCCTCCCCGATCATTTCCCCTCCTTCCTCTATGTGAAAATTCTGACTGTCTCCCTCCCCGATCCCGCCTTCCCCTCGCGGAACCAAACCCGACCTCATCCTCATCATCATCGTCGTCACCCAGCTCATTATTACTCACCATCCTCCCCCTCCTCTCAAACCCACGCCTATCGCCGCCGAAATCACCGCCACCGAATCTCGACCTCGGCGGCGGGCCCCTCGAGTCCCGCCCCCTCCGGCCTCCCCTCGAGGCAGCCGGCCCGCGCGTGGAGGCCTCGCCTTCGTCGCCGCTGCTGAGGCCGAGGTGGAACGAGTCGGTCTTGAGGTCGCTGATCCAGTCGCTGAGCTCGGCCTCGTCCTCGATCAGGCTCTTCGCGGCAGCTCCGGCGCCGGGGCCGGCGCGCGAGGAGAAGAAGCGGGGGCCAGCGGCGGCGGCGCCATTCCGCAGCGGGTCCTGGAGGAGGCCGGGGAGTGGTGGGCCCGCGCGGCGGGAGGCGGGCGTCGGCGAGGCCGTGGCGCGGCGGAGGAGGCCGAGGAGGTGGTGGTGGCGCCGCATGGCGGCGGCGGAGGATGGACGGTGGGCTGGGTTTAGGGTTTAACACAGGACAGCGGGCTGAGGAATTGGGGGTTTTTGAGAGGAAATGGGGAGAGCTTGTGAGCCGTCCGATTTGATAGATCTATCAATTTCAGATCTAGCAACCGTCCGATTGTGAGCCGCGACGGTTCAGAATTTCAGATCTAGTACTGTATCAAATTATCCAAGTCACTTCACTTCAGGTTTAAAGATCGTTTCTTTTCAGATTTAGTACTCGACTCTTCAGATTTGATCGTTTCTTTTTTAAAGATTTTATTTGAAATTTTTGTAAATTCTAGTTATACACTATTTAGGTTTATCGCGAGATACATGCAAAGTCCGATCGGCGCTATCTAGTTGACGTGGCACATATTTACATGCGGAGGTCAACACCAACCAATTAACAATTGAATCCTTATTACACTAGTCTATTTTCTTTTGGGTATGGAATCTTTGGCGATAAATATTCTTTAAACCTTGTATTATTTTTAAGATCCATTTGAACCATCGTACTCCACACAAAATATGTAACAGAACGAGTCCAATATTGATTGTATTCAAACATTCAAAAGTAATTTACTTAAATTGTGGAAATAATTAGGTTTTATAATGGAAGTAACTCTGCATAGCATTGAAAGTAAATGTAGTGGATGGTGTTGAAATAAGGCATTATGCAAAGTAAAATGTAGAGAAGATTCACGAGTAAATACAATTTAATTTGTTATTTTAATGTATCACTATGTCTTTTTTTAGAAAAGCAAATTTATCTTCATATATGAAGTAATTATAAGAGAATATAGAAGTTATTATAAGTAAGTAGTACACTACTAGGGAAAAGTAGCTCTAGAAAATATTACTTCCTCCGTTTAATATTATAAGACTTTCTAGCATTACCCACATTCATATAGATGTTAATGAATCTGTGTGCCTAGATTCATTAACATCTATATGAATATGGACAATACTAGAAATTCTTATAACCTAAAACGGAGGTAGTAATATTTTCTTAGAGTTAGGACTAAACATTCGACAAAATACCTACACTGCAAGATAATTTTAAAATAAGAAACAATTTTCCCAAAAAAATAAGAAAAAATAGAAGTAATTATGATTTATGATAATTACTTTAAGCTTTATTGAATTTATTTTCATAATAACTAATTATTAAATAAATCAAATTTGAAAGTAATTTATATATCTAATTAAAGTAATTTTTATCAGAATATAATCATGTAAAATCTTGTTATAAAGATTGAATTACAACAAATTACAACGAATATAATAGTATAATTCGGTTGTAGGTCGGATAAGTAATTCAAAAGTAAATTTTAGGAATATATTTTCCATGCATACTCCCACGTGGGAAAGAGATGCATGCTATTTTTATGGTAGGTTAGAATGGCAGCCAGTTAAGAATAACTAGTACACATGCACTTTCACGTCCTTGGATTTTATGTAAGTCTGTGGTTTGGCAGTATTTTACATGAACTTCCAGCCAGTCATAGGAATTGACAATTGGCATAGAAATTTTGGAGAATTCAACTATGTACAAAGTTTTTTCTTATTGGCCCCTTTGATTCACGCCACACGTGGTAGCAATGTATTCCTTAATTTCATTAAAGAGATAAGTGAAATGAACAATTTGGTAAAACAGCATAAACCATTTCAATGGTCACTAGTTTTGAGATTTGACCCATTTATTTTGACGTGGATTTACGGTAGACCATATCAGCCAGGTAGTACTCATCCAACGTGGCTATGAAGTGAGTTTACCTCGAGCTCTCTCTCAGACTAGTTTGAAGTGAGAGAAGACGATTGTGAACAATGAAAGGGCTAAGCACGGAAGCAATCAACAACGGTGTCGACATGTAAAGAAATGGGCCGAATAACCTTCGGTACCTGTTTACAACCATATCCATGGGAATCATTTTGGTCATGTGCATTGTCATATCCTTGATGGAAGGTTAAGAAATAATTGAGTTCTTAATGCAACATATGAATTTGGTATAAGCTTCCAACGGTTACAGCTTGTGGCAACCGCCGGGATTTGGAAACAAAATAACTGAAGTAGTAGTATATATATAGGCACAGAAATATATCATAAGCCTCCCCAAAATTTACAGCGCCGATTAAAACAAACATCAGCCGTTTATAGCTCGTGAAAGATGCAATTTAAACAGGCACGTCACATGTAAAGGCTTTATACATAATAATAAGAAAAAAAGAGTTAATCAATCTAATAATTCGTGCTTGCTGAAAATTCTTGTAGAACTGAGGATCTGGGGGAGCAACTCTCGTTAGAAGATATCTGATGGCAAACTTTGTTAACATCACTTGCTGTTGGTTGATTTTCCATGGTGAAACTGCAGCACAATGCATGTGACATTATCTAAGGTAAGCCGAGAGCGGGCGACTTCCGTGAGCTTCATGGCTGCCGCTTTAGGACCATCTTGTGCTTTCAAAAGAGAAACAGCGTCCTTGTTGACAAAAGATGTAAACGCTAGTTAGCATTGGACCAAATGAGATACAACCAATATGCGAGCTTTCGTGAACTGTGTGTGCGTGCGTGCACTCACCCGGGCAGGTGGGCGTGTGAGAGTGAACATAGTGAATGGAAATTCTTTCTTTTTATGTAAGTGCAAATATTCATATGGCTCTAGTAGAGAGCACAATAGTATTACTTAAGTGATGTCGTATTCTTTGTCGCATAATCAACAATTACGATTCAACAGGTGATACCTCATTTCGCATGACATCCCAAAGCCCATCAGTAGCAAGAACCAGGTATTCCAAGCCTTCATCGACCACTTTTTCCTGCATATTCATAGTAGAATATCACAAAAGATTCATAAACAATGTTCAACAGGCTTTTCCATGAACAAGTTTTGTGGCTCATAAGAAATCAGTACTGTGAACAACTTTTCAGAAGGGTAAAATCATATGCAAGGGAGAAACACATAGCATGTGAATTTTAAATGCTGGATTACATAAGTTTTCAGGAGTCTCATAGGTTACAACATGTTACTAATTTTTAACTGTTTGATTCAGCGATCAGTGGTCCAGATCACAGGTGTGATTAAAGTGATTAATCAGGGAAGTCAACATTTCGCACATAGACTGCATTTGCAGGCTGTTAAGCACTGCAGCAGACCCATTTCATCCAGGTTGATGATATCTATACTGGCTATTTCATGATCCCAAGTGCATAAGAAACGGTGGGTAAGACAAAACCAATACAAAACTGAAGTACTGAACTATTAACATGTAAGGGGCAGGGAACCTCTGCAAACTGAACTTCAATAAGATACCTGAATGTTTGGTTCTGCTTTAACATAGCGCTTCATTAAACGATTGCCAAATGCACGGGACACTGCCAGAATTCCATCAACCCTCCATATATCTGTTGTGACATGATCAAACTTTTCAGGTTTTCATTCTTACTCGTATTCGATTAAATTAAAGCTGGCTAAATACATTAGGAGTATTCTGATAGTTAAAAGTGCTTACCATCTGAAACAACAATGCCTCCAGCATCCTCAATTCTCTTTCGCTCATCTTTTTTGTTAGGTTTGTGATCTTCAGACAGTGGGACAGCTAAAAAGCATGGAAATAAACAAGATTGAAATGTAAGAACAAAAAAGAGAATTCCACAGTATCTAGAGTATTTGGAACGTGCCAATTTCTGAAAATGGTATAGAAACATATCAAAATTGGTGCAATTTGATAAAAACTACTAGAGACAAGATCCTTCGCAACACAGGAAAAAAAAGAAACACTTAATTTTCAGTTGACAAAGAGGTTTCAGGGCATACTGAAAAGTAACCATTTATAGCTACAACAATATGGCAACTTGAATGGGAGTTTCTTCACTAACAAAGAAACACAACCAATAAAATATTACCTTTTCCGGCTTTTAGAGCAACGGCACGTGAATCACCAACATTAGCTACATATAGGCGGTTGCCAATCAAAATGGCAGCCACTGCTGTTGAACCATCATCCCTATAACGATCAGAAGATATCGACTGTAGGAAATCAGCGTCAGTTTTCAGAAACGTTTGGTCTGCATTTTGCAAAAGCAGTTAACGAAATGAGAACATTATTACTTTCTGGCTCTGAATCAGAACATACAGAAGAGGTACAGCCGAAATGAAGGGGAAAAAACATTACTTATAGCGAGCTTTGTGTCTTTCAGGAACTTAGGATGCTTCACGAGGTTTTTAAATAGATGTTTCTTCAGATATTCAGCAGCACGTGGTCCTCCATGACCTAATGTATGCAATCTTCAGACAAAGATATGATAGGGAACAAAATTACTAGTGCAACTTAATGAAAGAAAAGATTGAATACACTACCATCAAATACACCAAATAAGCTGACTGTTTCTCCGTTGACCGTGGTTGACTTTATGCTCAAGCGATCCTCCATAGAAGGCCTCCTCCCCTGGAAACTTGAATATCCCCAGCTCAATTTACCATCCTTACTGCCAAAAAAAAAAGTATTTGATATCATGTCCTCTCAATTCTCAAATCTCTAATAGAAGGATTATAAGTAGAGAAATTCGAAGGAATTCTGAAATTGCACAGATAAGCCAATTTCAACTGGGCAGCAGGTAAAATACACACCTACAGCCAACTCCATCGCCGTCAAATCTCGACCTCGGCGGCTGCCGCTTCGAGTTCCGCCCCCTCCGGCCTCCCCTCGAGGCAGCCGGTCCGCGTGAGGATGCCTCGCCTTCGTCGCCGATGCTGACGCCGAGGAGGAGCGAGTAGAGCTCGACCTCGTCGTCGCCCAGGCCCTTCGAAGCAGCTCCGGCGCCGCCGCGCGAGGAGAAGAAGCGGGGGGCGGAGCCGCCATTCCGCAGCGGGCCAGGGGCATGGAGACTGGGGTGTGGGCCCGCGCGGCTGGAGGCGGCGGACGTCGACGAAGCCGCGGCGCGGCGGAGGAGGCCGAGGAGGTGGTGGCGCCGCATGGCGGAGGCGGAGGCGGAGACAGCGGCCCTGGGTTTAGGTTTTTAACGATTTTTCTTTTTGCAACCGCTAAACAACTGTCGCAAAAGTTCCCTTCAAAATTTTTTTTTGGGAGTTTTAGAACTTTTTTTAAAAAAAAATTAAAAATATAACTATTATGAAACATATTTTATTGTGGACGATGTTTCCTACTGAGACAATGGACACTCTCAACGAATGGATCCTCCACGTGCTACGCTAGTCATATATCAAAGTTCTTCCGTGCGTCTTTATCATGGCGGTAGAGACTCTTTTTTGTTTTTGGTTGGACGATTCCATAAATAGAATAAAAAGATAAATAAGATCAAGTAGAACCAGTAAGTATGAGTGGAAAACTTACTATAGAAAGAAGCTTACGCCAGAAGAAACCAAAAGATATCTTATCACGGAAGGAAGCTTGCAGCGTAAGCCAGCAACTTGTAGTGGAAGCCAAAAAGTTAGCTTTTAGGAGAACCCAGCTTACACCGTAAATCATCAGCTTTCTCCGCCTATAAATAGGACCCTCAAGGTTAAGGCGAGATAGATCTCTTTGGAGCACCTCGACTCTCCTTATGTAGATTGTAATCAATTTCAAAAGAAATAAGGCTTTCACTCGCTTATAATTTCTGTGGTCTACAGCTCTGTGTTCATCTGTTTGTGTGCTGATCAGTAGAATAGAAACTACAGTTATGGTGTTTACTGTAATATAATTATACAACATATATTTTAATTAAATTGTAACTAAATTGTAGTTATAATATAATTACCCTACAACTATATTTTAATTATATTTTCCCCTCTGTATAACTTAGGTATAAAGCTACATATATTTTTTTATACAACTTATCTTATTATAATATATAGTTATGGTGAAATTACATCATACTATAGTTAGATTTGATTTTTTTTCACTCAAAAAACTTGTGGTAGTTTTTAGATAGTCCTTTTTTGATTTTTTTTAATAAATCATTTTGGATATTTTGCATTATCATATCGTTGAAGCAAAGTTCAAAACAAAAGAAAGAGTCTTGATTTAGAGCAGCTTAAATTGCTTGGGCAGTGTAAGCCGTTACGAACATACTTACCATTAAAAAAAGTAAAACCCGTAAAAACCAGACCTAGAAGTTCTCTAAATTAATAAAAAAATTAATTTAATAAAAAAAATACTACAGAGATCAGTATAATATGAAATAATTCCCACCAAATCTTAAGTCTAAGCTCAACTTTATTCTAAAGAATAAAAAATCAGGTTAATAGTATAAGTTTGAGGTTTGGTGAGAATGTATTCATATCAATACCTATCTCTAGTATTTTTTCATGAAATTATAAAACTTTTTATGTTCAACTTTCACGTGTTTTCACAGGACATATACCCTACTTACATAAGCAGAAGTGCAAAAGAGATGATTTTTTTCTTTTCAAAATAAATATTGATTTTTCCTTTCAAAATAAATATTGATTTTTTTCCTTTCAAAATAAAGGTTCTTCATGTGAAACATGAGTTTTGAAGAAGAAAGAGCT
Organism: Oryza sativa Japonica Group; assembly: GCF_034140825.1. NCBI lineage: Eukaryota > Viridiplantae > Streptophyta > Magnoliopsida > Poales > Poaceae > Oryza > Oryza sativa. The sequence continues at coordinate 20,386,595 of NC_089040.1, forward strand.
TCGCAATCGTGATTATAAGCTTGCGATGCTTGCTGCTGCTGCTAGCAAATAGGCATGAAAAATCGAAAACGATATTATTTTTTATTAGTTTTTAAAAAAGGTAACGGTCAGGAATTTAGTTTTTATATTAATAAAATTAAATATTTAGTGATAATTTTAATATGACGTATAGAGAAATTAAAAAAAATTACAGAAGAAATAATATTATTTTTTTTGCAAAAATGATATTGGTATGATAGAAAAAATTATATACGGTTTTCATCCCTATTAGCGACGCCGGGATTTGGCAAACAATAACTAATGAAGTATATAGGCACAGACATTAAATCATTAGCCACCTAAAAAATTTAGAACATTTCTTATGCTATAGATAACTTAATATTTCAGGGCCGGCTACCCCTAATAGCAAGAGATCCGAAACCGAAATCAAACAACCATAAGACGTTTCGCTAGTAAACTGTGCACGTCAGATTTAAAAGCTTCCTACATGACGAAAAAAACGACTCAACCAATCTAGTAATAATCTTGTAGAACCGCGGATCAGGGGACCAACTCTCGTTTCAAGATATCTGGTGACAAAACTTTGTTAACATCAGTTGCTGTTGGTTGATTTTCCATGGTGAAACTGCAGCACGATGCATGTGATGTTGTCTAAGGTAAGCCGAGAGTGGGCGACTTCTGTCAGCTTCATGGCTGCTGCTTTGGGTCCATCTTGCGCTTTCAAAAGAGAAACAGCATCCTTGTTGACAAAAGATGTAAAATGCTAGTTAGCATTGGACCGAATGAGATACGCGCTCGCACGAGGGCAAAGCTGTGTGTCAGGGGTGAACATAGTGGATGTCATTCATTGGTTTTCATGTAAGCAGATATTTCTGCTGTTTTTTTCTAGGTCGCATAATCAACAAACAGGGATTCAACAAATGATACCTCATTTCGCATAACATCCCAAAGGCCATCAGTAGCAAGAATCAGGTATTCCAAGCTTTCATCGACCACTTTTTCCTGCATATTTACAGTAAAACATCACAAAAGATTCATAGGTGATGTTCAATAGGCTTTTCCATTAACAGGTTTTGTGGCATATAAGGAATCAGTGCGTGAACAATTAAGTAGAAGGATAGGATCATATGCAAAGGAGGAACATGTAGCAGGAGAATTTGAAATGCTGAATTACATGGGTTTTCTCATGACCAATCAGGAACATCGACATTCCCAGATCACAGGTGAGATTAAAGTGATCAATCAGGAACATCAACATTTCCCAGATAGACTGCACTTGCAGGCTGTTTAGCATTGCAGCAGATCCATTTCATTCAGGTTGATGATGTGTACAGACTATTTCATGATACCCAAGTGCATATGAAATGGGTATTATGGTTTAGTAAGACAAAACCAGTACAGAAAAGCTGGTCCTTGTCCACATAAAAATGTAAACATGCAAGGGGCGGGGATCCAGTGCAAAAAACTAAACTTTAAAAAGATACCTGAATATCTGGTTCTGCTTTCACATAGTGCTTCAATGCACGGTTGCCAAATGCACGGGACATTGCCAAAAGTCCATTAACCCTCCATGTATCTGCTTCGACATGATCAAACTTCTCAAGTTTTCATTCATACTTCCTATTAGATTAAGCTAAAGCTGGCCAAATACATCAGGAGGATTTTCATGATTAAAGGGCTTACCATCGAAAACAACAATACCTCCGGCATCCTCAATTCTCTTCTGCTCATCTTTTCTGTTAGGTTTATGATCTTCTGACAGTGGGACAGCTAAAAAAGCATGGAAAGAAACGAGATTTTAACGGAAAAACAAACAAGAGAATAAATGTCATTTCACAGTTTCTAGATTATTTGGCATGCTGTAACTTATTAAAGTGGTATATAGCAACATATCAAAAGTTAGTGCTCAATTCCTCAGTGTCATTGATAAAATCTACATGTGACATAATCCTTTGTAACTCAGGAAAAATAGAAATAGTCATTTGAAAGTTAGAATCCGGTAGTGCGTCATATTTTGATATTTTTCAGTTGACAGAAAGGTTTCAGGGCATACTGGATAGCAACCGTTTATAGTTATATGGAAATCTGAAGTGAAGTGTCATCACTAACAAAGAAACACAACCAATCAAATATTACCTTTGCCAGCTTTTAGAGCGACAACACGTGAATCACCAACATTACCAACATATAGGTGGTTGCCAACCAAAATAGCAGTCACAGCTGTTGAACCATCATCCCTAAAAGGATTAGAAGACACTGACTCTAGGAAATCAGCATCAGTTTTCAGGAACGTTTGGCCTGTATTTTGCAAAAGCATTCAAGAAAATGATAACATCAGTACTGTAGCACTGGACCTGAATGTTCGGAAGAAGTACAGCTGGAGCAAGAGGGAGAACATTACTTATAGCAAGCTTTGTGTCTCTAAGGAGCTCAGGGTGATTCACAAGGTTTTCAAACAAATGTTCCTTAAGATATTCAGCAGCAAGTGATCCTCCATGACCTAATGTATGAAATGTTAGGAACAAAGACATATTAGGGAATGAAAATAACTTAATGAAAGAAAATTCAAGGACAGTACCATCAAATACACCAAATAGGCTGACTGTCTGTTCGTTGATCGTAGTCATCTTTATGCTAAACCGATCCTCCATAGAAGGCCTCCTCCCCTTGAAACTTGAATAATCCCAGCTAAGTCTACCATCCTCACTACCAAAAAGGTCATTGACATTATGTTAATCCATGTGCCGTCTCAAATATCTAGTAAAAGGACCACAACTACAGGAAGTTCAAGAAATTCTGAAATTGCACGGACAAGCAACTTCGAATGCCAGCAAGTAAATACATACATAATATCGCGTTGAGGTCCATATTACAATCATATAAATAAAGAAAACTAAAATATGTAAGATGTTTAGTACAGCTTCTGAAACAGAATCGAACTACATGTCAACCACAAGTTCAGAAAAGGCAGCATTAGGCGCAGTCCCCATCATAGACTGAACACAACTGTGGAGATTATGGGTACCCCATACCCACACGGCATGGTTATCCGACTAGTTATAGGGGATAACTTATATATATAAAATATGTAACAGATCATGACTTGGGTATTACGTTTCCCTGTATATTATGGAACGGCCTAAAGTCCTGGTTTGATAAGATTGTAAAGTAGATTTAGGAAACCGATACCGTATTGGTTAAGGTTTCTATCTTGTAACCCTGCCCCCCAACCTATATAAGGCGGGCAGGGAGCCCCTCTAGGGGCATGAGACAACCTGATCGTCAGATCAATACACACTCGGCGGATTCAAATCCCCAAACAGGAGTAGGGTATTACCTCTCATTGAGAGGGCCTGAACCTGTCTAAATACTTTGTCTCCGCATCCATCCACTTTTAGGTCTCGTGCGCTACCCCCTTTTATTATTGCCGAATTCATGTTTCGACAGTTGGCGCGCCAGGTAGGGGCAGCGCCGAGTACCTCGTCGACGAGCGCGATGGAATCAATTTCAAAGAGAAGCACTGAGATCAATTTCAATGACTCAAATCTCTGACCTGGTTTGTCGTTCCAATCTAACTTTCATTAGATTGATTTTTTAATTGTGGATTAATCTACTGTTAATCTCTTGTTTTTATACACCGGCTGAGATCGAGACGACCAGCAACCAGAACATCGGATCAATTGTTGCTGATTGCACTCGGGACTGCCGGCGACCGGGATTTAATTCACATAGACATGTCACCGGGAGGTCGAGTCGGCGAAACCGAGCCAACTAGCTGGGCAGATGTCGTGCGAACCTCACCCACCGGGTGTCTGATGTTGAAGGCCGCGTAAGCCACCGGATGGATATACTGACCGGATTAGTCCGAGTCTGTTTTTCCCTTCCCTGGTTAATTTAATCCTTCTGGTCTATATTGATTATCAATATTTTATTCTTGATGACTAATCACGGGTTAATGCCTGACTTTCCTTTGTCTTCTGTTTAATGTCGATTGTTGGCGAGTCCGATCATGTATCGTCAAGCTTTCAGCCTTGCTGTGACTCGGGCAAAGAAAAAGCACCAGCATTTGATCGACAAGCAATTGACACGGCCTTATCAGCTCCCGTGGCTAGCAAAATCATGCCATCAAAACACGTGCATGGATCAACGTGCACAATTCATCTAATCATGCCATGCATATGAGATATTAAGCATTTATATTTTTGATCGCTAATCAACTCTTCCTGGTGTTTCTGTGTTTGCATATATTGGTTGGATTGAGGTTGAGCCGTGCGGATGATATACACGGCCACGGCAATGACCTGCACCTACCATAGTTCAACGCAGAGGACCCGTTTTATTTGTCGTCGGGTACGTCACCTCCACCGTTGATGGGCATCTTCATCATCACTGCTGGCTTGCCTTCACCATCGCCGACTGGTGCCTCCGCCTACACGGCTGGCCTATTATGCCGCCGCTGTTGGGCGTCTACGACTTCACCGCCGGCCTGCCTCCGTCGCCGCCGACTGGTGTCTTCGCCTATATGGTTGGTTGGTCACACCACCGTTGTTGGGCGTCTACGTCTTCACCGCCGGCCTGCCTCCGTCGCCGCCGATTGGTGCCTCCGCCTACACGGCTGGCCTATTATGCCGCCGCTGTTGGGCGTCTACGACTTCACCGCCGGCTTGCCTCCGTCGCCGCCGAGTGGTGCCTCCGCCTACACGGCTGGCCTATTATGCCGCCGCTGTTGGGCGTCTACGACTTCACCGCCGGCCTGCCTCCGTCGCCGCCGACTGGTGCCTCCGCCTACACGGCTGGCCTATTATGCCGCCGCTGTTGGGCGTCTACGACTTCACCGCCGGCCTGCCTCCGTCGCCGCCGACTGGTGTCCTCGCCTATACGGTTGGTTGGTCACACCACCATTCATGGGCGTCCACGTCTTCGCCGACCGGCTGGCCTTCGCCGCCGCCGACTGGTGTTTCTGCCTATACGGCTAGCCTATTATGCCGCTGCTGTTGGGCGTCTACGACTTCACCGCTGGCCTGCCTCTGCCGCCGCTGACTGGTGTTTTTGCCTATACGGTTGGCGGACTCCGCCGCTGTTAATGGGCTTCATCATCTACACCACTGGCTTGGTTCCACTGGCGCCGACTGGTATTTTTGTCACCATTGATGGACTGCTTTATTCCCACATCGGCTACTTCTGCTGTCATCGAGGGAATACGACAAAGCTAAGTCATCATTTATTTTATTCTTTATATGATATTTTGTCTTTTCCTTTGCCTCACTACATCAACTGGTTCGCCGTTGACTAGTGAGTCGGGGGCTATAGATGTTATATCGTATTTTTTAAACAATTTTCATAATATTTATCTTGATTGCTTGCGACATAATCTGAGTACAAAAGTACCTATCGAGTTATGGAGTTCTATCTTCCTATGCTTTCCGTTTGGTTTGCCAATGGATGGTTGCCTTTGGGCCGATTCCTAGCACCTGGGGGCTCGTTGGATGGACCGAGTAACGCAAGGTGCTAAGTATTATTCGGAATAAATCAAAAGCATAGAGATGAGATAAATTTATTTTCTGCTCTTAATAATTGCAAAAGTACCTGAGTAGTAAATTCTAATCCGTGAAACTTTGTTCCATTAATGACGAACTCATATCACTCATATGCATGTTTGGGAAATGCCTAGGTCGACTCCCGATGCTTGGGGGCTATGACTAGTCGGACAGAGTGTTTAAACGTACAGAGTCATCTGCTCGGGGAAATCAAAATTGACAAGAGGAGAAATACATATTTATAAATATTTTAAAATACTTGATTTTTTCTCGAGTATTATATTTATATCAGATACTACTCATCCTATATGTTTGTTCTGCAGGATCCAGATCCAGATATGCATAAAAGGGATTCATGGCTTTAAGCTTATCTCTTACGCTCCAGGAATGGATCAGTCAGAACATCACCACCGGCTCGCCTCGACCGCCGCCGACTGGTGTTTCCGCCTGCACGGCTGGCCTATTATGCCGCCGTTGTTGGGCGTCTACGTCTTCACCGACCGGCTTGCCTTCGCCGCCGCCGACTGGTGTTTCCGCCTGCACGGCTGGCCTTTATGCCGCCGTTGTTGGGCGTCTACGTCTTCACCGACCGGCTTGCCTTCGCCGCCGCCGACTGGTGTTTCCGCCTGCACGGCTGGCCTATTATGCCGCCGTTGTTGGGCGTCTACGTCTTCACCGACCGGCTTGTGCACGGCTGGCCTATTATGCCGCCGTTGTTGGGCGTCTACGTCTTCACCGACCGGCTTGCCTTCGCCGCCGCCGACTGGTGTTTCCGCCTGCACGGCTGGCCTATTATGCCGCCGTTGTTGGGCGTCTACGTCTTCACCGACCGGCTTGCCTTCGCCGCCGCCGACTGGTGTTTCCGCCTGCACGGCTGGCCTTTATGCCGCCGTTGTTGGGCGTCTACGTCTTCACCGACCGGCTTGCCTTCGCCGCTGCCGACTGGTGTTTCCGCCTGCACGGCTGGCCTTTATGCCGCCGTTGTTGGGCGTCTACGTCTTCACCGACCGGCCGTCTCGTCCGCCGCCGACTGGTGCTTCCGCCTGCACGGCTGACTTATTATGCCGCCGTTGTTGGGCGTCTACGTCTTCACCGACCGGCCGCCTCGACCGCCGCCGACTGGTGTTTCCGCCTGCACGGCTGGCCTATTATGCTGCCGTTGTTGGGCGTCTACGTCTTCACCGACCGGCCGCCTCGTCCGCTGCCGACTGGTGTTTCCGCCTGCACGGCTGGCCTTTATGCCGCCGTTGTTGGGCGTCTACGTCTTCACCGACCGGCCGCCTCGACCGCCGCCGACTGGTGTTTCCGCCTGCACGGCTGGCCTATTATGCTGCCGTTGTTGGGCGTCTACGTCTTCACCGACCGGCCGCCGCATCCGCCGCTGACTGGTGTCACCGCCTGCACGGCTGGCCTGTTATAACGCCAACTGATGCTATCTTCTTCACGGCTGGCTACATCGCTGTCACTACTAATAGGCATCAGTATCTTCAACACAAGCTGCCTACGTTTGTCATGGCTGCCGACTGGTTTCTTCACTTCCATGGCTGCATGATTCTGCCAGTGTTGATTGGCCTTACCATCTTCATCGCTGGTCGTCTCGTCTGCTGCTGACTAGTGCCCTCGCCTCTACGTCTGGTTTATACAGCTACCACTACTGATGGACATCATCATCTTCCGTCGCCGACTGATTATGCCGCCGCCGACTGGTGCTTTTATCTTCACAACTGCGCGTCTTCACTACCGGTTTGCTTCTGTTGCCGCCGACTTGTGTTCACTTCATTACGGCAATACAACTTTGTCATCATGGTGGAGCGACTTCATCTTTATTATCTTCGGCACCGGCAAACTCTATTGTTGCTACTTCGCAAGTTTTACTATTTCACCAACCACGACGTCTTTGTGAACCTCGACATCTCGGCATGCAATGCCATGTTATTTTACTACAACAAGTGGCTCTCCAATATTCAGGATTTCTACTTGGACATCTTCAACACATATCTTCAATCAAGTGATGACTACTCGACAACAAGAAGCTATAATTCTCGACTCTATGTTCAGTTGTTTCCCAACTAATCAAAGAGTCGGGGGCTACACAAATACATGGCTCAAAATTTGACAAGCTTTATGTCAAGATGAAGCAATCAATTAATCAGCCAACAAGTCAACTCTGGGAGTCATCAATTTTGTCTTCGCTTCAGAGCAGTAGGTCAAGATTAAATTTACATGTCTGGGAGTTTGGAGTCATCAACCAATCAACTCATATCAGATTCAATGAGTTGAACAACAGCATATACTTTCCTCCAAGTGAAGCATCTACAACAGTTTGATGGATTATTGTCACTGACATCATCACCAGCACATCTGCTTCATCGGCTCTGACATTCCGCCGTTGCTAATGGATGACTAAGACTTCGCCAACTTGCTATTCCGCCTTCACGGTTGACCTACTATGCAAACGCTGATGAGCGTCTTCGTCATTATCATCGGCTATTACACCGCTATTGACTGGATCACCGACATCGTCATCTTCATCAACATCCTGTCAAACCTCTTTATCATAGCTTACTCTACTGCTATTGATAGGCAACTTCGTCATCATATTTGATCATCTCTGTTGATGCTTATCATCATTACTGTCGGTTACGTTTGTCGTCGCCGACTATTTTCCTCATCTTCATGATTGGTGGATTTCGTCATCGCCTTTGATCTGCCTCGTCTGTCACCGACTGATTATTTCGCTGCCATGGCTACACAACTTTATCGCTGGGCGCCTTCATCTTCATTGATGGCTGACCTGACTGTTGCCGACTGGTTTCTTCGCCTCCACGGCTGTGCAACTTCATCACTTTTGATTGGTATCACTATCTTCACTACCACCAATATTTTTGCCACCTCTGTTGGGCAATATTATCTCTATATTGGTCGTCTTGTCTCTATGCCAACTGCGTCAGCTACCATCAATGAACAATTGTGACTACGTGCTCAGGGGCTTACTAGCTCAAATACAAGTATTATATCTTCAATTTGGACTTGCTCCGGATATATGCAACATGAATTCATGATCATGGGTCTATTTTATATGCTCAAAGACTGGACTATTTATTATTCCCCGTAAGGGTTATCAACTGAATACTTGCGCCAGTCGGGATTCAATTGTTACATCTATTTTGGAGTATCCCATAAGGGATAATCACTCAGATCAGAAGCTATTCATATGAGCTACGCTTGGTCTATATTACCCGGAAGATTTATTACTCGGGAGCATGTTATATGCGTCATCCTTTAAAGGGTGTCGAAGGCATATTTTTTGGCCTAGGCCTAATATGTCTGCAGCCCATATTTTCAGGTGTGGCCTGTCACGTTCTTTTAGGGACTTAGGCACTTTTTGCTTAGGCCAAAGTGCGCGTGATCAAGTGCCCAATACCTTAAAATCCTTTTATACCGCAGTTACTCAACTTTTTAGGAGTTGGTACAATGCATCTTAAAAGGTGTCAAACAGTAAAGCTTTATATAGCTGTCCCGCTGACTTTTTTATATAAGTCAAGGTGCTGTTTGGGTTTTTAAGCAATTGATTGGATACAATATCATTGCTTTTTGCCACGTAAGTGTGTATTTTTATTGACCAATATTATTGCTTAGGCTGATTATATATTATGGTCATTTTCCAGGCGGTTGGTAAATCCTTTATAAGTTTATTTACTCGGATTTTACACCACATATGCCATATATTTCCGGGTGTGGTGAAACCATGTGTCTTTTAGGGACTTAAGCACATCTGTTAAAGCAGTGTGCGCATGGTGTGTGCCCAATACTTTGGAAATTTCTTTATTCACAGCATATAAGCTTCTTTATAGCTGTTTTGCTATGTGAATTTTCAAAGATGTTGTCAACTTTAGGTTACACTCATCATATTTTACAAAGCAGTCGGTATATCACTTGGATCATCATATTATTCAGGGATTCACACCGCATATGCTACATATTAATATTAAGTCGCTTGGTTGACTACAATTATCGAAACCACTCGGTTGGTTAGATTATTTATTCCTTGATTATATGTTTGGTTTGTTCAATTAAACCACATAGTCGGGGGTTACACCTATTAGGTGCATCTAGTCGATGCATCTGACTTTATTTTTTCAGCCCTCCACAGTCTTCATATTTGGTAAAAGTACTCGGGAGATCATGGCGAGGATGATTGAAGCACTCGGCTTTGGAGTAATCTAGTTCGAGAGAAGATTATCTTTCTGACTGTGAAGGTCTCAGGGGCTACTGTGGAGATTATGGGTACCCCATACCCACACGGCATGGTTATCCGACTAGTTATAGGGGATAACTTATATATATAAAATATGTAACAGATCATGACTTGGGTATTACGTTTCCCTGTATATTATGGAACGGCCTAAAGTCCTGGTTTGATAAGATTGTAAAGTAGATTTAGGAAACCGATACCGTATTGGTTAAGGTTTCTATCTTGTAACCCTGCCCCCCAACCTATATAAGGCGGGCAGGGAGCCCCTCTAGGGGCATGAGACAACCTGATCGTCAGATCAATACACACTCGGCGGATTCAAATCCCCAAACAGGAGTAGGGTATTACCTCTCATTGAGAGGGCCTGAACCTGTCTAAATACTTTGTCTCCGCATCCATCCACTTTTAGGTCTCGTGCGCTACCCATTTTATTATTGCCGAATTCATGTTTCGACAACAACCAAGTTATATATTCCCCCGTAAGCATCAAGGCAATCACTATTACTCATGGAACATCATTCTCCACGAGCATCACCAGCGACGGCATCGCGCTGCTAACAGCGCACGTAATCAGCGAATAATCCTGAACAATAATTGGACCTTGGTTAGTGATTAATTACCTCGCGGAGCCGCCGGTAATCCAGCCGTTGGACTGCGACGGCGACCGCGTGCGCGCAGCCGACCCCGCGGCCCGCCGGGCCTGCATCCGCGGCGGAGCAAACGACGACGACGACGAGGAGCCGCAGCCCACCCCGCAGAACCCCGGCCAGCCGGGGAGCCCGCGGGAGGCCGCTGGAGTACCGCCGGGGGAGGGGGAGGCGGCGACGCGGCGCCCACGCCCCGCCGCCTCAATGCCGACCAGAGCCCGCAGGCCGGCGGCGCGCGCCATCCTCCTGAGCAGCGCTCCGGCGAGGCCCCCTCCGCCGCTTCGGCCTTCGCGGGCGGCGCAGCGGTGAGTCGGCGGCGACGGAGGCCTGGGCGGGGACATAAAACAAACTTTTTGGCGTTGTTTATCCGGTGCAGGGGAGAAAATGACGTCGTGTCGCGTGTTCGCGAATTCGAGAGAGAGAGAGAGAGAGAGAGAGATTGTAATGAACAGATTGAAGGAAGAAGATATTACTAAACGTTACACTTTCTTACTGGAAAATTGATTCGTCGGTTTAATTAGAAATTTGTGATACAGATTGATATTGGTTGTGTTTGGTTTGATCCACAATCTTTATTTGAAAATATATGTCTTTGGAAATATTTTACTCATAAGTTGAATATTAGTGGATATCCTTGCAGTAAAGAATAACCATGAATACATATTTACTTTGGAGAAAAATCATACTATAATGTGTGTACTATGACCCTAACTAATAAGGACCCAATTGAAACGCGTGAATTACGTATTGAATAGTTCGATCCATGCTATGCTACAAAAATATTACTCGTGGCCCTGTTTTTTTTTCAGTTTAGGATTATTATAATCTAGATTATTGGAAGTAACCTGAAAGAAACAAACAACTTATTAAAATAGCTTATTATAGTCTCCAGCTTATTATAATCTGATAAGCTCATTTAGGTGAGCTTTTTTCAGATTATTGGGTAAAAAATTAACCACCATGCCACCCCACTCCCTCTTTAGACTTGCAAACCCAATAATCTAGGCCCTAATAATTTAGGAAAGAAACAACTAACCGCTTATTCTACTACAGATTATAATAATCTAGCTATAGTAATCTGGCTCAATAATCTAGATTATAATAATCCAAAGCTGAAAGAAACAGGGCCTTACAATAATAAAAAAAATACCAATAGTCGTACTGCATAAAACATTGAAGTGGTGAAATAGGTTTCCTCGATATCAGAGTAAAGGAATAATTCGTTTCTTTATATTCCACACGAATAAGAAGAAACCTTGTCTGTCTTATGGAATGAAAATATGGATATCTTTAACCCAAGTAGTTTCACATAGAAAATATTAATGAATTTTTAATCTCAAAATAGCATGAAATAAAAGTTCAGGCAGATAATGATCATGTCATATCCTACATCACACTTTTCTATCTAATTTAAGTTCAGGATGATATATAATATTTTACATGCTAAATTGGTACAAATACAAAATATAATTGGACAGGAGAATAAAGTTTGTGAGATAACATGCTTAGACATCGAGAGAGAAGAGAAAAAAGAACAACACATTAGGGTGGGCGTATTATAGATTCAAGGATATTCAGATGTATATCCAAGATTTTTAGATAATAAATAAATATATATATATAATTATATATATATATATATATATACTTTGTATATGCATTAAAAAAATAAAGAAAAAGCCTTAAACTACTTATCTTGGGCCTTGTTTCACCCTTCCTCCACTATTGGGCCTAAATTTCCCACTTTCGTCCCCCTTTCCTCTCTCTCAGGCTCTTAGCCCGCACTTGCTTTGCCACTTTGGGCCGCAACTTACTAACTCAGTCCATTTCCCCTCCCCTAACCGGCTAGCAAAATCCCAAAATCTCTTAATATTTGAATGATTGTTTAGTTACATTGATTGAAAGGGATTTCTTCTTGAAAGTTAAGGATAAGGACATTATCACTTATTTTTAAAATATCAAACATCAAAAAGTTGATCTCAAAATTGTAAGATTTCTTACCAATTTATAATTTTCTAGTCTTTATGTATTATTTAGGTTGGCACTTCGATACATTCACCAACTAGTATTTTTATATGTTAAACAATTTCAACTGATGGTGAATTATATCAATGTGTGAACTTATATTCAATTGTATGCTATATTCTCTTTATGTTATATAATTATTAGTGTGTGATGCTATACAAGCAAATTATTATATTTCTAGGTGTACGAACAAATTTTTTTTACCCCTTCCTATTTCGAATACACAAGTTTAAAATGTTGGGTCCGCCATTGCAACACAACAATAGCAACTAACCAGTAGAGAGAGGAGTAAACTCCACACGTGCCATTCGACTATGTTTCCCTCGTTTAATTCAATATACGGTTGAAGGGAATGGAAGGAGGTAGTGATACTTCTTCCTTTCCTTCCATATTCTCTTCCTTGACATCTCACTATGGCCATGACTCGGGAGAAGTGATGCCTCCTCCTTTTACCAAGTTATGACCAAGGCGACGCTCGCGTTTGTATGACGTAACATACTACTACAATAGGATGTGTTACCGCGGTGACTATCAACAAGTTGTCCAGTTTCGCTCTAGCCAAATTCTATTTGTATGATAGTTAGGTCTATGATGTTAGTAACATTAGAAGGTAACACTGTAACAAGATTGTATTTTTGGGATAATTGTATTCATTAACATTGTAGCTATGTAGTAAAATTTCATACTATTTTATAGTTTAGACAATAGAGTTGTAGTTACTTGAAATTTACTTTTTTTAAAAATCTAAACCTAATTAATTTTCACAAAAAATATCCTTTAAAAATGAATCCACGATTAGGACAAAACTGTACAGGCCAGCAAAGCGTGGACCGTTGGCCTAGTCGTCGCCGCCATGCCGTGGAGTCCAACTCCACCCACACCCAACCGCACGAACGAAACCAAGGCACCCGTTTTCGTCCTCCGCTTTCCATCGCTCCCTCCACCTCCACCGCACTACCACCACCACCACCACCAACCGCCGTGCGGACGCCGCCGGCTTCCCGGCCGCGACGCGGAGGAGGACCGAATTCCCCCCCACCCCTCCGTCCAATCCGCGCGCACCACCTCCGAGGTAAAGCCTCTGCGCTCCCCCTGCTCCGTCGCGCGGCGGGTTCTCCCTCCACAGCCAGCCGAGGGGGGCGGTGGCGTCATGCGAGGCAGAGGGAGGGAGGCCGCCTGAGGGGGGCAAGGCGCCGCCTCAGGCCGGACTTAATTTGTTACTGCTTCTTCGCTACGATGCCCTGCTTGCTTTCTCTTAGCGAATTTTTGTGGTCTCGTGTGTCTAGAATAGGTAGCGCGGCGTCAGCAGGTTTTGGGGGTTTGGTTTGCGGCTGCGGAGTTTTCAGCCTTTCAGGCCAAGCCATGGTTATAACTGGGTGGGTTAGAATTTTTTTAGTTGCTTGATCGGTTGCTTTTACCTATCATCACAGGGAACAAATAGGTCACAATTGGTAATTCTAATCATTTGTTAATCGGAACGACTATGGGCACTGGTGGTAATTGATGTTTCATATACTAACTGTCACTTTCCTGCTTATCTGTTCATCGGGGTGAAATTGGTGTGACACTTTGGGAGTTGAGATACTCGGCAGCCATACCTTATCTATGCTTTGCAAAGTTTAACCACCATGTATTTGATGGCGACTCCCTCCGAAATAACAGAGAGGGATAGAAATACAGAGTTATATATGTTAAGGCTAGGCTAGGCTAGGTTTGCTGTGGAAATGATTCTTATAAGCTATAGCTGTTTAGTTTATTTTATGGGATCAATCAAATTATAGTTTGATAAAATATATCATCCAACTTTCATGTCTCTCCTAATTATTTCATATTTTCACAACATAATAATATTATCATTTAGAACATCTTTGTATTATAGTGGGAAGCTGATTTTAACATGATTACTAAAAAGAAGTAATAAGCTCTATCTGAATTAAAAAATAGTCATAATTTGAAACTCAAAATTAACTTTTGATTTAAATACAAGCATTTTACCAAACACTGGAATACCCAAAAAGCTGTTGCCCTAAATGAAACACAGTCCGCCGCAATACCAAATGGAGCCTGCCTACACGAGGGAAACACCAAATCACCACTTCAGCATTCTATCTATTGTCCAGTTAGCTAAATGCAATCATTCAATATTCAACAATCAAATGGACATTTCCTGTCAGGTGTGATGAGTGATTGTCCATGCACAAAATCTAAGCTGACTGTTGTGACATAACAAAGTTAAATTTACTGTTTCCATTTGATTATGTTGCTGTTCTTTGTTCTGTGTCCATATTCATGTGCATACGCGTTACTTCCCTTACTCAATTATGCTTGATAATCATCAGGGAACTCCATGTATGCAAATGTCGCCACCCTTGTAGAATCAATAAAGCTGTTCTAGCAGCTAACCTTTGGTTTGGTGGATTTTTGGAAAATGATGATGGGAAGAGAGGACAAATATGTGAGGTCAGTTTCCTCCATCACCAGTTGTTTGAAATAGTTTACAAAGAATAAAGGCTTGTCAAATGTCTTGTGTCATAACTTATAGTAACAAGTTTAGGACATGAAACATGGAGAGGGTTTGGTGATTTCTAAAGAGCAATGGTAATTTGGTGGTTCTACACTAGTGTGGTGGATGTGATCCAAGCTGTCAATAATGAGGCCACACTTTGGTGTTTGGCGGGAGCTTCGAAACTCCAAAAGCTGTTGTCTAAGGCAGTAGTTCTTGCACCCTAGGGAGGTCGGCTTGAGTTTCTTCGGTTTTAGAGTGGGTGTGTGTTGTGTTCTGTAAGACTTTCGATGGGTGGGTGTCAGGGTTTGTTTAAATCTTGCATCCCTCGCATTTCTTTCTCTCTTAATGAAATGATACGCATATCTCCTGCGTGTTCGAAAAAAAAATCGATGCTTCTACTTTCATCACATGATGGTTTTGGACATTTTGGCCTCTGAGAGACCCTGGCATGGATTGACTTGTTGGAACGATTGTTACTGCTCATTTCCTTGTCTTTTGCAGCATATAAACATGAATGCAATAATTTCTCTCCAATTTTTCCAAAATAGAAATCTAGCTTCGGTTCAAGATCATCAAGAAGTCTGACATATAAATGTATGGAAATGACAACACCAGTATCTGATTAAATTTTTGAGTAAATAATGAAGACTGCTGGTAAAAATAACGTAGTTGAAGTAAGAGAGAAGAGAGAAGAGAGAAAAAAAGTTTGGGTCTCTAGGGACCTGATCAATGAATATTAAAGTCCTGGGACCCATTAAAGTTTTGAGTAAATATTGAAAACAACTACTGAAAACTCGATGTAATAATTATTCTGTATTTTTTTTAACCATGTATGCAGATTTGAGGACTGGAGATCTGAGCAGTCAGTTATGTCACCACGGAGGCATAATGCTTTAAGTTCACTTAAAGAAAGAACTGCTGGAGTTTTTGCATTCCTAGGAAACCTTGTGCATTCTGAAACCTTAAAGAGATTGGTGCTGCATGAAAGGAAGTTGACAACTAGAACTCTTCATCCTCAGGGACCATTTCTGCAAAGCTGGAACAAGATATTTGTTTTGTCATGTATCTTTGCAGTTTCTGTGGACCCATTGTTCTTCTATATTCCGGTTATCAATGACAACAACACATGCTGGTATTTGGATAAAAAGTTGGAAATCACAGCAAGTGTCCTGCGCTTTTTCACAGATATCTTCTATATACTCCATATCATATTTCAGTTCAGGACAGGTTATATTGCGTCTTCTCTTACAACTTTTGGTCGGGGTGTCTTGGTTGAGGATAGATATGCAATAGCAAAGCGATACTTGTCAACATATTTTCTGATCGATGTCTTTGCTGTTCTACCCCTCCCTCAGGTACTCCGCATACCATGTACTTAGTTAAGCTCAGTATGGAACTATTTCATAGTATAGTTCACATGATTCTTTAGAATTATGATGGTATGTTGGTGATATACATATAAATTATGATTAGTGGATGCACCTTTGATAGTCCCTACATGAGAAAAATAATAGATATTCACCTCTTTTATGATTTATAATGATATAATGGAATTCACATATTGGTATCATGGGATGATTAGTAAGGATGCACTTTTGGTAGATACCACATCAGAAAAATAAAAGATTTTGATTTTACTCTGATACATGCAATTCACATGTTAGAAAAATGGGGTCATATACAAAGAGCTCTGTCTGTTTCTTCTATGACTTTGCAGTCTTAATAGTGCACTAAGTTATGCGCCTTTGATTTCTCAGTCAAGCTTGTAAGCATGGTCAATTTTGTTACCAGGTGGTTATTTTGGTTGTGCTACCTAATCTTGGAGGCTCAGAGGTTACAAAAGCCAAAAATATCTTGATGTTTATAGTTATATGCCAATATGTGCCTCGGCTGATCCGAATAAGGCCACTGTATCTCCAAATCACAAGGTCTGCTGGGGTAATTACAGAGACACCATGGGCTGGTGCTGTTTTGAACCTTTTAATTTACTTGCTCGCCAGTCATGTAAGTATTCTATTCAATAACTCTGGATAGTCAACAATGCCAAATCAACTGTCCTTTGCTAGAGCAATATTTAACTGCAATAGTGGAAAGCTGAAAACATGATCAATTTCCTGTAAAGATTACATGAATTTATTATTGATCAAAATAAATTCGGCTAACCTGGTTGATGTGTGGTATGGGTGGAATAGCACTTGTGTAGTCTCATTTTTTTTTATTTTTTGCCAAACCAGAGCCATAAACACCTCTTGTTTTGTGGTTTTCATCAGCAAAGTTGTCTAAATTTGTATACAGAAAGCAATGGTGTAACCTTTAAAGGTTTATTTTACTTAAGTTACATAAGTATTATAAGGAAAAGGATTTTGTCCAACATTTTCTCGATCCATTTCTCTGCGAGAGAAACAAAATTTTAGTTTGTCCAATCTGAAATACACTCTAATTGTAACAGTATAAATTATTAGTTTATATCAGCTATCATGTACCAAATATTTTCAATGAAATTTGATACTTAGCGCTTAGTAGTTCATCCTGTTTCTCGTGGGTCAATTCTCAAGAGATATTCTATCACATATACACCAATTTCAATGTCATCAATGCATATTTGTAACAATGTTGTCCAATTTTTCTATGATTCTATTTACATGCTTTATTGGCTCTATATCTGTTTCCTGATGGGTGTCATTTAGGAAGTCATAACAGTCAAGATTTACAAAATAAAAGTCGTAATATTGGTAAGAAAATAATATGCATGGATTTTGTTTTCTGTAAAAAAAATGGCTATAATATCCTTATGGGTAACAACACTTTGGTCTCTCAAGTTTTGCTTGAGGCTCCTGTTGGGCTCTGATGTATCATCCAGATGTGTGTGTGTCCTCAAATTTTCCTCATTAAAAATTAAAATTGGATCCACCGGGAGCAGCGCCTGTACAGGACTAATCGGTGTTGACCCTTGATCTCTTGGCTTGGCCAATTCGTTTGATATGCATGTCCTTGTAGTGCTTCAACTGGTTCAAAGGAGTAAGGACAATCATGACCCATAGTCGGAAAACTTGGAGGACTGGGTGGATAAATTGGAATGTCATGGACAATCACAACCAAAGAATGGCCTATGAAACTTGACTTCATACTACTAAATTGGCAAATAATTAAAATATTAGTGGCCCATGCAACCATCTAGTTGACTTCATTCATAAGTGGGATACTTTTGCAACTGCAGTGCCACTAAATTGGATATAATTAAATATTTCCATGCACCTTATATATTTATGACAAATCTTTGAACTGCTGCAGGTCCTTGGAGCACTCTGGTACTTGCTTTCCATTGAACGCAAAGATGCCTGCTGGAGAGACATGTGTAGTAATAATAGTACAGTCTGTAATCAGGCATATTTGTACTGTGGGGATAAGGAAAACTCGATCTTACGGACTGCTTGCCTTCCAATCGACTCAAACGATATAGATCCGAACTTTGGAATTTATGTGCCAGCTCTAAATAATGTCTCGCAATCAACTAATTTTTTGGCAAAACTATTCTATTGTGTTTGGTGGGGTCTGCAAAATCTTAGGTTTGTGCAAAACAGAAACATTTAAAGTATTTTCTGCTTGAACCAATAAACTTCTCTATGCCACCTATATTTATGTGTTGGTCTATTTAATGCAGCTCTCTGGGCCAAAACCTTAAGACAAGCACTTATGCATGGGAGAATCTGTTTGCAGTTTTTGTCTCAATATCAGGCTTGGTTCTGTTTGCACTGCTAATTGGTAATGTGCAGGTACGCATATTTAGCTTCATTGGCTATTAATTTTACAAGTCATTTTCTTGATTTATGTTATTATTCAAGCTTTTCATAATAGAACTTGCATTGCAAATCAGAAATATGCTAAAATTTTAAGTGTGTTATGTGTCTAATGCCTACATAATCAATTGAAGAGAACATGAATGCTATATACTGCTGCTAAAGATATACCCCAGAACAACAGAGAATATTTTTATGAGTGAATTATGGAAAACTTAAAAATAATAAATCAAATTAATTCTGAGAAAAATGAGTCCAACTTATTTTATCTCCTAGGGATATGAAACTAAAGATATGGAACCTTGTGCTAGGTTTCGAGTGTTCATTCCAATACCATTTGGAGATAAGACTAGCATAATCTTGGTAGGAATAAGATCATCAGTCCTTATTTGCAACAGTAGTCTTTGTACAAAATGGTTCAGGTCTTGTACTACAAAGAATGTTTCACAGGATCCCTGACATTGAATGAAATTAGGTGTTTTTGCTGCGTAATGATAAATGCGTAATTTGGGTAGCTAACTCATCCTTCCATTTTTTGTGACTTCTACAGACCTATTTGCAGTCAGCCCATCTGAGAGAAGAAGAAATGAGAGTGAAAAGCCGTGATACAGATCAATGGATGTCATATCGACTGCTTCCTGAGAATCTCAAGGAACGAATACGTCGTCATGAAAAATATAGATGGCACCAGACGAGCGGGGTTGATGAAGAACTCTTGCTTATGAACCTCCCCAAGGATCTTAGGAGGGCTATAAAACGGCATCTTTGCTTATCACTTCTTATGAGGGTATGTTCTCACAAGCTTCTTTTGCAGAGTAACCTGCTGTAGTAGTCTTATTTTTGTGTCTTATCCAATTGCAGAAAATATGTTGGTTAAGTAAATAATTTGGCCATTTTCACGTAGCTCAGCCAAATCTAGTTACAGTAGCAGACCCAAGAAATATGATCTGAGATTTGGCTGAGCACCATTTGTTTTCTACTTATTGTAGCATAATATTTTCAGTCCATGCAGCTCATCATGCTATATTGTTTAAAACCGGAATTGCATCTTCCTCACAATTGCTGATGACATAAAAGTATCCTGGTTGTTCAAGAATGACAAAGACCATGTTCCAAAAGGCACATAAATGAAAGCTTAAGGCTTCTTTTACCTTCTTTTCAATAGTTGTAGAGTTGCTTATGTGTTGCAAGGTGTCATTGTTTCTTGCTCTGAACCTAAGCCAATTACCTCTAAAGTGGTGATGTAGGTCTTCCAATAGTCGCGTGCTTTAGGTGCACACCAGTAATCTAGCATGAAATTTTCAGTGCATGAAATGTGTTTGAGGTACTCACGTAGAAACTGGAAAATTAAGTAATGTAAAACCATTGGCGTACTAGTTATGGGTCATCTTTTCACATTTTAAGGTTCTGGGTTCAGACATCAGAAAGCATTACTAAACTGGGAAGCAGTGGGAAGGGTGTAAAGGACGAGGGTCACTGGGGTTTACATGGTGAATCGGAAATCAGCTCCATCATCCAACTTCTGTAGTTTCTATGCATCTGAAATGCTCTTCATTTACGCTTATAGGCATCTTTTTTCACAGCATTGGATTTAGTAGCACCATAGCAAGTCATCAGTTTGGCTGTGGCTTTGAAGGTCACGTGTTTATTTCTTTTTTTTGGATGTATAAAATTTTGTTGGAGCATTAATGGCAAAATCGTACTGGAATTAGTAAATAACTCTTCTAACTAACTAGGAGTAAATTAAACAGGACAACAATGCCAAACGGAGCCATAATCTAGGGAGGTTCTTTGGGGACATGTTCCAGGGAAACCTTGAATCTGTTGCAGCAGTAACCGTTGTGTTAATATCTTTTGTGTGTGAATGTAGATCATTTATCTCCCTGCTATGGATGGACATAGACCATCTCCCCCCGTTATGATATTACAATTCTTTTTTCTTTGCTTCAGGTTCCAATGTTTGAAAACATGGATGATCAACTCTTGAATGCCTTGTGCGACCGCCTAAAGCCTGTTCTTTATACAGAAGGTAGCTGCATAATTCGTGAAGAGGATCCAGTAAATGAAATGCTGTTCATCATGAGAGGTAATCTCATGAGTATGACAACGAATGGTGGAAGAACTGGCTTCTTCAACTCTGATGTTTTGAAAGGTGGAGATTTCTGTGGCGAAGAGCTCCTGACCTGGGCTCTTGACCCCACGTCAGTTTCCAGCCTCCCTAGCTCAACCAGGACAGTGAAGACGATGTCCGAAGTCGAAGCTTTTGCCCTGAGGGCTGAAGACTTGAAGTTTGTGGCCACCCAGTTCCGACGGCTACACAGCAAACAGCTCCAGCACACGTTTAAGTTCTACTCGCAGCATTGGAGAACCTGGGCAGCCTGTTTCATACAAGCAGCCTGGCATAGGTACTGCAGAAAGAAGATCGAAGACTCTCTACGCGAGAAGGAGAAGAGGTTGCAGTTCGCAATCGTTAATGACGGTGCTACAACTCTCAGCTTCAGGGCAGCGATATATGCTTCGCGTTTCGCTGGCAACATGATGCGGATCTTGAGGAGAAATGCCACCCGCAAGGCTCGGTTGAAGGAAAGTGTGCCTGCAAGGTTGTTACAAAAACCAGCAGAACCCAACTTTGCTGCAGAAGAGCAGTAGTTCTGTTTACCACGAATGCGTAAGGAATTTTTTGTGCATGGCTTGTGCATTTTTTACTTGCTGATGTTTTTGCTTTCAGTTGACACTAGACCTACAAATTAAGGAGAGGAAAAAATCGCAATAGGTGTCTGTATCTTTCTGTAAGATCTGTATATGTGTTCGTGTATGATAATAGGTGATACGTGTAATTATTATTCATCAGGTGTTTATATACAAATTGTGTTTATAGTAGTGTAGTGAGCATTCCATCCCGTGTTCCCATCAGGCTCTTGAAGTCCAGGCACGGAGCAAGATCACATTGTAACGGAGACACTTGTTTTAACTCACATATATTGACATGATATAGAATTAATGGATTGTTAAAGATTTGTCAACCACTCATTTTAGACAAAAGAAAAAAAAAAGAAAGTGTCCCTGTTTTATTCCGGCACAGTCTAGCGTGCACTGCTGGTTTCCTTGTGTGAAGTCATAAAGCAATGCATGTTCTAGCCGCTGGAAGCCTGGTATCCTTGTCTTGATACCCCTTTGTACTTTATTAATCAGTTATCAACGTGTACCATGCGTTTTCCATACGGTGGGTTTTATCCATAGTAGGTAGCTACTGTAGAACTTGTCACGCCTGTGTGACGGGTTACAGTGAGCGCAAGAGGTTGTCGATGTGCTGGGCCTGCGAGCCCATGAAAGTCTGGCCTGTGAGCCCATCTAAGAGAGACTATAATGTGGGAAGGAGTATTGTAAACGTTATCGAATAGCTGAAATCAAGAATACGTCTCTTCCTCAACTACTCTATTTCTGTCTTCTTCTTCTACCTCTGTCTCGTGCTGTCTTCTTCCCCAAACTCTCTTCCTCATTTCTCAATCTGGATCGAATCTGGTAAATCAGAGGCGAAGGCGGCGGCGACTTGTTACAGTGGTATCAGATTCAGGCTGTTCGTGGTTGCATTGTTCTCATATTCTCTCGATCCGGCTGGTAAAATCCCTGTGTTCCGGTTGACGGCTACCCTTGGGTGAGGCCGTGTCGGAGGGTGAACTCCGCAAGTGGAGGGCAGTGAGGTCCCCCTTATTGGTTTGGCCGGGAAAAGTGGGTGAGATTCGAGGACTCGGTGAGAAAGGCGGTGTAGAGGGGGTCGGGCCCCTCAAGAATGATGAGACAAAAGGGGTTTATACAGGTTTGGGCTGTTGAAAAGCGTAATACCTTACTCCCGTGCTTAGCTGATTGAGTGAGGAATTACAAAATCTCCTAGTTGGAGTAGAAGGTGTTGATGGTGAGGGGCAGGAGACTCCTCTAGTGAAAAGGGCCCATCTCCTTCCTAAGTAGGCCTGGAACTCCTTTTATATCTCAAGGGATACCACATGGGCCCACCTAGCCTATTCAGGGAGGATAACCACATTAAATGCATGTCTTGTTACTTGCCTTGGAAGTCTCTTGCACGCCTTGCTGCAGCGTGGGGCTTGCCAAATCTGTCCGGCTGACACGGGGGACACGCACGTCATAATGAGTGAAGACTTTCGGGTCCTCACCTGCGCCGGGAAACGGGAACCCTACCCTGACCGGGTTAGGCAAGTCGTCTCCGGTTGTGATAAGAGGCTAAGCAGCCTCTCATCATCACGACGTGACAGGGGGTGTCAGGCGACACGCCGCCTGATATGCAACCAGTGCACAGGCGCACTACCCTAACCACATCGGTCATAGATCGGTCACAGACCGGTCATAGTCCGGTAGGCCCACCGCGCCACATTTAATGCGGCGTGGTGCGCTTGCTCAGACTGCCTTAAATGCGGTTAGGTGGGTGCTGGGGACGCCCACCTAACCCAGCACACGTGGCACCGCGCGGAAGGGGTTAGGATAGCCCGACCCCCAGGCATGGAGGGGGTGGCCGCCGCCCTGCCTTAGGCCCGACCGCCCCTGGGGGGAGGGCCACGTGGCTACCGGGGGCAGCCTCCTCCCTATGGTGCTAATATCCCCGGGCCCATATCACCGACAGGCTGATGTAAGTCCAGTTCTGGTTCGGCTGGATTTGGAGGAGACAAGCATCACGGCGCCGATCAAACTCAGTGCTCCGTTGCGCCAGTCCTTGGAGACCAGGGAGACGAAGATTCTGGAGTGGCTGGATGCGCTTACGTCGCAGCTGGAGACACTTGATTCGCCTCTGTAGAAGCAGGGTGGTCGCCTGGATCAGGTGGTCACTAAGGTTGATCTCGCGATGGATTTGGTCGGGAAGTTGCGGCAGGAGCAGCTGCAAGCGGTGTGCCTTCAGAAACACCTGTCTTCGCTGTCATCATCCTTGGGCTCAGGCGATCTTGTGAGTATTCTTGGTTCTTCTTCTGGGGTCTCGCGTTCGGGCGCTGGTGCACCACCAACACCACCACTACCGCCACCACCACCACCTCCTCGATTTGGTTCCCACGCACACTATTGGGTTGACGGCGAGGGCCATCGAGCTCAGGATGGGGGGCGGGCTAAGTCGTATTTGCCGAAAATGGATTTTCTGCGTTTTGAGGGGCCGGATGTGCATATTTGGATTGATATGTGTGAGACTTATTTTAAGATGTACCAAATTTCTGCTACTTTTTGGGTGTCTGCTACTATTTTGCATATGTATGGCAATGCAGCGCAGTGGTATCAGTCTGTTAAACTGGTGGAGGATGTCAGTGATTGGGCTCATTTCCGTTATGTAGTCATTCATGAGTTTGAGGGCAACACGCACCGAGAGAAAACTTTAGCTCTGCGGTTGTTGACTCAAACTGGTACAGTGGCTGAATATAAGCAACAAATTGATTCACTTGTTTATCAGGTCAGACTGTTTGATCCTTCAGTGGGAGGCATGATGTTAGTATCTCGTTTCGTTTTGGGGCTTAAGCAGGAAGTTCGCAATGCGGTTTTGCTTCAGCTGTCACAAACTATTCAACAAGCTACTGCGGTGGCTTTGACTCAGGAAGGGCTGCTACTGGATTCTTCCCCTTCTATGAAGCGCTTGCCTGCTAAGAAATTTGTGCCAAAAGTGGAACGGCTAGTTGGGACTGAGACTTTGGGGCTGAAGCCTGAACAAGCTGAACCGTGGAAGGCTTGGCAATTGAGTGATTTTCGCAAGGATAATGGGTTATGTTTTTTTTAAGTGTGGTGAAAAGTACTCATCTGAGCACAAGTGTGCTGTGCTGGGCCAAATCAAAGCAATGCAGATTACTGAAATCATTCAAGATGCTTTGCTGAATGCAGTGATTGCTGAGGAAGAATCTGATCAAGTGGATGAATGTCATGTTTTGCTGAATGCACTGTCAGGTGCTCATCATCCTCGAGCCATTTCGATTGAGAGCTTTGGCGCATAGCAAAGTGTTGTTAATGTTGGTTGATTCTGGTAGTTATCATAGCTTTTTGGATCTGCACTTTGCTCAGCAGTTGGGATTACCTTTGTAATCTGTATCTCCTTCTATGGTCAGAGTAGCTAATGGGGATTTTCTCACTTGTCAATATATTGTACCTAACTTTACTTGGTGGATTCAAGGACACACTTTTGTTTTTGATATGAGAGTGGTTGAATTGGGTGGTCATGATGCTATTTTGGGCATGACTTGGTGATATGACTTGTAATTGGGCTTGGAAGACTTTGAAATTTCATTATCAAGGTAGCTAGATTTCATTGCAGGGTGTGGTAGATTCTGCAATCACAACTGAACTCCAGTCAGTTTCTCTCCTTCAGATTCTGAAGTGGCAGAAAGGTTGTGATATATGGGCTGCTGCAATGTTGCAGCACTCTTCTCCTAGTCTTGCACATCCACTTCCCTCTTCTGTTAATCAGTTACTCTTGGAATTTCATGACATTTTTTAGGAACCAACTGTATTGCCTCCACACAAAGTGTATTACCATTCCATCTCCTTGTTGCCTGATGCTGCACCGGTTAACAGCAAGCCTTACAGGTATTCTCCTCTCTAGAAAGATGAGATTGAAAGACAAGTGAAAGAAATGATTGATTCTGGCTTGGTGACACCGAGCATGAGCCCTTTTGCTTCACCTGTGTTGTTGGTTAAGAAGAAAGATGGGACTTGGTGCTTTTGTGTTGATTACCGCAAACTGAATGCTATTACCATTAAGAGCAAGTTCCCTATGCCCATTGTGGATGAGTTGTTGGATAAACTTGCTGGTACACAATAATTTTTCTAAGTTGAACCTTAAGGCTGGATCATCATATCAGAATGGTGGAAGTGGATGAGCCTAAAATTGCCTTTAAGACACATCACGACCAGTTTCAGTTTCGTGTTATGCCTTTTGGTCTTACTAATGCTCCATCAACTTTTCAGTGCTTAATGAACTCAGTTTTTACCCCTTTCATTAGGAAGTTTGTTCTTGTTTTCATGGACGACATCTTAGTCTATAGCCCAGATTTGTAGACTCATTTAGCTCATTTGCAGCAAGTCTTCTTGGTGCTGAGGCAACACAAATTGTATGCTAAACAATCTAAATGCTCCTTTGCTTGCTCTCAGCTGGAATATTTGGGCCATATCATTTCTGTTAAAGGGGTGGGCACTGATCTTGAGAAAACTGCAACAATGGTGGCTTGGCCTGTTCCAACTTCTCTTATTGCTTTGAGGGGTTTCTTGGACTGACTGGTTATTATAGGAAGTTTATGAAGAATTATAGTATTTTTGTTCGACCCTTGACAACCTTGTTGAAGAAAAAAGCTTTTGTTTGGACTGATGCAGCACAGCTGGCTTTTGACCAACTGAAACAAGCTATGACCACTACCCCTGTGTTGGCATTACCAGATTTTAGTCGTCCCTTTGTGCTTGAGACTGATGCTTGCTTATGGCATTGGGGCTGTTTTGAGTCAGCATGGTCATCCTGTGGCTTATTACAACAAGACTTTAGGCCCAACGAATCAGAAACTCTCTATTTATGAAAAATAATTTTGGCCATTATGATGGCTGTTGATAATTGGAGATGTTATTTGCAGCATTGTCCATTTACAATTCGCCACGCTCACGCCGCCGCCGCCCTAACTTTCCCCACCACCATGGCAGCCACCGCGCACGCCGACTCTCTCTCCTTCCTCCTCTCCCACCCCCACTCCACTTCCCCCTCCGCGCTGCCTGCCCCGCCGCACATCGCATTCGCTGCGCCACCGACAATGCCGCCATCAAGCACCGTCGCGCGGCCGATGAGAACATCTGCAAGGAGGCTACACGGCATCGTGCCCTTCTCTGCATGGTACGCGCCGTTCCCTCTAGCTCCCAATGGCGACCCCAACAACCCCTATGCCATGCGCTGCTCTTCCGTCCCATCGCTGACGTCTGGTGCGCATCCACGAGGGACACCTCCGCCGCACTCTCGGCGTACTGAGTCGCCGCGGGAATCCCGGTCATTGTGTTTCTCCCTGCTGGCGGCGAGGCGGCGGCGGAGCTCGGCTGGGCTCGTTGGCTGCCTCTTCCCTCTCTATCGCCACCGGCCCTAGAATAACTGAAGAGAAGAGAAGAGAAGGGAAGAGAAGAGGATAAGAAAGAGGAGAGAAGAATTGACAATAAAGAAAATATGAGGGTCCCACTTTTTTTTTTCACTTACATGTGGGTGCCATAATTTTTTTATTTTTTATTTTGCTGACTAGGATACTATGTCAGCAAAACTAGAGATTCATATTAGTGTAGGACTGAAAGTGCACGGTTTTATATAGTTTAGGGTGAAGATTTTTGTATTAGAGATTAGGGATGTTATACAAACTCGACGTAAATTTTGTGGGTCGGCTGGTGAATTTATTCTTTTTTCGTGAACGTGATTAAAAGAAACAGCGGCACTGCAGCTTTATCATCTAGGCCCATGAAGATTTTGTCCCATGTCCAATTATTCGTAAGCCCATAAAACACCATGAACCTTCTAGAAGTTGAAACTATCTGTAAAATCGATTTCAGGGACCAAACTCTAGCTTCCTATTGGGCCAGGTGGATCTCTTTAAATTTGGCAATGCCCCCTCCAGGAATCTGCCACGTGTCCATTTAGAGGAAACAGCCTAGACGTTTCACCGTGAAATGAAAAAAAGAACAGAAAGAAAAGGTGCATTGGCGTGTACAGCCCAGTCACCCATGCCTGCCCTGGGACCTGGTGATCTGGCGCCGTTGCTACAACACAAGAAATTGCCTTCTCAAGCTAATGGGCACACAGAACCAAGCATAAATAGGATAAACAAAAGTAAAGAAATAACAAAGAGAAAAATATAAATAATTTTGCAAAATTTATCTGAAAAAATAAAATACATTATGGTTAAAACCGAAAATTGAGTCATATTGATATCCTATATTTCTACAAAATAAATAATAAAAAAACTAAATAATAGAAATATGGTGAAAGATTGAATGAAAATTTGCAATACTAAGAAATAATATTCTTCGAATGTGCATTTTATTATGGATACCGTATGCACAATTTTTTGGTTAATAAAATTGCCACAATTTTGAGGAAACATTAAGTTTTTTTCTAATAGCATCTCTAATCATTTGTCTAATTAGTTGCATACACTAATTACATGATACTTTGGTTTTCCTCATTTATCTGGGACAAACATTAAATTAAATTCCATTCGTCTGGGACAAACACAAAATTAAATTCCATTCTTTTGAAAGATTTTTTTAAGGGTGTTAAACTAACTCGTGTAAACATATATTACTTCATCAGTTCCAACTTACTGGTCATTCCCACATTTCAATTTTTAGATCATGATCCCCTATCTCCACCTTTCATCAATGCCACATATATCCAGTAATCAAAGTTAACATAACTACTATTAGAATGTACTAAATGAGCATGATAAGGTAATTTGCCGCATCCCCTCATCTGACACGAAATTTGGTAGAGTGATAAATAATCTAAAATAAGAGGTACGTAAATTTTATATATTCCATATGAGCTCTAAATAAGATTATACATATATCGGCGCGTCAAATGCAGATTTTCTAGTTTTTTACTACTAGAAGAATATCTGCGCGTTGCAACGGGTGAAAGTTATAAGCTGTGGTTAGGAGCTTGATCATCTCAAATTAGCATGCGAGTTTTTTTAAAGAGATTCATTATACGGCTTCTTCTGTATTTCAAAAAAGAATGAATTTAAAAACCGACTCAAATACAGACATGTATTTTCAAAAGCAAACGAATTTAAAAACTGCGGATGGCGTACCAAAGTACCAACGAAAACATTTTTCATACACAGATGATGTAGCAAAGTACCGACAAAAATATCTTTAATTTTTATAATATTAGAGAAGAGATTTGATAGGTTGGTCAATCAAGTTGTAGTTACTTTGAAATTTACTAAAAATATAAATGAACCCACGATTAGGACCTAGCCGTGAAGCAAAGCGGGGGACCGTTGGCACACCTTTCCGTCCTCCGCTTTCCATCTCCACCTCCACCGCACTACCAGTACCACCACGTACGTCCACCACCACCTCCACCTCCGCCGTGCGGACGCCGCCGGCTTCCCAATCCCAGCCGCGACGCGGAGGAGGACCAAATTCCTCCCCCACCCCTCCGTCAAATCTGCGCGCACCACCTCCGAGGTAAGCCTCTGCGCTCCCCTGCTCCGGCCTCGGGTTCTCCCTCCACAGCCAGCCGAGCGGGCAAGGCGCCGCCTTAGGCCGCTATTAATTTGTTACTGATTCTTCGCTAATCGCTACGATGCCCTGCTTGCTTTCTCATTTTGTGGTCTCGTGTGTCTAGACTCTAGAATAGGTAGCGCGGCGTCAGCAGGTTTGGGGGTTCGGTTTGCGGCTGCGGAGTTTTCTGCCTTTCAGGCAAAGCCATGGTTATAACCAGGGTTCAAATTTTCGGTTTGGCCGATTCTATCGGAGGTCACCGAAATTTCCAAAATTTTGAACAAATGTTGGTTAAATTTGAACAAAATATTACCAAATTCATAAAAAATTTAGAAATTTCGGTCAAAATATTTTCGTATCGTATCGGGAGGGTCCGAATTGACCGAAATTCCGGAATTTTGAACCCTGGTTATAACTGGGTGGGTTAATCTTCAGGGAGGCTTGATTTAGAATTTCTTTAGTTTACAAAGAATAAAGGCTTGTCAAATGTTTTGTGTCAAAACTTATAGTAACAAGTTTAGGACATGAAACATGGAGAGAGTTTGATGATTTCTAAAGAGCAATGGTAATTCGGTGGTTCTACACTAGTGTGGTGGATGTGATCCAAGCTGTCAATAATGAGGCCACACTTTGGTAGTTTGGTCTTTGGCGGGAGCTTTGAAACTCCAAAAGCTGTTGTCTAAGTAGTTCTTGCGTCCTAGAGAGGTCGGCTTGAGTTTCTTCAGTTTTTGAGTGGGTGTGTGTTGTGTTCTGTAAGACTTTCGGTGGGTGGGTGTCAGGGTTTGTTTAAATCTTGCATCCCTTGCATTTCTTTCTCTCTCTTAATGAAATGATATGCATATCTCTTGCGTGTTCGAAAAAAAAAAATCAGTGCTTCTACTTTCATCACATGATGGTTTTGGACATTTTGGCCTCTGAGAGACCCTGGCATGGATTGACTTGTTGGAACGATTGCTACTGCTCATTTCCTTGTCTTTTGCAGCATATAAACATGAATGCAATAATTTCTCTCCAATTTTTCCAAAATAGAAATCTAGCTTCGGTTCAAGATCAGCAAGAAGTCTGACATATAAATGTATGGAAATGACAGCACCAGTATCTGATTAAATTTTTGAGTAAATAATGAAGACTGCTGGTAAAAATATCGTAGTTGAAGTAAGAGAGAAGAGAGAAGAGAGAAAAAAAGTTTGGGTCTCTAGGGACCTGATCAATGAATATTAAAGTCCTGGGATCCATTAAAGTTTTGAGTAAATATTGAAAACAACTACTGAAAACTCGATGTAATAATTATTCTGTATTTTTTTAACCATGTATGCAGATTTGAGGACTGGAGATCCAAGCAGTCTGTTATGTCACTGCGGAGGCATAATGCTTTAAGTTCACTTAAGGAAAGAACTGCTGGAATTTTTGCATTCCTAGGAAACCTTGTGCATTCTGAAACCTTAGAGAGATCGGTGCTGCATGAAATGAAGTTGACAACTGGAACTCTTCATCCTCAGGGACCATTTCTGCAAAGCTGGAACAAGATATTTGTTTTGTCATGTATCTTTGCAGTTTCTGTGGATCCATTGTTCTTCTATATCCCGGTTATCAATGAAAACAATACATGCTGGTATTTGGATAAAAAGTTGGAAATCACAGCAAGTGTCCTGCGCTTTTTCACAGATATCTTCTATATACTCCATATCATATTTCAGTTCAGGACAGGCTATATCGCGTCTTCTCCTACAACTTTTGATCGGGGTGTCTTGGTTGAGGATAGATATGCAATAGCAAAGCGATACTTGTCAACATATTTTCTGATTGATGTCTTTGCTGTTCTACCCCTCCCTCAGGTACTCGGCATGGCATGTACTTAGTTAAGCTTAGTATGGAGCTATTTTATAGTATAGTTCACATGATCCTTTAGAATTATGATGGAGTGGATGCACCTTTGATAGTCTCTACATGATAAAAATAATAGATATTCACCTCTTTTATGATTTATAATGATATAATGGAATTCACATGTTGGAATTATGGGTTGATTAGTGAGGATGCACTTTTGGTAGATACCACATTATGAAAATAAAAGATTTTGGTTTTGGCCTGTTTCAAGAGTGACACTGATACATGCAATCCATATGTTAGAAAAATGGGGTCATATACAAAGAGCTTTGTCTGTTTCTTCTATGAATTTGCAGTCTTAATAGTGCACTAAGTTATGCGCCTTTGATTTCTCAGTCAAGCTTGTAAGCATGGTCAATTTTGTTACCAGGTGGTTATTTTGGTTGTGCTACCTAATCTTCGAAGCTCAGAGGTTGCAAAAGCCAAAAATATCTTGATGTTTATAGTTCTATGCCAATATGTGCCTCGACTGATCAGAATAAGACCACTGTATCTCCAAATCACAAGGTCTGCTGGGGTAATTACAGAGACACCATGGCCTGGTGCTGTTTTGATCCTTTTAATTTACTTGCTCGCCAGTCATGTAAGTATTCTATTCAATAACTCTGGATAGTCAACAATGCCAAATAAATTGTCCTTTGCCAGAGCAATATTTAACTGCAATAGTGAAAAGCTGAAAACATGATCAATTTCCTGTAAAGATTAAATGAATTTATTATTGATCAAAATAAATTCGGCTAACTTGGTTTGAGGTGTGGTATGGGCGTAGTCTCATCTTTTTCTTTTTTGGCCAAACCAGAGCCATAAACACCTCGTCTTGTGGTTTTCATCAGCAAAGTTGTCTAAATTTGTATACAGAAAGCAATGGTGTAACCTTTAAAAGTTTTTTTTTTTTACTTAAAGTTACAGAAATCTTAGAAGGAAAATGATTTTGTCCAACATTTTCTCTGCGAAAGAAACAGAATTTTAGTTTGTCCAATCTGAAATACACTCTAATAGTAACAATATAAATTATTACTTTATATCAGCTATCATGTAACAAATATTTTCAATGAAGTTTGATGCTTAGTGCTTAGTAGTTCATCCTTTTTCTTGTGGGTCAATTCTCAAGAGATATTCTATCACATATACACCAATTTCAGTGTCATCAATGCATATTTGCAACAATCTTGTCCACTTTTTCTATGATTATATATTTCCATGCTTTATTGGCTCTATCTGTTTCCTAATGGGTGTCATTTATGAAGTCATAACAGTCAAGATTTACAAAATAAAAGTCTTTATATTGGTAAGAAAATAATATGTATGGATTTTGTTTTCTGTAAAAAAAATGGCTATAATATCCTTATAGGTGACAACACTTTGGTCTCTCAAGTTTTGCTTGAGGCTCCTGTTGGGCTCTGATGTATCATCCAGATGTGTGTGTCCTCAAATTTTCCTCATTAAAAATTAAAATTGGATCCACCGAGAGCAGCGCCTGTACAGGACTTGTCGGTGTTGACTCTTGACCTCTTGACTTGGCCAACTTGTTTGATATGCGTGTCCTTGTGGTGCTCCAACTGGTTTTAAGGAGTAAAGACAATCTTGACCCATAGTCGGAAAACTTTGAGGACTGGGTGGATAAATTGGAATGTCACGGACAATCACAACCAAGGAATGGCCTATGGAAACTTGACTTCATACTACTAAATTGGCAAATAATTAAAATGTTAGTGGCCCCAGCAACCATCTAGTTGACTTCATTCATAAGTGGGATACTTTTGCAACTGCAGTGCCACTAAATTGGATATAATTAAATATTTCTGTGCACCTTATATATTTATGAAAAATCTTTTAACTGCTGCAGGTCCTTGGAGCACTCTGGTACTTGCTTTCCATTGAACGCAAAGATGCCTGCTGGAGAGACGTGTGTCGTAATAATAGTACAGGCTGTAATCAGGCATACTTGTACTGTGGGGATAAGGAAAACATATTCTTACAGACTGCTTGCCTTCCAATCA
Organism: Oryza sativa Japonica Group; assembly: GCF_034140825.1. Lineage (NCBI taxonomy): Eukaryota > Viridiplantae > Streptophyta > Magnoliopsida > Poales > Poaceae > Oryza > Oryza sativa. Next base: position 20,419,473 of record NC_089040.1, read on the forward strand.
ACTCAAACAATATAGATCCGAACTTTGGAATTTATGTGCCGGCTCTAAATAATGTCTCACAATCAACTGATTTTTTGGCAAAACTATTCTATTGTGTTTGTTGGGGTCTGCAAAATCTTAGGTCCGTGCAAAACTGAAACATTTAAAATATTTTCTGCTTGAGCTAATAAACTTCTGTATGCCACATATATTTATGTGTTGGTCTATTTAATGCAGCTCTCGGGGCCAAAACCTTAAGACAAGCACTTACGCATGGGAGAATCTGTTTGCACTTTTTGTCTCAATATCAGGCTTGGTTCTGTTTGCACTGCTAATTGCTAATGTGCAGGTAAACATATTTAGCATCATTGGCTATGAATTTTACAAGTCATTTTCTTGATTTACGTTATTATTCAAGCTTTTCATAATAGAACTTGCATAGCAAATCAGAAATATGCTAAAATTTTAAGTGTGTTATGAGTCTAATGCCTACATAATCAATTGAAGAGAACATGAATGCTATCTACTGCTGCTAAAGATATATCCTAGAATAACAGAGAATATTTTTATGAGTGAATTATGGAAAACTGAACTATAGTTAATCAAATTAATTATGAGAAAAATGAGTCCAACTTATTTTATCTCCTAGGGATATGAAACTAAAGATATGGAACCTTGTGCCAGATTCAGTCCAATACCATTTTGAGATACGACTAGCATAATCTTGGTAGGAATAAGATCATCAAACCTTATTTGCAACACTTGTCTTTGTACAAAATGGTTCAGGTCTTCTACTACAAAGAATGTTTAACAGGATCCCTGACATTGATTGAAATTATGTGTTTTTGCTGAATGATGATAAATGCGTAATTTTGGTAGCTAACTCATGCTTCCATTTTTTGTGAGTTTTACAGACCTATTTGAAGTCAGCCCATTTGAGAGAAGAAGAAATGAGAGTGAAAAGCCGTGATACAGATCAATGGATGTCATATCGACTGCTTCCTGAGAATCTCAAGGAACGAATACGGCGTCATGAAAAATATAGATGGCACCAGACGAGCGGGGTTGACGAAGAACTCTTGCTTATGAACCTCCCCAAGGATCTTAGAAGGGCTATAAAACGGCATCTTTGCTTATCACTTCTTATGAGGGTATGTTCTCACATGCTTCTTTTGCAGAGTAACCTGCTGTACTAATCTTATTTTTGTGGCTTATCCAATTTCAGAAAATAAGTTGGTTAAGTAAATAATTTGGCCATTTTCACGTAGCTCAGCCAAACCCAGTTACAGTAGCGGACCCAAGAAATACGAACTGAGATTTGGCTGAGCACCACTTGTTTTCTATTTATTGTAGCATAATATTTTCAGTCCGTGCAGCTCATCATGCTATATTGTTTAAAACCGGAATTGCATTTTCCTCACAATTGTTGATAACATCAAAGTATCCTGGTTGTTCAAGAATGACAAATACCATGTTCCAAAAGGCACATAAATGAAAGCTAAAGGCTTCTTTTACCGCTTATGTGTTGCAAGGTCTCATTTTTTTTTCTCTCTGAGCCTAAGCCAATTACCTCTTTTTTTAGATAATGGAATAAAACATCCCGGCGTTTGCTCATCAGAGTTACAGCCAATTATTACAAAAGTAACACCCAAACACTGAGTGTAGAGTAACACTCAAACACTGAGTGTAGTTCAAATGAATATGTACAATAGAAGCACACAATTCATGCCAATATGCAATATTCTCACCAACTAATGATCTCCTAAAGGAAACATTGAGTATAATAGATCTCATAACATTAGCAATAGTAGAACTTTTCCTTCGGACAATAGAGTATAAAGATGGATATTTGTCTTTAAAAGCCAGGTTTCCTTGCCATTTATCTTCCCAGAACCTTATTTGTTTTCCATTATTTACAATCTAAGAACCCATATCTAAGAAGTTATCTTTGACCTTCATGAGACCTGACCAAAAATGAGAATCGTCCTGTTTCTTATTAACTTGGCTTATAGACTGATTGTAGAGATACTTTCTCTTCAATAGATTTTGCCATACACCTTCCTCGTTAATCAACTTAAGCAACCACTTACTCAAGAGACACTTGTTTTGTATTTCCAAGTTATGAACCCCTAAACCTTCCTGATCCTTAGGTTGACAAATGATATCCCATCTAGTAAGTCTGTACTTTTTTTTATGGTCATCCCCTTGCCAAAAGAACCGTGATCTATAATAATCAATTTTTTGAAGAACCCCTTTCGGTATCTCAAAAAAAAATATCATAAACATAGTTAAACTTGAAAGTACAGAGTTAATCAAAACCAGTCTACCCCCAACAGATAAATGTTTTCCTTTCCAACTACTAAGTTTTTTTTTCTCAATTCTTTGCTCAATCATTTTCCAATCTCTATTATTCAGTTTTCTAAAATGCATTGGTACACCAAGATATTTAACTGGGAGAGAGCCAAACTTACAACCAAAGATGTTAGAATACTCATCATAATATTCCTTTGCCTGACCAAAACAAAATAATTCACTCTTATGAAAATTTATTTTTAAGCCAGACAACTTTTCAAACACAGATAAAATCAATTTAAGATTCTTCGCTTGTTGTAAGTCATGTTCCAAAAAAATGATAGTATCATCTGCATACTGTAAAATAGATAAACCATCATCCACTAGGTGAGGGACTACCCCATTCAATGAACCAACATCTTTAGCCCTCTTAATTAATAAAGTAAGCATATATGCTACTATATTAAAAATAATTGGAGATAAAGGATCTCCTTGCCTTAGACCTTTGTAAGTTTGAAAATTATTACCGGTCTAATTATTTACCCTAATACCAACATGTCCCCCTTGAATAAAAGAAGATATCCACTCACACCATTTAGGAGAGAAACCTTTCATTCTGAGCGTCTATTTTACAAAAGACCATTTAACCTTGTCATAGGCTTTTTCAAAATCGATCTTAAAAATCACAACACTTTTATTTTTGCGATGTAATTCGTGCATAGTTTCATGCAAAATAACAACACCTTCCATAATATTTCTCCCAGGTATAAAAGCAGTTTGAGTAGGGATAATCACCTTTTGAGCAACACTCATTATTCTATTCGTAGCAACTTTGGTAAAGATCTTAAAACTAACATTAAGTAAGCAGATAGGCCTATATTGTTAAATGGTGAGAAACCTTTCATTCTGAGCGTCTATTTTACAAAAGACCATTTAACCTTGTCATAGGCTTTTTCAAAATCGATCTTAAAAATCACAACACTTTTATTTTTGCGATGTAATTCGTGCATAGTTTCATGCAAAATAACAACACCTTCCATAATATTTCTCCCAGGTATAAAAGCAGTTTGAGTAGGGATAATCACCTTTTGAGCATCACTCATTATTCTATTCGTAGCAACTTTGGTAAAGATCTTAAACTAACATTAAGTAAGCAGATAGGCCTATATTGTTGAATTTTCATGGCCTCAGCACACTTAGGCAAAAGAATAATATAGTACCAAAGTTAAGGGAGAATAAAGGCAAAGTACCATTATGAAAATCTCTGAAAATATCCAATATATCATCCTTAATGACATCCCAAAAGACCTGATAAAACTCAGCAGAAAATCCATCAGGACCCGGAGCTTTATTATGTTCCATTTGAAAAATAGCCTCTTTAATTTCCTTTCCAGTGAATTCTTGTATTAAAGCTTCATTCTCCAATTGAGATACTTGTGGGATGTCCACAAAATTATTTTCATCAAACTAGAGATCAGAATCATCAGGAGGACCAAAGAGGCCTTTATAATAAGTGGTAATATGCGATTTTAGATTTGCATCACCATTTATCAATTGATCCCCATCTTGAAGTTGAAAAATTCTGGTTTTTCTATGTTTGCCGTTAGCAACCAAATGAAAATACTTTGTATTTGAATCACCCTCTAAAATATCCTTAGTTTTAGCCCTTTGATACCACTTAATTTCTTCTTCTCTCAGAAGAGTAAGCCAATTACCTCTAAAATGGTGAAGTAGGTCTTCCAATAGTCGTGTGCTTTAGGTGCACACCAGTAATATAGCTTGAAATGTTCAGTGCATGAAATGTGTTTGAGGTACTTATGTAGAAACTGGAAAATTAAGTCATGTAAAACCGTTGATGTACTAGTAATGGGTCATCTTTTCACATTTTAAGGTTCTGGGTTCAGACATTATGTTCAGAAAGCATTACCAAACTGGGAAGCGGTGGGAAGGGTGAAAAGGACGACGGCCATTGGGGTTTACATGGTGAATCGGAAATCAGCTCCATCATCCAACTTCTGTAGTTTCTATGCATCTGAAATGCTCTTCATTTACGCTTATAGGCATCTTTTTTCACAGCATTGGATTTAGTAGCAGCATAGCAAGTCACCAGTTTGGCTGTGGCTTTTGAAGGTCACGTGTTTATTTCTTTTTTTTTTTGGATGTATAAAATTTTGTTGGAGCTATAACGGCAAAATCTTACTGGAATTAGTAAATAACTCCTCTAACTAACTAGGAGTAAATTAAACAGGACAACAATGCCAAACGAAGCCATAATCTAGGGAGGTTCTTTGGGGACATGTTCCAGGGAAACCTTGAATCTGTTGCAGCAGTAACCGTTGTGTTAATATCTTATTTGTGTGAATGTAGATCATTTATCTCCCTGCTATGTATTTTACAATTCTGTTTTCTTTGCTTCAGGTTCCAATGTTTGAAAACATGGATGATCCGCTCTTGGATGCCTTGTGCGACCACCTAAAGCCTGTTCTATATACAGAAGGCAGCTGCATAATTCGTGAAGAGGATCCAGTATATGAAATGCTCTTCATCATGAGAGGTAATCTCATGAGTATGACAACTGATGGTGGAATAACCGGCTTCTTCAAATCTGATGTTTTGAAAGGTGGAGATTTCTGTGGCGAAGAGCTCCTGACCTGGGCTCTTGACCCCACATCAGTTTCCAGGCTCCCTAGCTCAACCAGGACAGTGGAGACAATGTCCGAAGTCGAAGCTTTTGCCCTGACGGCTGAAGACTTGAAGTTTGTGGCCACCCAGTTCCGACGGCTCTACCGCAAACAGCTCCGGCACACGTTTAGGGCCCCTTTGAATTGTAGTAGCGAAATAGTGGAGGAACAGGAAAACACATTATTCTGACAGAAATGTAAGTGTAAAACAGATGATTGCAAAACACATGAATAATTGTTTGATTGGGCCACAGAGAAAACATAGGAATCGGATGACTTTTCCTGGACCTCTTGCTAAATTTCCTTTAAAACCTATATGTAATGAGCTATTCCATTGAAATTGTATAGGATTTAGAAAATTCCAATCCTTTGAATCAAAGGGCCAAATAGGAAAATTTTCTATAGGATTTCAATCTTATGAAATCCCTTCATAAATCCTTTGATTCAAAGGGGGCTTTTAAGGCTTATTCAGTTTGGAGGAATTTGAATCCATAGGAATAGGAAAAGTGGAGGAATAACAATGTTAACATACATTAATCCATAGGAATTTTTTCAAGAGGTTTGAGCGGATGGAAAAATTCATGTTTCCTCTGTATAATTTGTAGGAGAGGAAATTTTCCTTTGGTTTTCCTATACTTCAATCCTACAAACTGAATGACACTCATAGTAATTAATCATTAGAAATCGAAATCCTCTGTTTTTCCTCCAAAACGGACGAGCCCTTAAGTTCTACTCGCAGCCTGTTTCATACAAGCAGCCTGGCATAGGTACTGCAGAAAGAAGATCGAAGACTCTCTACGCGAGAAGGAGAAGAGGTTGCAGTTCGCAATCGTTAATGACGGTGCTACAACTCTCAGCTTCAGGGCAGCAATATATGCTTCGCGTTTCACTGGCAACATGATGCGGATCTTGAGGAGAAATGCCACCCGCAAGGCCTGGCTGCAGGAAAGTGTGCCTGCAAGGTTGTTACAAAAACCAGCAGAACCCAACTTTGCTGCAGAAGAGCACTAGTTCTGTTTACCACGAATGCGTAAGGAAATTTTTGTGCATGGCTTGTGCACTTTTTACTTGCTGATATTTTTGCTTTCGGTTGACACTGACCTACAAATTGAGGAGAGGAAAAAAATCGCAATAGGTATCTCTCTGTAACACTGTATATGTGTTGGTGTATGATAATAGGTCCAATAATACTTTAGGGACATCTGTAGTTATATTAGTATTCTGTTAAACATGTAGCAGTTCAGTACAAGAATTATTCTGAATATATGGAATAATAAACAGAGTAGGCATATTTACTTATAACAGGGTATATTTACTTATAACTCAAGGGTCACCATATCAGGTAATCTAGAAGAGCATAATATCAGAATCTGAACCTTAGTAGTTGATCAGCATAACATTGCTAAGACCAATACCATAAAACACCATTATTTACCTGTGATTTCTGTAATCAGTATACTTTGACATCAAGATCAAGATTTATAATTTTTAGGACATTAAATCCCTTAAGTGATACTGTCATGATGCATCATGTATGAATGAAATCATATTAATCCTCTGGATTACTATTCAGCATGGCAACATAAGGATCTGATCATGTTAGTTTATTAGTATGTAGCAAATTTCAATATCTCTGATGGTCATTGCATAAGCATAATTAAGGATTTAATCATGCTAGTGTGATTTCTATTTTAGTAATGCAATTCATAGGTTTATTCATGTGAGCATTCATTCATCATGGGCATACTGGCATCATCCAATCTAGCAAATCAATTGATCTAGAACCCTAGAACTAGTAATTACAATCCATAGCATAGAGTCATTAAGTTGACCATTAGGATTAACCTAATGGTACACCACAATCATATATCAGTAGCACAAAAGGGAATAACATCTTACCAATATAAAACACTAGAAATCAGGAGAGGGGGGGGGGGGGGAGTACAGACCGGAGAGCACACTCATGGAGATAGGTCGGGGCCGCCGGAGTTGCGCGGTGCTTGGCACCGGCCATCTCCACGGCAGCCATGGCAATTGGAGAGGCAGGGCAACGGGTAGGGTTAGAGTTGGGATGAGAGAGAAAAAGAGGGAGGATAAGGGGAAAAGAAGAAGGAAGGAAGGAGAGAGGAGGCGGCGGCGGCACCCCGCCGGGCAGCCAGGCAGAGGCGGCGGCGACGCCCCCTACAATTGGGGCGCAGCGCCGCAGCCCTTGTGCGCCACAGCGCCATGGAGAGAAGAGAGCGAGAAAGAGAAAGGGAAAAACGAGATGAAGAGGAGAACGAGAATAAGAGAGAAGAGGAGGAAGGTGGGCTAGGTGGGTTATGCTTTGTTGGGCTTTTATTTGTGTGAGCTGTAGATGGTGGGAAATTAAAAAATTAAAAAGTAGAACATGGAATAAAAAGAAAATCATTATCTCTATCTCTACTATTATAAAAGTTTAAGATATTTTTTTGGGAGTTTTTTCGTTCGTCGTGAAAATTTATGTTCGATTTCTATTCGGCTTAGGCTTGACTTGTCCGTGGCACGCAGAATCCAGACGCGCGATGGAGATCGAAGGCAGATTTTGCTTCATGTCTTGACTCCCGATATCTCACGTCTCAGCGTCACCATCTTTTTTTTTTCGTCCGCTCTGTGTTCTGTCTCCGCCTCGTGTGTCGCATGGCCCACCGGACCGTGCATTTCCAGATCATTACCGATCATGTTTGCAGTTTGCATCGTCTTGCATGCGATGGAGAAAAGCATGGCGTCACTGATCATGCCGCATTGCTGCTGACTGCCAAGAATTGATTTGTCAGATGAGAGTTTCATGCATGCGTGCATGCAGCGTGCACTAAAGTTATAGCCATTAGTATGGAACTACTCCCTCCGGTTCCATGTTAATTGACGTTTTGGACAAGGTTAAGGTCAAACTTTTATAACTTTGAACATCAATAACTTTAAAAATATTTAGTTTAAAGAAATTAGAACAACATATATAGATTTGTCTTTTAAAATACTATAATAAAAATAAACATGCATTTATTTATTATATATATTATAATAGAAAAATAAGATTTGTCATTATCCAAAACGTCAATTAAAATAGAACTGGAGGGACTATAGTTTATGCAAAATGAGTTACACATCCCAAATTAAATTAAAGAAGAAATATTTCGGTCATTACTCCCAAATCTATATTTTCCGCTTCCTCGGAGCTAAATTTCATGTATCAAATTTGCATTCAGTATCCATCTATCTATACTTAATTAAAAAAATTCATAAGACTTCCGATGGAATTTTCGTCTGCTACTTGACTCTCATCATCTCGTGTCATCCCACATTGTGCCATCAATTGTTACACTACACCCGATTGAAATCTCTACTATTATAAAAATTGAAGATGTTTTTGCTGGTATTTTGATACGTCATTTGTATTTGAGTCGGTTTTTAAGTTCCTCCACTTTTGAAAATACAGATCCGTGTATGAGTCGTATTTTAAGTTCGTTTGCTTTTGAAAATACAACAGAAGTCATATAAAAAATTTCTTAAAAAAAACTTGCATGCTAACTTGATATGGAAGTCAGATTCCTAATTGCAGCTCATGATTTTATAAAAAAAAATCTAAGCGAATTCCCACCGTAAATTTTATCCTAGCTAAAACCGTACAACAATAATAAGATTAAAATAACATTCATCCGTTGCAACGCACGTGCATTTTTCTAGTAGAATACTTAAATTTGTTTAAAATCTTCAAAATAAGTTCTTGTGCCCAAAAACAAAATCTCAATCTCAATCTTAATCTCAATTCAAATACAAATCGGAATCATCACAAAATCCTAGAGAAAACACTACTGCAAGATCACAAGAACATATTTCATCAACAACAACGACTACACAAGAACATCACAGGCACAAAAACATAGACGCTGGAAGGGAAGGGTGCCGCCGTTGTCGTAGGGCCGCTGGGCCGCCGCTGCCTCCCCTCCCGCTGGATCCGGCCGAGGGGAGAGTGCTGTCCCTGCGCACCACCGTGGGAGGGGGAGGGGGAGGGGGAACGGCGCCGCCGCCGGTGGGGAAGGGGGAGCCTCCCCTCCCGCTGGATCCGGCGACGGGGAAGACGCCGCACACACCCGCCACCGTGGAAGGGGGAGGGGGAACGGCGCCGCCGCCTGTGGGGGAAGGGGAGCCTCCCCTCCGGCTGGATCCGGCAGCGGGGAGGACACCGCATCCGCCCGCCACCGTGTGAGGGGGAGGGGGAACGACGCCGCCGCCGGTGGGGGAGGAGGTGCGGCGCCGCCACGGCGAAGGGGGAGAGGCGCCGCTGTTGGGACACCGCGCCGCCGCTGCTTCCCCTCCCGCTGGATCCCGCGGAGGGGAGGGCGCTGCCCCTGCCCGCCGCCTCCCCTCCTGCCGCTTGCCGTAGCCAGCCACCGTGGGAGGGAGAGGGGAAGGGCGCCGCCACGGCGGAGGGGGAGGGGGAGCGGCGTCACCGTGGGAGGGGGGAGGAGGAGCGGTGCCGCCGCGGCGGAGGGGGAGAGGCGACGGCGTCGTTTTGAGAGAGAGAGGGGGAGAAAAAATGATTTTAGGGTTAGGGTTTAGCTGACGACCTTTTATATAGGTTTGGATCAATCTGGAGCAACGATTAGATCGGACGGCTGTGGCTGCTCCCGCATCGGGCTGCGATTCCCAGGCCGCCACACAATTGGACCGTCTCATGGACCGCGTGTATGCTCCGCACGGAATACGTTCAGTTTAGGTCCCTTAAGGCTGTTATTTCCTTCTAAGACTACTAATAAGACTACCAAACGGTACATTTTTCGCAAAAATTATCTATATGAAAGTTGTTTTAGAAAACATATTAATCTATTGTTTACTAATACTTAATTAATTATAGATTAATAAACTGCCACGTTTTATGTAACAGTACTCTCTAAGAAAATAAAAATGGCTAATCTCTATCTATACTTATATACTTCAAAAATTTGAAAATGTTTCCATCATCCGTCTAAAATTAAAAAAAGAGCGAAAAAATTCGATTGTATGTAAAAAGAAAAAAGTCCGATTTCATAGTTTACACGTTATCTACCTCTAATCTAATATAATCTAACATTATATATACCTATACCTAATCTTCCGGTGAAATTTTCGTCCGTCCTCACCTATTTTTGTCCGCAACATCCCAAGTCCAACACACAACAAATCATATAGAGTCCGCATCAAATAGTACTTCACTTTCAGTTACCCAGAAGAGAACTAACGAGAAATTTCAATTCGCAGGCTGAAAAATTAAGCTCTGAAAATTTCAATAAAATTCCAAAGAGTGTAATTGTAATTTAATTAGACAAATTTGTATAATTTAATTATACACCTACCAACTTAAAAAAATATCCAAATTTTTAAGGAAATTTGTATTTCAATTAATTACATAATGTAAATCTTTTTTAACTTTTTCTTAATTTTCTTGTCTTTACACTTCCCGTGCAAACGCACGGGCATTTTGCTAGTAGAATATTTAAATTTGTTTAAAATCTTCAAAATAAATTCTTGTGTATCTTGAAATATTATTGCAGTCACTGTTTATTCATTTTATGATTATACTCTGATCAGAGGTGTACATCTTTACCCACAAGACACGCCTTTACTCTGCATTCCATTGCAATTGGAACCCATCATAAAAAACGTGACATAACCCTTTACCCATCCTAGCCGTGAACAAAAGTACCGACCCAACCCTGCCTACGGCCGGTATCCCGGACAGGCAGGCCAGGATTGAGCCCCTAGCAACAGGATCTAGACCGGGTGCGCCACACACATAGGGGTGAGACCACCCGCTTACTAGTCCAGTGCCATGGCATCTCGACTAACGGACACCGGCCCGTGTAGCCTTCATTTGCCTAGACATCTCGATTACCGAGCCGCAGCTCGCATAGCCTTCATTTGCCTCAGAGATATCCATCGTCGCAACGACTTCATCCATCTCTCTCCGTGTCCTTTTGTTCAGGACTAGGCTGAGCACCGAATTAAGCCTTACCCACTAGATATGTGGTTAGTACGGTAGTGCTTTGCAACAGAGGCCCGAGCTTAATCCTTATATTGGCTAGGGTGCTACTTCCCACAACTGGCATGCACACAAACCCACCGGAAAACATGTTTTAGGGGTTTTGAAAGAGGAAGAGAGGGGTATGTCCAATTCCACAATAAGCCAACCATTCCATAGTGTCCAAGTGATATGAGAATTCCTAAAGTCTAAAGTTATAAAACCACCTAATGTTGCCTAATTAATCAGCGAAGCATCTACCTAAATTCATACTAGTGGAACCATGAATGGAGTGCCCACTAGTTAGGGTTTTGTTTTCCTAGGGTAAGCAAGGTGATAATAACAATTGCAATGATAAGGCTATAACAAGGATTAATAGGTAATGCTAAATAAAACAGTGATAGCGCGGGAATTTAAATAAAGTAGTAATGCAATAATTCAAATCAAAATAATTTTATAAACTGGGATTCAATATGCTCAAGGATGATGCGACTTGCCTTGTTCAGAGAGAACGGCCTTTCGAACCTTCGGCGACGACCATGAACCACGCTTTGGGAACCTTCGGAACGACGAAAGCTACGCGAAGCACACAAGAAAAGCTATAAGCCTATAAAGAAGCAATAACAATACATAAAAACAAAGCACATGGTTCTTTAGGTTATAACAAACATTAGGAGACTTGAACGGATCGATTGGGAGTTCGTATGACCAAGATATGATCATCCGAAGTTTAATGTTGTTACATGGAGATTTATGGATTATTGTAATTAGGTTTTGCAACTATAAAACAGTGTAAGCGCTAGCCTGGAAAAGACAGGAAGGCTGCATTGTTGACATGCGGACCCCACATGTCAACCTAAGAGACCACAGTAGACCGAGTACACAGAGACGGTCCACGGGTTGACGGAAGCGGACCCCGTGTGTCAACCGAGGCGAGTGGCCGACAAACGGACTCCACTAGACACCACGTGGGCTGCACACATGGAAACCACGCGGCTACCGAGCGGGCACACTAACAAGGTCACCACACACACACACAAATGACTACCAACACCGGTACATGAGTACCGGTGTCGACAACCGCACAACGGGCATGGCGACACCGAAAGGACGAGGACGGGGGCAGCGAGAGGACGGACCCTTACCACCACGCAACGAGGCGTGGGAACGACGACGGCGAACGGGCGCGGCAGAGACGGCTCGGGGACGACGAAGGCGAACGGTGAGGGAACGACTTCGGCGGCGATCCTTGGACGGAGGCGAGAGACGGCCAGCATAGGGCTTGACGACGCGGAGCCGAGGACGAAGACGACGACGGGGCTGCAGCGGCTCACTTGACGGACGTGGACGAGAACGACTTGACGGAGGATGGACGCCACGACGAGCGCAACCGGGAACGACAAGAGGACAACGACGACCGCGGCGAACGCCGGTGGGGAGGCAAGGACGACGTGGAACACGCTGCTGCGATGCCGACGACGGAGGCGGCGCCGCGAGATGACAAGCCGACGAGGAGGAACGGCCGACCGGAGGAGACGTCGACGAGGACGAACGATGACGACGACGAAGACCGGTGGGGTTCGGGAGGAGGGGAGGCGAGGCCGAGGACGATCTTGCCGCTGTGATGCCGAAGGTGATGGCGACGACGTCGGCCGGCGCACCGACGAGGAACAAAAGCCGGCCAGAGGATGGGAGGTACTACCCGCCGGCGAGGACACCACTCCAGAGAGCTTCGGGCGAGGAGATGGTGAGGCTGGGGAGGAGGACGACGCCGCGGAGCTGAGGGAGGCGACGGCACGGCCGACCGATGCTCAGGCGCGGCAGCAGAGGCGGCTGGTGGCGGTGCAGTGGCGGCAACGCCACTGGACGTCGACGAGGACGCACTTCCAGCGGTCACCGCGCGAAACAGAGGGCAGGCTGGGGGAGAGGAGGCGGCTGCGACGCCGAGGATGGCGACGGCACGGTCTACCGGTGCACGGGCGAGGAGGGGGAGGCGGCTGGAGGTGCGGCCACGGGGAGACGCGGGAGGAGGCTAAAACGAGAGAACGGAGGAAGAGGATTCCATTTTATAGGCGTGGGGAGGGAGCCGGCCACGGGAGGAGCGGGGAACGGCGGCGGAAAACTCGGCCGACGGCCATGGAAAGCGGCTGGGGAAGGCGCGGCCGTTCTGGACGGTTGAGAGCACGAATCAAGAGGGAAATAAAGAGGAAGGAAAGGGGATTAAAAGACCCCAATCAATTTTGGAATCCCATGCTTGAATCGCACGGATTTGAGGGAGGAAGAAGCTAGGGTTTTCACGGGAGGGAGAAGAGCCGAGCGGAAGGAAGGAGACGCGCGGTCAACGCGCGTGCGGCGCGTGTGAGGGCGCGGGCGAGCGTGGCTCGGCTTGGGCCAGGAGGCAGCCTAGGTGGAACGGGGCGGGGAGGCTTGGGCCGAGGTAGGCCGGGAGGAAGAAGGAGGGAGTTGGCCGGCCGGGAAGGAGGGAAGAAAGAAAAAGAGAGGGAGGGAGGAGAGACTTCGGCTGCGGGCCTAGGGAGAGAGAGAGGGGAAGACTTTGGGCTAGACTCGGCCCAAAGGAGGAAGGAGGATTATTTTTAGTTTTTCTTTTTAGTAAACTTTGTTAATTGTTGTTGTTGCTTAATAAATAATTCCGTTGCTATGAAAATTCAAGTAAAATTTGAGAGCTCCTTTTAGACCAAGGAGAATTTAACAAAAATTCTCCAGGCCACATTCGAATTTTTCTTGTACGTATTTTAGTGTTTGCCACTTCTTTTCGAATTTTAATTAATTCCATTATTCCTTTTAGAGGATGATTTTTACTTCGGGATGAATTTATCAGGACGTGACAATTAGGCGTCGCATATGCATCGCGCTGGCATCGACGTTCTTGTATTTAGTTTTGTTCCATTGTACTATTTCAGTTGGGTGTTTATCTTGGATTTCTTGAAGTTCTTCAATGATTTATTCGTTCTTCGATTTCGGGTGTCTCAGGCAAGTCCAACATCTTTGACCATCTCTTGTTATATTTTTGTAATTGCAATCTATATGTATCACTTTGCATTAAATTATACTTTCTATAATTAAAATCAATATGCTAATGGATTGGATTGACTGGTGGAGCTGTCAGTCATATTATAGCTGTACTCTGAACTTGCCATGGTGGTGGGGGTTCAGTTGCATATATTTATCATCATAAGGTTAAACAATAGCTGTTATATGGCATTCAAGCGCTGTAGCGATTGTGTCGACCATATGACCTGAAACAGGACATGCTGCCTTAGTAGTTCTTTCTTAATGGCTTTATCCTGCGGGCTTAAGGACTTCTGCGAATCCCGTAAGCGTGGGCTAGCGATGAGGGTTGCCGTTGTTGCAGAATGTGGATCGCCGTTGTTGCGGGATCCGATGATTCGTCGTTGTTGCGGGAATCACCCGCAGAGATAATTGTTAGATGGGATTGATGAAAAGCCTGTGACCTTAGCCTTGCCGGCATACACCATGAAGTGTGCTTAGGCGCTGGCGTGGTGGTGGTGTAGCGCGGGCATTAAAAGGTTTAAGGCGTCTATGGGTACAGCGACACACCTCTGCAGAGTGTATGAATTGTGATATGTCACTCCCTGTTTCGGGTAGAAACTGCAAACGCGGCAGGAAAGGAACCAATCGAAGGTTCTAATACCTGTGGTGCCTTATATGCAGTAGGTTTTATAATTACTTAATATGAGTTTTTACAACACTGTTTTATGAACATGCTGTTGACAGAAAACACGTGGCCTGGGAGATCTGCTTAACTCCAGTGCAGGTCCAAAGCTCGCCTTCGGATGTTGTTAGCGTGCCAGTTGATTTGATCCTGTAATCAACAAGAAATAGAAGCAAAGCAACCGTGATTAAATCTATAAATGATAGCCGATCAGCTAGATGCCGATGACATATCATTTACCTTTAAGCCGATGTCATCTGTGCATCGGTTGGCAGTCATGAATAAGTCAAGAAGGACCAAATCTACTCGATCGGCTGTAGATATTAACGATATATACTCCTTATATCGATGTATACTTAAATCAAGTGATTGGGATAGATCGGTCATCATGCCGAGACAGTATAAATCACTTAGATCGAAATATATGTCAATAACAAGACTGTATATGTTTATAGCATAGCCGATCAGATAGATCTAGCATGTATCGGCTAATACTCCGATACTACTCTATATCAAGATATTAAAGCAAGTATAATATATTGAGAAAAAGCCTAACATACTTAGATACAGCAATATCTTAACATAAAGGGCAGATTTAACATGAAAATAAGGCACATAGAACAAATGAAGTTAAATCAGATACGATCGGCTGAAACTCCGATGCTATTCTAATCGGCAACTAGAAGGCAGGCTAGAGATCGATATTCTAAGCACGACTTAATAGATCAAACTCAACTGATGCAGCATTAAGTATGAAAAGAAGAACGATATCTAGACAATCAAGCCGCTAGAAGTTTCATAGAATGGTAGATATCTCATATAATCTAGATCAACATCAATATTTAACCTAATCGGCTACCCTATATTAACAGATATTAACCGATGGCAGGTTAGATGATGATATTGCTAGAGATTATGTAAGACATATGATAACTCGACGAATTACGTAAACGGGATTAAAGTATCATAAAGATGGAAGTACTAATCCTAAAAACGCAATCCGTCATAACGAATTTTACCTCTTGTTGAAGATCGAAATCGATGCAGCTCAACCCGAAAGCAAGAACTCGTCGAAACAAAACTAAAGCAAAAAGGGTGGCGATGCGCCGAAATTGTGTTGAACGTGTGTTGTTAAATTACATAGGGCTCGGGGTCTATTTATACCCGAGAATTACAAGATATGCCCATACCGGACACGACTATTATCTCTAACAAACTCTAAGATACCACAAGTCTTTGCGGCAGACTTTTGCCCATATTTATCTATAAGGAATTTACATAAGATATCCTAATTAATAGATACAATTGCCTTCCCAGGACTCTATCCGTGCATGGCAATCATCTTGAAGTACATTAACTTGAACCCGATGTCGTGTACAAGTCATATTGTCGGAATCGGCTGTATCGACTTACTTAGCCCAACTCAGACCTAGCCGATCCTAACCATAGCCGATCTGGACTCCGGCCGATTCCTGCTCTGTTTCCAAACTCGATTTCCGCTTCCGACCTCGCTTTGATCCAATCTTCTTTCCTGACACCGATGTTACCAAATTTGGTTGTTAACACATGCATAAAATTCCTTGTTGGATTATGGTGGCTTTGGACATATATGTATTATTACGCAGGTGGATTATGGGCATATATTTGTTGGATTGCTATAGTTGGACTTGTTGAGTACCATTCGTACTCATCCCTATATATTATTCCTTGTAGTGTTGAGCTAACAATTAGGTGAAGAGAAGATTCTACAAAATTGATCAAGTGTTACATATCTCTACATCAACTTAATGTTGAAGGTGATGAAGATCTAGAAGAGCAACATACTATTAGTGTTATTATTTTGGTAAAAATTAATTTCTTATGGTTTTTAGTTAATGGGTTTCGCTGCAATTGTTTCTGCTATGCTACTATGGTGTGCCCATTTCTTGGTAAGTTGGTTCTTACTAAGGAATGAGCCGTAGACCGGTATTCTACCTCGGAAGTGGAATACGTGGGTCGCTACATATTATCACTACTTACAGTTTGGTGGGCACTCTGTCGTGCTTGGTGACAAAGGATTTTCACTGGTTGCTACCGGGCTCGTGGCTACGGAAGTGCTGCACGTACTCCACCTCGTCCTGCCTGATCTCACAACGCTCATCCGTAAGTCTTCACTGCGCCTGTCGGCAGCCTCCCTGCCGCTTCTCCTACCGCACCACTTGTGCCAACATTCATTTCCGGTAGGCAGTAGAAACACAACAACACCAACAAGGTGAAGGGGAAGAGGTCAGATGCTAGCTCATGAAGCTGATCGATTGTGGTAGAATGGAAAAGGCAAGCAAGCACAAGGGTGGTATATATTTGAGCAACAACATAGCTCTTTTGATGAACTGCTTCGTGATTGTGTGAAGGTAACTGTGTGCTTGGTTTGTCTTGAAGCCTCGACGATAGACACTACAAGGTCATGAGCTTAATCATGGTGATGTACTTAACTGAGGCGGTGGAGGAAGAAACCTAGCCGGTTGGGTCGATTCAAGCGTGCAAGGCATGTAATTAACCAAATGTGTCTTGTACGCTTTTGTTATCTAAAGTAACATATATTTGACCAAACTGTTGGCTATCTCATGCCATCCTAGGTTGTTTATCGTAATCATCTTGATATTTTTTCCTGAGATGCTACCGTATATTTTGTTTGTTTGGTAGAAATTAGTTCCCCTGATTTTTTTTTTTGCCTCTAACATGGTAAAAAGCAAACTTAGAAGTAGTTATTTTATTTTTAAGGGTTGCAAAGATTGCATCATATATGCAAATCTAGCACATGCTTGTACTTTTTTTTAGTGCCAACTATATTGTTCATGCCGTGAGACATGGAACAATAGGAGTCTCTTACATTTTTTTCCTTAATACGCTCCGACCCTCTCCAGTCTTCACCTTGTATAAAGTGGGAAGGGCTCTAGAATGCACTGCACATGGATAAATGCTACTTTCAAACTTGAATCCTGGGTGCAAAGGCAGCCGGTGCAGGCTACGTTCGAAACTGAACAATTGCTTGTTCACATGCTACATGACATGATCGAATCGTTTCTCTTCCTCTGAAAAGGTAAAAATCAATATATTTGGACATTTGAAACATGTGCCCTCATAGAAAAAGGTTGTGGCACATCGTTTTTCTTTTGTACCTATGAGTTAACCCATGTCATGAGCAAACTTAATACTTGACCATTCACATTTTTGTCATGCACAACTGGACAAGAAAAGGAGTAGAAATAATAAAAAGAAAAGGATCGGTGCTTACAATTGAGTGTGATACATACTTAATGAGTTCAATGAGTTCAAGATACGTAAGGTCACACATTTTGAGCAAGTTCTAGATGTAGAAGGCCAACTCAAATCAGACCAGCATACGTAAGGTCCTGTATTTTCATGGAGGACATTCAAACTAATAAACAACTAGTAGAAGATGATGTTGAATCGACAAATCAATTCTTGCAGCCAAACCTAACACGAAAACATGATAAGGATATGTTCATTTGGTTAACAACATTAGGCAAATACAACCACTTGATAGGCCAAATGGGGAACAATAGCTCTTGCACAATCTGCCAGGTAGTGCATACACAAAGGCATTCTCCTAATGTCCAATAGGCAAGCATGCACATGAAAATGAAAAGAAATAAAATTTCGTGAGCTACCAACTCAGATAGTGTATACGTTAGACAGTCATTAAGTGTCACAATACTCATATTTTTTCGGGGCATGCAACACTACATATCACTTGATGTTTACATTCACAGTTAGTATGGAAGCTTTAGTTATGCTGCCACACATTTTGATAAAAAAAGAATTGAAAGTTAGAAGAACAATCTTTGTGAAATGGAGGGAGTAGTTTGTGTCCATCGAAGAAAAAAGGGTTGGACAAGCCATAGGTTTAGTGACCAACAAAGGTGAGATCATTAATTTTTCATCTAGGAGGGAACCATCTGAGGATGTTACTAGCGCCTAGATGATACATTAAAACTAGAACACAGTGTTGGTTTCAAGTTGTTTTGTTTACTTCAAATTAAGACCACCATCCATCTATACAATTCGACTAGGAGAACATGCGAGCTATGTATTTTTTAAAAACTAAACTACTATGACAGTTTTGACTGGGTCATAAAAAAAATTTCATGTGAAAATATGTAGGATGATCGAGATGACATGGACATCAGTCCTCGTAGCCCAATTTGACTTTGTATGGCCCTCCTATGGAGACTAAAGTTTCATGACATTAGGCTAGTAGGATTCTTCATATTTTGCTTGCACACATCCTTCCTGCTTCCACCCCCATATTTGGTTTGTTGATTTCATTGACAACTTAACTATGTCCTCTATTGTACTTCTCTATTTATCCCAAGTGTTGTCAAGAGAAACCAGGCAAAGATTCAATAATTAAGACAATGTTTAATGAGGTAAGTGTTTATCATGAATACAAAGAAGCTATGGAAGAGGACACTATGATGAGCATACATCCACGGGAACATTATTTTCATAGCTAAGAAGAAAACATATTGATTAATGCACAAGAAATCTGAATACAATCCATCAAAGTAACGTTGTTTCATTTCAGTTCGACATTTTTTTGCACGAGCGAAGTAACAAAGTTGCACATATGTTTGTAGTAAACTGAAGTGAGTGCCTTAATTGCTCTAAATTCTATAGAACAAGCTTTAGTATGCAATGTCGATCAAGAAGCTCTGATGTTTTCTGAGAGTTTCAATAAGGTCCACCAATTTTATATATGGATTATTCTGATCATCAATCAACCAAGAAAGCAGAGTGAGATCAAGGATTGGCAAGGCGCTCCTCTGACACATCAGCAAGGGTCATAAGGTTGCACCTGAGAACGTTCTCGATGAAATAGCATATGTCGTCTTTGGTGTTCCCATCTGGAATATCCACTACAAATGATTCGACCACCAATGTTCCAAGTTGGCCATCGATGACCTCAGAGTGGATGGTTAGGATGGATGAGTAATTCTATTATAAAGACAAAAATTATATATTATCAGTTTCACAACAACTAAAGATCTTTCATAAAAGGATAAAATCATTATGTTCCCCAAAACATGGCATGGTTCCTTATTTGCCTCTCATTCTCTCAATGAAAAGTCAGTCTAGAGCCAACATATTAGTGATACATCCTAAACAAACAATAAATCTCGCAAATTTTTAGATGCAAATAAGGATGTGGTGCCAAGCCGCTACTTATGGAATTGTATTATTTCTTCATTCTCTATAGTTAGGTATACATGTTGTTCCTTTAGCTTAAAAATATCTATATTGTGTATCATGAATTCATTTCATAAAAGACAAAGCAAAAGAAAACCTTAGACATATTATCAAGATTAAATTTTTACCTTCAACATATGATCGCCCCCAATAAACTTGACTTTGAGGATATGTTCGTTATCATCAAGCAACTCTAACCTCTCAGTGCTCCTTGTGGCTGGAAGCCCGCTTTGAACATTGACCTCCCTAACACATCCGGTCACAATAATGTTTTCTCGCATTACGCACTTTCTCACAAAAGGTTTGAAAAGTTGTGGCTGATCAAACCTCCTCACTAGTGACCAAACCTGAATAAATATAAAGAGACCAAACAATATTAAATTCCAATATGACTATAGAACCTTTGTTTCATGAGTGCCTTTCACACAAAGCACACAACATTTTCGTTTGAGTGATTTTCACACAAATTGTGAAGTCCAAAATGTGTGTGTGCGCATGCGTGTGTGTGTTCGTGTGTTGGGGCATGGTGGTGGGGTATTGAAATAAATCAGTACATAATATGCCATCATTCCCAAAGTATAGGTAATTCTTGCGTTTCAGATTTATCCCAAAATAGAAGAAACTCTTGAGTACCACATCCTCTCAACCACTCGTTTAATTTGACCCAATCTTACACACAACAACCCTTCGACTCCCACAGCCACCATTTGTTTTCATCTTTAATCCTTTTAAGAAGTCCATACATCCTTATATTTTTTTGGCGAAGAGAGTACACTCAAAAAAGATATTGATTAATTAACATCAATGTTAAGAATTAATCTAGGTCAAAAAAAAAGTTAAGAATTAATCCTTGGTCATACTTCGTGCAATTCTTGAAAAAAATTATTTACTGGCATCAATTCAAATTAATATATCTAATAAAGCATTGATATGTTTATTGACACAATACAAAGCCATATATAGCACATATCATCTAGAAAACAAGCAGTTAAGAACCTAATGATTCCAAGAATCATGATCAATATATAGTAAAATTATCACACACACACACACACACACAAAAACCAGATAATGTTAGTTATTATCTCTGCTTACGGTTTGGAGGGGCGCCTTGATATGCTTGGCGACGAACGAGGTGCACTGGTTGCTGCTGGGCTCGTGGCGGTGGAACTGCCGGATATACTCCATCTCTTCCTCCCGGAGCTCACACCGCTTGTCCGCTAGTCTGCACTGCACCCGTCGGTGGCTCACCATTGGCAACTTCCCTGCCGCTGCTCCTCCCGCACCACCAGCGCCGTTCATCTCCGGTACACAGTAGCAGCAGCACCAATGATTTGGAGGAAGAGAGTGAGGCTGACTACTCTTGAATCCGAACAATTGATGGGATGGAATAAACCGCCAAGCACAAGGGTGGTATATATATAGCCAGCAACATAACCCTTTCGGCAATCTGCTTTGTGATTATGTGAAGCAAACTGTGTGCTTGGCTTGTCTCCTTTCATTGGAGGTAGCCGCCGAATGGAAGGTGAGCATGAGCTCGATCATGGCAATGTGCTTACGTGAAGCGATGGAGGAAAGCAAACCAGCGGGCTGACTAGGTTCATGCAATAGTGTGTAAGGCATGCAATGAACCAAACGTGTTTGCGTGTATCCTTGATTATGCGGAAACCGAAGATGCCTCGCACTCTTTCTGAAATAATATTTAATTGATAAAACCATTGGCGAGGTCTCATGCTATACGAAGCTGTTTTATTGTAGTCATATTGATCTATTTCTGTGATGTTACTGTATCTTTAGCTTGTCTGGTCCAAAAAGCTAAAAATGGTAAAAGTGATATTATTGACACTATTTCGGATGCAAGAATTTCATTTGATTGCAATATGAGCCACCTATGATTAAATAAGTTCATGCAAGTAGTGCCCATTGTCTTTTCAGTAAACATTTCTTAAAAAGAAAATACCGATGAAATTATTATGTTCCTAACCAGTTCTTAGTAGCTTTCTAGAGCATAAAAAAGTTAAAAAAATAAGCCCAAAACCATTTGAATTGTCCTAGAGCCTTATTAGTTATAGCCTACAATTGTACATGGCTATTAAGAAAGTAGGTGAAATTGGCTCTATCATGGTGAAAAAGCAATCTTAGAAATAATCCTTTTATTTTAACTATTTGCAAAGATTGTATATATGTGAATCGGAATTATATCCTCCATTGCATAGTAATATGAGCGTGCGACATTCTTTACATCCAACCCATCTGTTCTAAATCAACCACCAAGGATTGATGGACCTATGACTAATTAAACTAATCACCAAATTATTAAGTTAAATATAAATAAACCCATAATTAATGGGATGAAAGTAGGAAGCCATTTCTCTTTACTCATTTGTTGATGCCACCAACTGCTTACTTGTACTTTTTAGCACTAGGGGCATTGCTCATGTCCTTAAGGCACAATCCAGAAGAGGTAACTAAGATTTTTAGACCACGGCATAGGCCAGCAAATCTGAAGCCATGCATTAAAGTAGCATGTTGCATTTTTCTTGTTTGCCTTCTCGTATTCATCTTGTATAAAGTGGTATAAAGTGCAAAGAGTTGTAGCGTGCACTGCACAAGGACAAAAAGACTTCACTTCAAACTTGATGCGAATAGGAAACTTGGTGCGTGTATATGCAAATCTACTGCATGCTTATACTCTTTTTAGTGACAAGTACATTGTTCATGCCGTGAGACATGTAACAAAAAGAACCTCTTACATTTTTTTTCTTAATACGCTCCAGCCCTCTCCTGTCTTAACCTTGTGTAAAGTGGGAAGGGCTCTAGTGTGCACTGTACAAGGATAAACACTACTTCAGTTCAAACTTGAATCCTGGGAGCGCAAGTAGCAAGCGCAGGCTACATACAAAACTAAACAATTGCTTATTCAGATTCTACATGACATTATCAAATCATTTATCTTTCAGTGAAAAGGTAAAGATCATTAGGGACTTCATATTTGGATGTTTGTAACATGTACCCTCATATACAAAGGCAGTGGAACATTGATTTCCTTTCGTAGATATGAATTAACCCATGTTATGAGCACACTTAATACTTGACCCTTCACATTTGTGTAATGAATGACTGACAAACAAAAGTTGTATAAACAACGAAAAGAAAAAGAATTTGTCCTTAGAATTGAACATAATGCATACTTGATGAGTTAGTCCAGCATTTTGGATACATTGTAGATATAGAAGGCCAAGTCAGATCAAACTAGACTTTAGTTTCAACGAAGGCATTAAAACTAACAATATCAATTAATTAATAGAAGATGTTGAACAAACAAACCCATGCATGCGGACAAACCTAACATGAAACATGGCAAAACTACAATTATACCTATTCTTGATTACTTGAGTATATATTCATGGCTCGTGCATGTGCTTAAGAGGGATGTGCGCTTGTGATAGTTGGGACAAGTATATAGATGTGTTCTCAAATCTGGCATTGACTAGACCTGGTACATATGGATTAATAAATATTACGCCTGATACGTATTAGTAGCGGGCATGATACTTATCATTACCAGATATCGGGCTTGATACCAACTGGTATCAGACCTAATACCTATTAGTACCATGATATCTATTAGTTCCGAACCTGATACCTATCAGTACCGTACTGTTGATGCAAAAAACACACACTGGCCTGGGAGATCTGCTTAGCTCCAGTGCAGGTCCAAAGGTTGATGAGATGCGGGCGTGCCAGTCAGTTTGATCCTGCAACTGACAAGATATGTAAACAGTAGATCAAACAGCCGATCGGCTGACAAGCTGATGGAGTAGTTCTAGCCGATAGCCGATAATAGCCGATGCCGATACCAGCCGATAGCGATAGGGTTTAAGCAATCGGCTATATGTCCAATATAGATAATGATATAAAGGCGTTCGGCTGATACTGATAAATAACAATGATATAGCAATATAATACAGTATAAACCAATCGGCAAATAATGATATGATAAATAAGCATTGATCCGAAGGGTAAAGCATATATCGGCTGGAGGTCCAACGTCATAAAATCCACAAGATTAGATAGATCAATGATACCTTTGTTGCGATCGGCTAAATCCAATTTATATGTATATACAATCCTTACAAGCCGATGCAACGTCTAGATAACTTATCGGCTAGCACCCCGATAAAACATTAACATGAACCTATCGACTTAACAAGATTTATATTATCAACAAAAATCTAGTAGGTCGAACCTAACCGATGCAGCACGAGATTGTATATGATAATCTAATACTCGATGAGCCGATAGATCTGTCTAATGTGATGGATATAACAAACCTATTTAGAACAACATTATGATTGTAGAGATATATCGGCTAAGACAGGAGATCAGACCTAACCGAGACAGTCCCACCTAAACCGATGCATCTCTAAACACAATGTAATTAGAGATAGAATTGAGATATCAGGTAGGCAAATATATCAACCAAACCAGAGCGATCCAAGAGATCGAAGCGATACAGCCTTGAACAACACCGATGTAGCCGACAGATTCACCAGGGCCGACGGAACGTAGGACTTACCCCTTTGTTGGAGATCGAAAGCCGATGCAGCCCCGCGTCAGGTGCCAAATTCCGCCGGTTGATAAGTAAAAACCTCAGGAAAGAGGGTGGTGATGCGCCAAGAGTAGTTGCATTGATCGAGATTGATAGATTACATAGACCCCGGGTGTACATATTTATACCCACGGGTTGATACAAGTCCTTGTCGGACAAGAAAGAAACTATCCTAAAGATAAAAGGAAAACATAAAGTCCTTTTTGACACTAAACACACTTTCCTAAAGATAAAAGGAAACTAACAAACTATTCCTAATTAATAGATAAACTGCCATGCCACATCCTTCTTGAACCCAGACTCTTCTGGATAAATTCCCTTTAGTTGATCCAACTCCATCAAGAACACAGTTGCTGGCGATTTGACGACTCCCATCGGCTGATTCCATAACTCTGAAGCCGATGCTGACTCTAAGCCGATGATGACTTTGGGCTTACCAAATTTCGTCATTAACACAGATGTGATACCTATTAGTACTGGGCCAAATATTTAGGGTTAATTTGATTCGTGCCATAGCAAATTTGCTCAATAGAAAAAATACCATTACTATTCGTGATAACGCATACGTGCTATTGTAATTTTGTATTGGAACCATACCATTACCGTCAGATTCTGTCATCTTCTTACAAAAACCCATTCTTTCCTCTTTCTTCATCCCCTCTATTGTTCATCTTCCTCTCCTCTCTCTCTTGGATCTAGCGACCAGGGCCATGGCTTACAGCTCGAAGAAGCAGATGGCAACAGTAGTGGAAGGGTCGGCGAGGCAACGGTGCACTGTGAGGTGGCAGTAGTGGGTGGATGGGAGCCGGACTTGTATTCTGACCATCCATCCCCACCCAAGGAATCAACTTTGATTTGGTGGTAGTGGAACACGAGTGACGCAACAATGGCTGTGGCAGCGGAGGATGCTTCTCGTGCTGCCTCGGCGGCAGAGACGGGGAAGACGGATGGGGAAAGCGAGGACTTGGGAGCAGCACACAGGCAGGGCATTGCTGTTGATATTTCTTACCAATGATTACTAGGAATATAATCCCAACAATGGTGCCAAAAATATTAGACGGTATTCTTATGGTTTACATATATAAATCTGCAAGCGCACGGATATACCGCTATAGGCTGTAGCATTTCACCTAGAAGTATTTCCAAGGTATCGTATTTATTTATTCCCAAGGAAAGATATGGTAAGAGAGTACTATTCTATAAATTCATATCACACTTATGTAAACCAAAGTCTTATGCGGGGGTTAATCAATTCAGGGTAAGGATAGGTTGACATACAGAAGGAACAATTTAGAATACTCTTACTGAATAATAAGTCTAGGCTAAGTGGAGAAGAATAAAGAAAAATATCATTTCTATACTTCTAGTATATAGTCATTTTAGTATACACTTGCTAATATACAACTACGTAGCTAATACCCCATAACTATACCCTCTTGGTATCGAGAAACCACTTCTGATTACCGAATTCCTTACGACAATCCGTCATGGCCATCCAACCGGTTATAGATACGGAGGAGTACCCGCACCAGGAACATTTCTTAGTCCAATATACGCACGTGGAGGAATACACGAACTGAGCTGTCACAATCAGTGGCCTACCTCTACAGATCCGTGGCATATATCACCATTTAATGATATATAATAATCTAAGCACTGCGCTTACATAGCTAAGTATTACTCTACATCACTGTAGATGGCATAGAGCAATCATATAAATGAACAATAAGCCAATATCATTGCAGATCTCTGGTAAGCTAACCACATAATTAATACGAGACAAGTATAAACTAAGGTTGGTACTCGAATAATTATGCAAATATAGTAAGGACCAAAACTATATAAAGAAGAATATTTCATTATTGGATAAAGTCTTACAAGAGAGGTAAGAGCAACTAGAACCATACCCGAATTCTCTGAAAGGCTTGGAGAAACTATTCTAATTCTAACTCTAGTAACACTAGAGCGAAAAATGAGTAAACTAAAGAGAGCTTCTTCACTTGAGCGAAAAATGAGTAAACTAAAGAGAGCTTCTTCACTTGATTCCTTCTTGGTATGTGTTGGAACACAGGATGAGAGGTCCTTTTATAGCTATTTATGACAGTTGGAAGTGCCAATACCGGCCACAACCGTCATTGATAGGTCGATAGTAACCGCCTTTAGTTGGTTCTGGCCAGCTGGGCTTGGCCTGGGTCGGCCAACCCCTAGCCAGCTCCGCTGGCACAGAGCCTTCTCCAGGATCCTCTCTGGTGGGTCATTGGCCCAGTGGCATGGTGGTTGGGCCCATTCGTATGTGTTTCAATGAGTTTGTGGGCCCATCCATCCATGTATGCCACATGTTTACCTCTGATTGGTTCAACGGTTAATTTCCACCATTTCTCCTCCATTTTTCCTGTAAACAAATACTTGTCAGCTACAAGTGGAACTAGATTATTTCTAAATAAATATGCATGCTAGCATTGCTAGTTCTCAATTATTTCCGAAAGTATTAACGGTTGAAATTGATCTATAACGACCATCAACAATGGCAGACATCGTCGCAATGGATGCCGAATTGCGCCTGGCGAGGTGGAGCCGTTCAAGGACATGGCGTTCTCAGCACGGTTACCGGCTTTCCTGACTCCATCGGCAACGATGTTGGCCATCAACCGGGCCTCTTGATTGTTTGGCAGTTCATGTGTACATGGAGATTTAAGCTTTGGTTTTCTTTTTGTTATTTGATTTGTTCAATTTTTGTTGGTGACTACTAGCGTTGATCTGTGTACAGGAGGATTTGAATAATTTTTCCTTTTGTTTTTTATAAGCAGAGATTTTTTGGTGGAGCATCTCCACCTTGTGGCCGATGATGAGCTTCTACTACAGTGGCGCAGTAGGAGAGCACCGCCCGTTCTTTGCCACAGCCGCATTCATCGTCCATGCCACGTGTGGGCAGATCTAGCAATGTAGAGAGAATAAGCTAGCGCGATGCACATGTGGCCCAGTGCACGCGCAGAGCATGGATAAAAATAATTCTGACATATAATCTCCGTGTGTAGGAATTTCAGCCTGTCCACGCTAAAATCGAAATTGGGGATGATTACTGTCTCAATATTTCGCTTCATTACAAAGTGATAATAAGGATTTGATGGTGGGCCACATCACACACGAAAGGTACGTCTAATCTGTTTAGGTGACTGAACGTTTCTTATCTACTCATACTTTGGTTGTAGTTCAATTTTGAGGGTTAATTATGTGGACCGATCATAGCCTTTCGTTGATTGTAAAGAAAAGGAAAGAAATATTATTGTGGACGTTTCCCCAGCTATCTCAAAACAGTATCGAACAATTGCTAGCAGTTGGATAGCTAGCTGCTTCCCCTTCAATTTTTTTTTCTGAAACTACTGTACCTTAAATCATAGACTAATGCATTACTAAACATTCCAGTGCAGGTATTGAATGAAGGTTTTGTATCACAGCTACTTAATTTATACTAGTAATCATACACGTGCAATGCACGTTCTTCTTTTATATATTAACATGTAAAAAAAATCAAGAAATCAACTTTTAGGTAATGTTTGGCTAATGGGAAAGGGAAATGATTTACCACCCATCAAAAGACATCTTTAAATCCTAACCGTTCATTCTCTCTCTTCCATTTAATCCAAACCCTTCATTCATTTCCCAATCCCAATCCCACCCTCTATTTCCTATTATCCAAACACACCCTTATGTCTTGTGTTTCATCAAGATGACTCTAAATCAGAAAATTAACACCAGTGTAACATAGTTCCAACAGATGATAGGCTATGAGCCAAGCTATATGTTTCAAGAGAAAAGAATAGAATATGACTGTTTGGTGCAGAAAAAAATAAACAACACCTACATCATATATATGGAAGCACACACAAGAGAATAAAGTAAAAAAAAGACTGATTATACTGTCTGCTTACTACATGGGTCAAAAGATGACCTCAAGCATAAGATTACACTTATCTTCAGCTAAATCAAAACAAAAACCATAATTCCTAATTTGACTTCAAATCATTCACATCAGTGAATCCTAAAAAGGAAACAACAAACATGCCCCATGAGAGTAAACATAAACACATTAATTGAAAGTCTAAATTCCCAAGAAACTTGCGCATTTTCTGGATTTTCAATTGATGTGGTAAATATGGCACACATTAATTTGGTTCTCCGAGGTCCAAATGCCCCTACATGGAGTGTTACAACATTAGCATATTGATCTATTATTCCTCCATACATGCATACTGAAAATGCAACTCTCAATGAACATATTATGTACACATGACCTAGTGGATATATTCTGTAAACATGACCTTATGAACCATAAAGGAGGACAAAGCAAATTTTCATATCCATGTAGGGGCATTTATTTCAATTGTGCATCTTCTGTGTGAATAGCAAATAACCATATAAATGAGTGAAACAAGTGTTATATAGTAGATGTATTTTACCTATAATAACATAATGAAACATGTGGTAATACTTAAAATATAGCATTCATGTTGCAAATTTTTTGAAATTTAGATTTAGCTATCTTCCAATCACTTTTGACTCTAGAATGTGGCCCAATGTCATACTTCACTCTTTCTCCTGCATGGGCTAAAAAGAAAGAAAGAACCGGTTGTCTAAATTTTCATGGTACTCTGCATTCAACAGCACAACAACAAAAGAAATCCTCAACTATATGCCATCATCTGTATATATACTTATTGATCTTATTTCCAGCCTAGAAAAGAAAAAAAAATCACAAATAGGACTTCCAATCGATTAGGAAGCATTTATTAAAATTTAAAAATGGTCTAGCATGCCACCTCCAGCAGACAAGTTGACAGGAAGCTAAATGATAGATGAATAGTAATCTGGTTTGCATGCCAATATATGATCATGTTATAATAGATCGTCATAAAGGGTAGATTAATATCATGATCTATGTTGGATGTACACAGACATAAAAGATAATTATAGTTGTGATTGGAAGATAGCTGAAGACATGGAGATTAATTAGTCCACAATATCAGTTCACCAAAAAAGCCCACATCCGTGAGGTTACAGTGTTACACAACAAAACAGCATTTGTAGAGCAAAAAATTTGCATTTTGTTTACCTTCAAATAGCCATTGTCAAAACATAAATGACCAACTGTCCAACTCTAACTGCTACACCAAACCAACCATCACAAGCTATAATTTGCACACCTTGACCCTTGTCCACACCTAGAAGATTGTACAGATGCCATTGTCGAAATGATGGAAGAGAAATATGAGGTTAACTTAATGACACCACAACTTGCTATATCGAATTAACCAAATACACACGGAGGGTAATTATTTCAGTTATCAAACCAGAATTTAAAATTTTGCACGAAGTGGTCCATAGGTTATACTAATTAGTTGATTAGTTCCAGTCCATTTGGGTAAGGGAAATCCCTCTGTACCTTTATATAAAGGGAAGCATACAATCATTAGATCGGATAGAAGGCTATAACCATGCATATGCTTTGCCGATAACTTAAGCTAATGTTTCAATCTTTACTTATAGCTTTAATGGACCAGGGTTCGAGGAAAACAAATTACCTTTGAAGGATGAGGTGAAATTGCTGCACATCATCCTACATAATTGTTGGTATGGCTAATGAAAGCCATCCTGCATATGAAATAATCATGCAAATGAATAAAGTATATTTTCAATCTCTGCAAGTTCGTAAGGAAAAAAGATGAAAAAAACATGAGAAAACATCTCATAGTCACATGCATGTACTGTATAGAAAAAAAGTCGTACAATGAATTCTTTCAAAATTACTCATCGTTGGATATGGTGCTCATCCACGATATCGTGTACAGATGCTGAGAAATTAGAGAAGCGAGAGTGATTGTTACCATATTCTTCAATCTGCGCCTTGACATTGCTATGCATCGTTAATACGTCAAGCATCCATACTAAGGCATCATCAACTCATGGACTCACCTAGACAAAAGTATATATAATAAGCTGGCAGCCAGTCAAAAGACTACAATTTCGCTTGGCTCAACTTTTTTACAGCTGGTTTTGAATTTCGCAATTTGATTTTGAAATGCCAAAAAAGTGCTACCATTGACAAGAGCTGCTTCTGCCAGCAACCTGCAGCACCCTTGGACTCCGAAGACCTCTTGTCATTTTCTCTCCCCAAAAAAATCTCCTTTATTTCAACTTCTTTTTCATCGGTATTGTGTTTGTGCATGCTGAATTGCAAACATTGGTTAGAAAAATGAATATGAACCCAGCTAGCTAGGTGCATGTACGTTAAAAAAGGGTTACATTTTTTACAAGCAAATGGTATACTTCTATATGCTGACCCGGTGGAGATATTCATATTACCGGGAAGTTCAATACAATGCACAAAATTGTTTCTCTCAGGATTTAGGAAGCTTGCTTAGCAGTACAAATCAAGCAAGCTGAATTATGTTTATGAAACACTCAAAAAATCTAGATATCAATTCAAATTGCAACTGGAGAGGCTGAAATGCAGCTGCACAGCTCAATGGATTTACTGGAATGTGAATTACAAGCCAATTGGGAGTAGGCACTAACCTGGGACCCTCTTCACATGCAGATCCAACGGCACTGCCATCCAAAAGTGTTGAACTCCTAGCTGTGACCTCTGTGTGGCGTCCTTCCATCGAGTAAGCATTTCATCGAGCACTTTCCATGCATGCCTGCATTGCACACTTGTGGAAACAAAGAGCACAAGAAGACAGAAAGTACATGGGAAGGTAAAGCATAGGATCCTTCAATGCAATGCAGAGATAGAGCAGAATGCCACCGTTGGTCTGGAGGAGGTTCTCATCTATCCAAGGTCCAGTAAGCAACGATGGGTGGGTTTCTTGGTTTGGCCTACCTCTCGGTCTTGTAGACACCAAGTAGGCCCTTGCGCCTTCGTGTGATGGGTTTGGCAGAGTTCACCAGAGAATTGAGCACAGTGCAGTGGAGGAGGCCTCTCGCCGGCACTACGGTTGAGGAAGACCAGGCGCGGGGAGGATGCGATTTGCGGTGGGAGGATGCGGTTTGCAGCGAGAGAAAGTGATTTCGCGAGAGGAGGCGCACTGCAGTGGTAGGATATGTGCGGCAATGTTGGTGGATTGGCTCATCGTGCGAATGATGGCGTGGCGGCGGGGTTAGTGCAGAGGATTTTGCGGCGGGGGTGTCATCGCGCTGATGAATTCTGCTGCGTTGGGGATTCTGCGTGTCATCATGTGGGCCGGGTTTCCGAGTTCACCGTAGGATTGGTAGGGGTAAAGATAAAGATCTCCGAATGGACGGTAGGGATTGAACATATTGATTTCACCTGTAGGATTGGAGGGGTGAACTCCTCCTTTTATATTAGTATGTAGTGGAGGAGGCCTCTCGCCGGCACTACGGTTGAGGAAGACCAGGCGAGGGGAGGATGCAATTTGTGGTGGGAGGATGCGGTTTGCAACGAGAGAAAGTGATTTCGCGAGAGCAGGCGCACTGCAGTGGTAGGATATGTGCGGCAATGTTGGTGGATTGGCTCATTGTGCGGATGATGGCGCGACGACGGGGTTAGCGCGGAGGATTTTGCAGCGGCGGCGGCATCATCGCGCTAATGAATTCTGCTGCATCGGGGATTCCGCGTGCCATCGTGTGGGCCGGGTTTCCGAGTTCACCGTAGGATTGGTAGGGGTAAAGATAAAGATCTCCGGATGGACGGTAGGGGTTGAACATATCGATTTCACCTGTAGGATTGGAGGGGTGAACTTCTCCTTTTTATATTATTATAGATGAATTTGTTCTTCCTCTTTCTTTTATACTGGTGTGTTGTGACATCAGCGCCCTTCCTCTTCGGCACCTGGAACTAGCATGAGCGGTATCTTTTTGGTCGGTTTGGCCAAAAGACAGCCAACCGATTGCATTAAGATAGTTCGGAAGGAAAACTACAACAAAAATAATTACAAACGTGGACGTCTCAACTGAGAACAAACAAGCGTCAGCTGTCTGACACTGGATGCTACTGTTCTACAGCATGAAACAATGCAGCTGCACGCCATAGCATGATCTCAGCTCAAACTTCCCCAAGCATGACTGCTGCTGATTTCTCTCATTGTTCAAAGATTTAGCATTTCATTCCTTCCAAATCAACCAGGTCACCAACAATCAAAGTGAATAGAAAGCTTAGCTGAATTTTGCGCCAAAACGCTTTCCTTGTTATATTCCACCAGTCTTCGAAAGGACAGTCGAGATCACCTGATAAATGGAATGCCACGTTAACCCAACCAAACACGCCAAAACAGTCAGATTATGTTTGTGTAAACACACTTTACAGCCAGAATATGTTTGTGTAAACACACTTTATGGTTAGCATGCTGACCAAAGGGATTTGCTAGATGAGTTATGGTTTAATTTTTGTGAATGTGCAAAGTAGGCTAAGGGTGTGTTCGCAAGTGCAGGATGGGAACCCATCCCTCCTGCACATAAAACGGAGCGGCCTTTTAACACATGATTAATTAAGTATTAGCTATTTTTTTAAAAAAATGTATTAATTTGATTTTTTTTAAATAACTTTCAAATAGAAATTTTTTGCAAAAAACGCACCGTTTAGTAGTTTGAAAAGCGTGCGCGCGGAAAACAAGGGAGAGGAGTTGGGAACATGGGGTTGCAAACACAGCCTAAGAGCAGGTACAATAGCAGACTATAAGCCAGCTATAAACATATTTTAAAGAGATAAAAGAAGAGAGAGAAGAGCAGCGGGCTACAGATCTGTAGCCAGCTGCAGCACGGACTCCAAGAGGTAATGTGTGTATGACAAGTGGGACCAGGTATTAATAGTATAGTAAGCAACTATTGTATGAATTAACTATTACATTGGCTATAGATTATTTGGAGTAAGTAGTTGGTTATACTATTAAACTTGCTCTAAGTGATATGTTGTTTTCAGATTCTTAGCTGAGTTGAAGGATTTATTTGGGGTATCAATTGATGTGATAAATTCAAACTACAATTACTGAGAGCTTAGGGTGTTGTGTGGTATTTATGAGAATTTTGGTGTGATTTATTGTTGCTTCAATTATTTTTAGGATTTTTCCTAGCAAAGGGAGATAATATTGCTATGGTTAGCTTTAAGCTTAAGGCTAGACCATAATAAATAAAAAAATATCATTTTATACCTTGGTAGCATGTATGTGGGTCTTTGAATCTTGCATGTCAAAGGGTGAAAATATTTTTTTTCTGAGTGGGTCCGGCCTTAAAGCCAAAAAAAGACTACAAGCATTGTAGCCTATGCTATTAGCAAAAGGTCATATAACTGTGGGTCTCACCTTATGTGCTATATGCATCCTAAACATTGTGGATGCTCTTAGCTTTATAGAAAGAAGAGATGGTCAGATAAATATAACCTATTATGATGCATAGCTCGGAAGTGGATGGACGGATATCGTTAGAAAGCCACAAGGGATGATGTGTAACACTCTTGATATCATTTTTCTTGATCTCCTCTTGTTTTTTTCAAAGATATAAATGGAGGTGCCCCAACCTTTTGCTCCATATAGGAGCTAGTTATCACACGCAACTCAGCAGCAATCCTATCACTGTGGACAGTAAATCTTCGAATTTCTCTTATGACGTGTAAATAGCCTATTTCCTCAAGCCTTAGATGGTGCCGTACAACCTTCCTAGTTCATTTTCAATCTGATCAGGGTGTTTGCCTTATCTATAACTTGATATGAGAATCTAGAAGCTAGAATCCTATTTCTACCAAACACACCAGATTGTAACTTGAATGGTATAGAGGCTGCTCCAAAAATGTTGTCAACTCAAATAAGTTATGGCAACCAATATTGTAAAGCATTAATAATTAAAGAAAATGTAAAAATGTTCATCACATTTAAAAATTCTATATTGTTTCAAAGTAGATGTGTAGAATATCAGTTGAAAGCTAAAAAAATGTGAAATACATTAATTGCTGGCATACATTATGACAAATGATATATCTAGTACATTACAAGCATTTCCTCCTGGCGGTACAATGACATCCAATTTAACAAGTAAAACATGTAATTTCTACTCCATAGAGAGCAAATGGGGGAGATCGTTGCAAACATGAATCGATTTATGAAGACATGGCAGCAGGGACCACTATAACACATAAACATCAATCTAAACCCCCTTATCATTGTTTTTTAAGAACCGGTTTATGTTAAGAAAACAACAATCATGCTTGAAATAACATTCCAAGTTTTTAATAAAAATCCGCAAACATAAAAATTGAATTAGATACCTCGCTCCACACAAGGCCCCCTTCCATCCTATCCTATATTTTCGTTCCTCCCCCTCTGGCCCTCCCTTGTTTCCTCCAGATGATGTACCTACTCTTCCCTTCAGTCGACCGTGCCACTAGTTCTGTCTTCCTACCACCTTCCTCCCTTCCACTCATCCTAACCCTATAAAATGCCATATCCAGCCCGCACGAGTTCTGAGGTGGCCAAATCCAGCAACTATGAGCTCGGGAGCAACCAGATCCATGGTGCCCCAAGCTAATGCCACCTGGATTGGCAGGAGGGGAAGCACTCGTAATGTAGTGTCGCATGGCATGATCTCCAAGGACCTTTGGCATCAACGGAAGCTTAGAGATTCACCGATGGCACATGATGGCGATGACTCTGAGGCCGACATGCAATGCTCCTCATCCGGGACTGCCAGATCCAATGTGGGTAGCTAGGGGCCACCGGATGCCCCTGCTTGGTGGAAGGCACCCTGCCTATTGGGTCTTCGACGAAGAGGTGGAGGTAGGATGTGCACGGTAGCTGAGGAGCGCCCTCTTCAGCGTCCACAGGACAGAGCTGTCCACACTATCAAGTACTTCATGCTCATAATTGTCAAGCTATTTTTTTTTCCTAAAAGCTGATGACACGATCTGTTTTTGCTCTAAATAGAAATTAACCTTGCTAGTCAATACAATATACGTCTGCATTTGGACATATGGTGTTGCAGTTAAGACAACGTTAAATCAAATAAGTGCTTATCTTGAATTCAAAGAAGTTATGGAACACGATAATAAGAGGGGCATGCATATGTGGAAACTTTATTTGAATAGCCAAGAGTAAGACAAATTATCGCACATGAAGTCCAACAACAATCCTTCGGA
The DNA here is from genome assembly GCF_034140825.1 of Oryza sativa Japonica Group. Taxonomy (NCBI): domain Eukaryota; kingdom Viridiplantae; phylum Streptophyta; class Magnoliopsida; order Poales; family Poaceae; genus Oryza; species Oryza sativa. Next base: position 20,455,137 of record NC_089040.1, read on the forward strand.
ATATTGTTATTTTATTTTAGTTCAACATTTTTCAAACACTAGAATGAACTAAACCAGAAAGTTGCATATGTATATGTAGTAAACCGAAGTGAGCGCTATGATTGCCCTGGTAGTTAAATTCTTTTCAAGAAGCTTTAGTAATCAGTGCCGATAAAGGAGTTCCATTGTTTCTTAGAGTTTTTACAAGTTCTAACAATTCCATATCTCGATTATTCTGACCATCAGCAAAGAAGGCAAGTGAGGTCAATAACCAGCAAGGCTCTCCTCAGACACATCAACGAGAGTCCTTAGGTTACACCTAAACAAGTTCTTGACTAAATATCATATGTCATCTTTGGTGTTCCCCTCTGGAATGGTCCACCACAAATAACTCAATAACTACTGTCCCTGGCTAGATGTTGATGACCTCAAAGTGGACAGTCCCCTGGCTAGACGTTGATGACCTCAAAGTGGACAGTCAAGGTAGATGAGTAGTTTTGGTGTAATAACCCAAAAAAAAAGATCAACCGTCAATACCATTACAAATAAAGATCTTTGAAAATATGTGCAAATTTTGAAAAAAAAATGATAAAATCATTATTTTTGCCCCTAAAGTTGCATATTTCCTTATTTGCTCCCATTCACTCAACAATATGCATGTCGAAGGCCTACAAGTCAGTGAGACATTATGGACAAGTAAGGTATCACGCAGATTTCTAGTGCAAAGGTACTTATAGAATTTTACACTTATTTCATTCTCCATAATTAAGTATATGTAACGTTCCATTATCTCAAAAGATATCTATATCATGTATCCCATAGATTGCTTTTGATAGCAATAACAAAACAAAAGAAAAACATGGATAGATGATAAATATTGAATTGTACCTCTAGCATATGATCGCTACCAATAAACTTCACACGGAGGATGTGTTCATTATCATCAACGAACTGTAACCTCTCAATGCTCCTTGTGGCCAGGAACCCACTTTGAACACAAACCTCCCTAACACTTCTAGTATCAATGTTTTCTCGCATTACACACTTTCTGAGAAAAGGTTTGAAAAGTTGTGGTTGATCAAACCTCCTCACCAGTGACCTAAACCTGCATAATCATGAAGAGGTTGAATGGTATCAAATAAAAATATAAATAGTATCATGAGTAGCTTTCATAGAAGTTGCAAAAGATAATATTAGTTTGAGTGGTTTCCACAAGTATGGCAAAGGAGAATTAGCTAGCTTCAAAGTAAACGCTTTTATGTGAGGGAAAAATTTAAAGTCTACGTTAGATGCAACACACACAAACTGCCTATCCAAGAGTGTGTGTGTGTGTGAGAGAGAGAGAGAGAGAGAGTGTGTGTGTGTGTAGGGTTTTGAAGTAAGCCAATATATAGTGTACTCTAAAATGATATTATATAATGAATAAATATTGAAAACAAATTAATCCTGCTGTTAATACTTCATGTAATTCTAAAATCAACTTAATTATTGGTATCAGTTCAAATATATCTGAAATAAAATTATACATATATTCACATGATACATACAATTTGAACATCAATGTGCATTGTACATTTGACACATTGAATTCATTAAGGTATGTTTCATGAATCCCTTTCTTTCGAATTGTATATAAAGACAAATAAGTGACGTTTTGGAATACATGTAATCAACGTGTTTAAAATTTCACAAAAAATATCGCTTTGAGTATTTCAAATTCAACCTTTTAATTTGATATGGGTAGATGTTTCTTTGAAAATAGATTCAGAATATTAAAACCATCCTACATTTTCCATAGATTTTTATACTAGTAATTAGTAATCAAACAATTGTCTTGTTGACCGTGTCACCATCCCAAAGATGGCTTATTTGTCATAGGAAGGAGAATTTAGACAATTTTCTTAAGATGGCAGTTTGGCATGCTAATCCGCCAACACAAAATCTACAAAGCTAAAACTCGGGCATTATCAAATTGCATGTGAATCATAATTATTCTCCTAAATTGAATTGTGCGATGAAATCGTATATATCGACCACCCAAAATAATTAATAATAAAATTCAGTTATTCCATATCATGATTATATATAGCTACGTAATCACACACACAAAACCAGATGATTATTGCTATTATTATCACTACTTAGAGTTTGGTGGGCGCCCTGACGTGCTTGGTGACAAAGGGGTTGTATTGGTTGCTACCGGGTTCGTGGCTGTGGAACTACTGCATGTACTCCATCTCCTCCTCCCAGATCTCACAATGCTCATCAGCCAGTCTCTACTGCACCCGCCGGCAGCCTCCCTGCCACCGCTCCTCCCGCACCACTTGTGGCACCGATCATTACCGGTAAGCAGTAGAAAATCAGCAACACCAATAAGGAGAAGGGGAAGAGGTCAGCTGCTAGCTCATGAAGTCGATCGATTGAGGTGGAATGGAAAAGGCGAGCAAGGACAAGGGTGGTAAGCATAGCTCTTTCAGTGATCTGCTTCGTGATTGTGTGAAGCAAACCATGTGCTTGGCTTGTCTTGAAGCCTCGGTGATAGCCACTACAAGGTCATGAGCTTTATCATTGTGATGTACTTACGTGAGGTGGTGGAGGAAGAAAGCTAGCCGGCTGGGTTGATGCGAACGTGCAAGGCATGTAATTAACCAAACGTGTCTTTCATGCTTTTGTTATCTAACATAATATATATTTGACCAAACTGTTGGTGATCTCATGCCATCCTGGGTTGTTTATCATAATCATCTTGATATTTTTTCCTTAGATGCTATCGTATCTTTGGTATGTTTGGTCTCGTAATTGTTAAAATGCTAAATTTGATATTACTAACCCCATTTCGAATGCAAGGATTTCATTTGTTTGCAATACTGCCTCCGATTAAAATAGCTCCCATGGTATAATGCTCATTATCTTTTAAAAAAAGATCATTTCCTAAAAAAAATTCCAATGAAATTATTATATTCCTAACCGGTTAACTAGCCGAAAACTAGTTCAATTCTCCTAGAGCCTTATTAATAAGAACATGTTTCTAGCTAGGAATCATGTGCAAGATAAACGCTACTTCAGTTCAAACTTGAATCCTGGGTGCAAAGGCAGCTGGTGCAGGCTACGTACAAAACTGAACAATTGCTTGTTCACATGCTACATGAAATGATCGAATCATTTCACATCCTCTGAAACGGTAAAGATCAATATGGACTTTATATTTGGACATTTGAAACATGTGCTCTCATAGCAAAGGTAGTGGCACATCGTTTTTCTTTTGTACCTATGAGTTAACCCATGGCATGAGAAAACTTAATGCTTGACCCTTCACATTTTTCGTGAACCACTAACTCAGAAGGTGTATACGTCAAATAGTCATTAAGTGTCACAGTACTCATATTTGTTCAGGCATGCATCTCACTACATATCACTTAGTGTTTACATTCACAGTTAATATGGAAGCTTTAGCTATGCTGCCACACATTTCGATAAAGAAACAATTGAAAGCTAGAACAACAATCTTTGTGAAATGGAGGGAGTACCTTGTGCTCATCAAAGAAAAAAGGGTTAGACAAGCCATAGATTTAGTGACCAACAAAGGTGATATCATTAATTTTTCATCTAGGAGAGAACCATTCGAGGATGTTACTAGCGCATAGAGGATAGATTAAAACTAGAACAAAGTGTTGGTTTAAAGTTGTTTTGTTTACTTCAAATTAAGACCACCATCCATCTGTTCAATTCGACTAGGAAAACCGGTGAGCTATGTTTTTTTTTTTGAAAACTGAACTACTATGACGGTTTTGACTGAGTCATAGAATTTTTTTTTCACGTGAAAATATGAGGGATGATCGAGATGACATGGACATCAGTCCTCTTAGCCCAATTTGACTTTATATGGCCCTCCTATGGAGACTAAAGTTTCATGACGTGAGGCTAATAGCATTCTTCACATTTTGCTTGCACTCACCCTCCCTACCTCCACCCCCATATTTGGTTTGTTCATTTCATTGCCAACTTAACTATGTCCACTATTGTTCTTCTCTCTTTATCCCAAGTGTTGTCTATAGAAACCAGGCCATGATTCAATAACCCACATCATCACTATCAATGTTTAGATTTATGATTGTGTTGAGTCGATTGGCTCAAGATCCTTGGAATAAAAAGTATGAAAAGGTTGTCGTTCACTAAATGTTGGTGTTGGATCTGGACATATGATGTTACAATTAAGACAATGTTAAATGAGATAAGTGTTTATCTTGAACTCAAAGAAGCAATGGAAGATGACACAAAGAGGACCATATATCTATGGGAACATTATTTTCATAGCTAAGAAGAAGACATATGAATTAATGAATAGGAAATCTGAATACAATCCTTTAGAGTATCAATGTTTCATTTCAGTTCAACATTTTTTGCACGAGTGAAGTAAACAACAAAGTTGCACATATGTCTGTAGTAAACTGAAGTGAGTGTCTTGATTGCTCTAAATTCTAAAAAAGAAGCTTTAGTATCCAGTGTCGACCAAGAAGCTATGTTGTTTTCTAAGAGTTTCAATACGGTCCACCAATTTTATATATGGATTATTCTAATCATTAATCAACTAAGAAAGCAGGGTGCGATCAAGGATTGGCAAGGCGCTCCTCTGACACATCAGCAAGGGTCCTAAGGTTACACCTGAGAACGTTCTCGATGAAATAGCTTATGTCATCTTTGGTGTTCCCTTCTGGAACGTCCACAATAAATGATTCGACCACCAGTGTTCCAAGCTGGCCATCGATGACCTCAGAGTGGACGGTCAGGATGGATGAGTAATTCTGTTATAATGGCAAACAAAATTATATTGTCAGTTTCACTACAATTAAAGATCTTTCAAAAAAGGATAAAATCATTATGCTCCCCTAAATGATGACATGGTTCCTCATTTGCCTCTCATTCTCTCAATGAAAAGTGAGTCTAGGGCCGAGATATTAGCGATACATCATAAACAAACAATGAATCTCGCAAATTTCTAGATGCATATAAGGAAATGGTGTCAAGCCACTACTTATGGAATTATATTGTTACTTCATTCTCTATAGTTAGGTATACATATTGTTCCATTAGCTTAAAAATATCTATATTGTGTATCACAAATTCATTTCATAGGAAAGACAAAGCAAAAAAAACCTTAGACATATTATCAAGATTAAATTTTTACCTTCAACATATGATCTCCCCCAATAAAATTGACTTTGAGGATGTGTTCATTATCATCAAGCAACTCTAACCTCTCAGTGCTCCTTGTGGCTGGAAGCCCGCTTTGAACATTGACCTCCCTAATACATCCGGTCGCAATAATGTTTTCTCGCATTACACAGTTTCTCACAAAAGGTTTGAAAAGTTGTGGCTGATCAAACCTCCTCACTAGTGACCAAACCTGAATAAATATAAAGAGACCAAACAATATTAAATACCAATATGACTATAGAACCTTTGTTTCATGAGTGCCTTTCACACAAATCACACAACATTTTCGTTTGAGTGGTTTTCACACAAATTGTGAAGTCCAAAATGTGTGTGTGCGTGTGCGTGTGTGTGTTCGTGTGTTGGGGTGTGGGGGTGGGGTATTGAAATAAATCAGTACATAATACGCCATCATTCCCAAAGTATAGGTAATTCTTGCGTTTTAGATTTATCCCAAAACAGAAGAAATTCTTGAGTACTAAATCCTCTCAATCACTCGTTTAATTTGACCCAATCTTACACACTACAACCCTTCGACTCCCACAACCACCCTTTGTTTTCATCTTTAATCCTTTTAAGAAGTCCATACATCATTATATTTTTTGGTGGAGAAAGTACACTCAAAAATGATATTGATTAATTAACATCAATGTTAAGAATTAATCCAGGTCAAAAAAAAGTTAAGAATTAATCCTACTAGGTAGTCATCATACTTCGCGCAATTCTTGAAACAAATTATTTACTGGCATCAATTCAAATTAATATATCCAAAAAAACATTGATATGTATATTGACACAATACAAAGCCATATGTAGCACATATCATCTAGAAAACAAGCTGTTAAGCACCTAATTATTCCAAGTATCATGATCAATATATATAGTAAAATTATCACACACACAAAAATCAGATAATCATATAATGTTTGCTATTATCTCTACTTACGGTGTGGAGGGGCGCCTTGATATGCTTGGCGGCGAACGAGGTGCACTGGTTGCTACTAGGCTCATGGCGGTGGAACCGCCGGATATACTCCATCTCTTCCTCCCGGAGCTCACACCGCTCGTCCGCTAGCCTCCACTGCACCCGTCGGTGGCTCACCATTGGCAACTTCCCTGCCGCTGCTCCTCCCGCCCCACCAACGCCGTTCATCTCCGATACACAGTAGCAGCAGCACCAACGATTTGGAGGAAGAGAGTGAGACTGACTACTGTTGAATCCAAACAATTGATGGGATGAAACAAACCGCCAAGCACAAGGGTGGTATATACGCCAAGCACAAGGGTGGTATATATATGGCCAGCAACATAACCCTTTCGGCAATCTGCTTCGTGATTATGTGAAGCAAACTGTGTGCTTGGCTTGTCTCCTGTAATTGGAGGTAGCCACCGGATGGAAGGTGATCATGAGCTCGATCATGGCAATGTGTTTACGTGAAGCGATGGAGGAAAGCAAACCAGCGGGCCGACTAGGTTCTTGCAATAGTGTGCAAGGCATGCAATTAACAAACGTGTTTGCGTGTATCCTTGATTATGCGGAAACCGAAGATGCCTTGCACTCTTTCTAAAATAATATTTAATTGACAAAACTATTGGCGAGGTCTCATGCTATATGAAGCTGTTTTATTATAGTCATATTGATCTTTTTCTGTGATGTTACTGTATCTTTAGCTTGTCTGGTCTACAAAACTAATAATGGTAAAAGTGATATTATTGACACTATTTTGGATGCAAGAATTTTATTTGATTGCAATATGTACCGCCTCTGATTAAATAAGTTCATGCTAGATAGTGCCCATTGTCTTTTGAGTAAACATTTCTTAAAAAAATACCAATGAAATTATTATATTCCTAACCGGTTCTTAGTAGCTTTCTAGAGCATAACAAAGTTAAAAAAAAAAAATAAGCCCAAAACCATTTGAATTATCCTAGAGCCTTATTAATTATTGCCTCTATCCCAAAATTTAAGCATTTCTATAGTTGGACATGGGTATTAAAAAAGTAGATGAAATTGATTAGGGAACATTGGAGCATAAATAAAAAACTTTTATTGACTATAGCATGGTGAAAAAGCAAACTTAAAAATAATTCTTTTATTTTAGCGGTTGCAAAGATTGCATATTTGTGAATCGGAATCATATCGTCTATTACATAGTAATGTCAGCACGCGACATTCTTTACATCCAACCCATTCATTCTAAATCAATAGCCATAGATTGATTGACCTGTAACTAATTAAACTAATCACCAAATTATTAAGTTAAATATAAATAAACCCATAATTAGTGGGATGAAAGTAGGAAGTCATTTCTCTTTACTCATTTGTTGATGCCACCAACTGCCTACTTGTACTTTCCAGCACCAGGTGCATTGCTTATGTCCTTAAGGCACAAGCCAGAAAGAGGTAACTCGGATTTTTAGACCACGGCATAGGCTGGCAAACAAAAAACCATGCATCAAGGGAACATGTTGCATGTTCTTTTTTTTTCCCTTCTCGTCTTCACCTTGTATAAAGTGGTATAAAGTGCCAAGAGCAGTAGCGTGCACTACACAAGGACAAAAAGGCTTTAGTTCAAACTTGATGCGAATAGGAAACTTGGTGCATGCATATGCAAATCTACTACATGCCTGTACTTTTTTTTAGTGCTAAGTACATTTTTCATGCTGTGAGACATGGAACAACAGTAACCTCTTACATTATTTTCCTTAATACGCTCCAGCCCTCTCCTGTCTTCACCTTGTATAAAGTGGGAAGGGCTCTAGCATGGATAAACGCTACTTCAGTTCAAACTCGAATCCTGGGTGCGCAAGCGGCGAGTGTAGGCTACGTACAAAACTGAACTATTGCTTATTCAGATTCTACATGACATTATCACATAATCTATCTTTCTCTGAAAAGGTAAAGATCATTAGGGGCTTCATATTTGGATGTTTGTAACATGTAGCCGTGTATACAAAGGCAGTGGCACATTGGTTTCCTTTCGTAGATATGAATTAACACATATTATTATGAGCAAACTTAATACTTGACCTTTACATTTTTTTAATGCACGACCGACAAAAAAAAGAGTATAAATGACAAAAAGAAAAAGGATGTGTCCTTACAATTTAATGCAATACATACTTGATGAGTTCAACATAGTTCCACACTAGAAATGAACGCGCACGTTGGCGCGTAGGTTAGTTATTAGCCCGTGTATTTTAAGATTAGTAAATATTTTTTGGATCGAGACTATTATGTTTAACTTTGACAAATGGTTATAGATGTTAATAGAAAAAGATAAATAAGGTATGTTTTCCCAAAATTGTAGTGATTTCATAATACCTAAAAACTTTTCACATGTTTCTTGAAATTTGTAGTCTAGCAAATACAATATTATAAAATGGATGGTTCCAAATGATATAAATATTTTTTTACATTATTTATGTCATTTAGTTTTTTATTTTCTATTTTTTTTCTTTTTCCCTTGTTTTATAGCGCTTCTGTGCACGGGATGGATTAATTAAGGCTAATTAAGGCAACATGCAAGGGCCCTAGCAATCAGGCCCAGCTGCACTGAGTTGGAGTACAGCCCAGCTAACCCAAAGCATTGCGCGGTTTCCTTTCGCCTTTTCGGCGCGACGTCTAGATTGGTAGAGACGTTCGCATTCACCAATCACCACGCGAATTCACCCATCTCCCGCAAATTATAGTGCAACGTTGACCAATAAAAAAGCTGGTCGAAAGCCAGCTTTAGAATAGTAGATTCAGGGCCAGCTCAGATAGCCAAAATAAACCTTACCAAAATTTAGCATTACCAAAATTTAGCATTACCAAAATTTTGGTAAGTTGACAATATTGTCAAAATTTTGGCAGTATTTCTTATATATTAACCAAATTTAGCAACAAACTAAATATAGATATTTTTAGCAACTTTTAAAAAAAAATAGTATGGTTAAAAATGACATCAATCTGAACATCCCCTCAGTGCATATGCAAGTGCCCAAAGTTGAAGAGATTCTACATTTGACCGAGATAAATTTTCTTGCTCTAGAAATTTGCTATTCAGTGAGGCTCTAGGGATTGATTGTCAAGATGAGGCTTCAAAGACACTGCTTACTAATTTAGCTTGTAATGTTTTTAGCATTACATATACTAATTTAGTTGTTAGACGTTTTAATAGGTGGCAATGCGTTAGCACTGACATTAAATTTGATCATTAATCTCTCACTGTATAATATGTGTACATTTGTTGCTGCAACATTTTGCGTCGTACTCAATATTGAAAATATTTTTTGACCAATTTTATAGGAATGTACAGTTTGGAAAGAACTGGTAAAAATATATGTTAGTCACAGAGTATATATTTCTATAAATCCAGCAAAAATTATATATATTTCCATTTTTTTTCAATGAATGTAATAGGTTCAGCTCATAGCAAATCATGTGCGTGGCACGTCGCTAGTTTGCTATAGTGCTGTTCGTGTGAGAGTAGGATGTTTACTCAGATTCTACTTGCGTAATATCGAGAAACATCTGGATTCCTTCATTGCTTCCTGCTCTCGCAAGGCTAGCTCAGAATCCACCGTTGATCTCACACGGCAACAGCGCGCGCAAGGACACAGGAAAACCAAGACACGTGGCAATATTTTAGAGATGGCTAGCTCTTTTTTCCAGCCTGCCACGTGACCCAATAGCATGCTAAGATTAGCACCTTGCAATCAGATTTAGAGATTTTGGATACATTGTACATATAGAAGGCCAAATCAAAGCAAACCAGAGTTGAGTTTCAACGAAGGCATTAAAACTAAAAAAAAAATCAATTAATTGAAGATGTTGATATAAAAACCTATGCATGCAGACAAACCTAACACGAAACATGACAAAACTACAATTATACATATTCTTGATATTTTAGTATATATTCATGGCTCGTGCGTGCGCTTAATAGGGATGTGCGCTTGTGATAGTTGGGACATGTGTATAGATAAGTTCTTAAATTTGTCGTTTGCTAGACTTGATACATATGGATTAATGGATATTACGCCTGATACCTATTAGTAGCAGGCATGATACTTATCATTACCAAGTATCGGACCTGATACCTATTGGTATCAGACCTAATACCTATTAGTATCACTATACCTATCAATTCCGACGCTGATACCTATCAGTACCGGACGTGATACCTATTAGTACTGGGCCAAATATTTAGAGTTAATTTGATTCGTGCCATTGCAAAAATACCATTACTTTTGTGATAACACATACATGCTATTACAATTTTGTAAAATTGGAACCATACAATTACTATCAGATTATGTCATCTTCTTAAAAAACCCATTCTTTCTTCATCCCCTCTATAGTTCATCTTCCCCTCTTCTCGCTCTTGGATCTGGCGGCCGGGGCCATGGGTTACAGCTTGAAGAAGCAAATGGCAACAGTGGTGGAAGGGTCAGCGAGGCAGCGGTGCACCTTCGAGGTGGCAGTGATGGGTGGATGGGAGCAGGACTTGGATTTGTGGCCATCCATCCCCACCCAACCCAAGCTCCATCCATCCTGCTATAAACAAACGAATCAGCTTTGATTTGATGGTAGTGGAACACGAGCGACATAGAAATGGCGGGGCGGTGGAGAATGCTTATCATGCTGCTTTGGCGGCGGAGACGGGGAACACGGAAGGGGAAAGAGAGCACTTGGGGGCACCACACAGGCAGGGCATTTCAGACATCATCGCAGTGGATGCGGAATTGCGCCGGCGAGGTGGAGCCGTTCAAGGACAGGGTATTCTCCGCGCAGTTACCGGCTTTCCTGACTCCACCGGCGATGATGCTGGCCATCAACCGGGTCTCTTAATTACTCCATTTGGCAGTTCCTGTGTACATGGAGATTTAAGCTTCGGTTTTCTTTTTGTTATTTGATTTTCAATTTTTATTGGTGACTACTAGCGTTGATCTGTGTACAGGAGGATTTGCTCTGTGTATAGAAGGATTTGAATTGTTTTTCCTTTTGTTTTTTTTAAGCAGAGATTTTTTGGTGGAGCTTCTCCACCTTGTGGCCGATGATGAGCTTCTGCCACAGCGGCACTACAGCAGGCAAGCACCGCCCATTCATTGCCACAACCGCATTCATCATCCATGCTGCCACCACAAGCTGCCATTGTGGCCGTAGTCATAGTACTACAAAAGTGCAGAGGAAGAAGAAGATAAGGAGGAAGAAAGCATGCCATTAGACAGAGATTAACACAATGTTCGACAATGATAGCATGGTTTCAATTTTAACAAATTCCAGTGGCATGTAGAAGGTATCATGAATAGTAATGGTATTTTTTCAATTAGACAAATTTGCACTGGCATGGATCCAATTAACCCAAATATTTTTGAGTATTAGTGTTGGTATTTCTTAACATCACAGATAAAATTCGCAAGCGCACGGAAGATACTGATGTAGCACTTCACCTGGGAGTATTCCAAGGAATCGATTTCCACAGGGAACATGTATGCTCAGCTCTTCTTTAGGTTCATCCAAGGACACAAAGCAAATGTAGGCAAAAGGTAGAGAACATTTCCTAATGAGAAACAGTGTCTACGGAAAGCTCAGTTTAATCCTAACGTGATACTTCAGGCACTAGCCAACCCGTTGCTTCCAGATATCGCTCTTCTGCGTACCCGGACAGAGAGGACTTTAAGTATTTGAGGGCTGTCACCATCTCTACACCCACCTCAAATGGAATACGAAACAACAATCAGAAATTAATTACCCAGACACCGCGTCAACAGAATTAATAACTACTCTAGTGCTTATAACTCACTAAAGTAATCACTATATTTTAATGAACTATAGTGAACAATGATCTCGCACACTAATTAGGAACTAACCAAGAATAATTCTCACAAAGTAAATCTTAATTACTCAGAATGATATTTCTATTAAAGCAGAGTAATCAGCAAGGTACAAAAAGTAAGAGGAGAATTACCGACATTCCGAAATTCCTCCGACATCTTCTACCTTACTCTCTTCATAATCTAGTACACAATAAAGTACAATAGAGCCTCTTGTAATTCAGCTCATGCTTTAGTGTGTGTGACAGTGTGAGAATAAGGGAGGAGAGGGGTATTTATAGGTGGAGGTTGCTTGGGAGGATAAGGATGCTCCATGGAATCCAAGGAGCATCTTCCATCTAACTTTATCTCCTTGTGCCAAGTGTCCTCTGGTGACAGTTGGAGCGCCGAAAACGGTCACAACCATCATTGAGAGGTTAGTAGCTACCTAACTGAACTTGGGCCTGGACTATCGCCTCTGTCAGGATTCGGCCGAACCCTGGCCAGCTCCATTGGCCCCCAATTTTCGGTCTAGACACTCATTTTGGGGCTCTCAATCCATTGCCATGGTGGTTAGGCATATTTGGAGGTGTTTAATTGGGTTTTTGGGTCCAAAACTCCATAAGTTTGGATATAAGTTTGATTCTCCTCCTCCTTCATGTATATTTCCTCTAAAGTTTGGTAGTTTGTCACCTACATCTAAATATACACCAACACTCGTAGAAATTGTTAGAAATATACCATACTACTATGTTGGATGTTTTATGTAGGTATTGACGGTGTGAATTTGGTACTTAACAGCCGTCAATAACTAGGTCTAGTATTTAGGGAGTAGGTATCGTCGAAATTTTCAAGAGAATATTATCTATATACCGATCTCTTCTTTCACCTGGGCAGTTGTGCAAGTAATACATTTTCTCTCCCCCCCCCCCCAATTTGTTTTGGCCCTATTAATAGTAAGAAGAATATTTCTTGCTTCCTCCTCCCAAATGAATCCAATTAGTAGGATTTGTGTATTTTTTTTAGAAACATGTATTTATTTTCAAATGGAGGGATACTTATAATATTAAATGATTTTCCGTGAAATTTGTGTGTTCCGAATGTCCCCCCCCCCCTTCCCCCTCCTTTAGGAGTTCTCTAGCACCTTCCTAGATATTTGTTTGTTGGACTTTTTAGTTTTAAAAATGACCGGTTAATTTTTCCTGTAAATGTAGTAGATGACTTTGGACAAGTGCATAAATAATCTACCATAGTTATTGCGTAAAATTTAAGAGGTTATGCAAAAAATATTACAAATGGCGTTCATATAGAGGGAATTAATATTGGCTATTGAAAAATGACCTCATCCTCTCTTTTTCCCCTTTATTTTGCTTCAAAGAAAATTCAATTTAACATATCCTTCTATAGATAATATTTTTAAGGGAAAACACTGTGGGGAAGCCCCCACAGTAAAAATATATTAAATAAAAAAAGAAATTACAATAGGTTTATCCAATGTGAAAGGATAGCTCTCTCATGTACATTTAATCTATAAACCAAGAGGGGGAGATCACTCTCCAAAAGGAAACAAAAGGAATACATTATCAAAAAAATTAGTCAATAATTGTGCTATATATCCAATTTCTTACACACACCCCATTTGCATTCCCTTTGGCTTTTGATTAGGTTAACTTGGATTGGGTCTATTGCATTAATGGATTTGGAAAATATCATTTAGAGAGGTCGAAAAGAACCATTACGTTCACTTTAAAAGGGCTAAAAATCACTATATTAATCAAATAAAAAGATAAATACTTACACCATTAGATCGTTGCTGGTCGAAATTATAATGATTAAACAAAATTGATCGATATAACTATATATAAAATACAAAATACATTTTGTATCCATGAAAATAAAAAATGAAAGAGTTGTACATTGGATACGAAATGCAATTGTACCTATGTAGTAATTAGAGCAGGTACAATACTAGACTATCCATCAGCTATAAACACATATTGAGGAGATAAAAAAGAAGAGAGAAAAACAGCAGGCTACAGATTTGTAGCCAGCTAAACACGAACTGTAATACGCAATGTATGTATAACAGGTGGGACCAGATATCAATAGTGTAATATATATTTATATGTAATTATTGTATGTATTTGCTATTAAATTAATTATAGATGATTTAGAGCTAGCCGTTAACTGTAGTATTAAACTTGCTCTTATAACAGTTAAGCATATATCAAATCCAACTGTACCATAGTTTACAATCATGCAAGGACATGAATGCAATTTCTCTATATTCGAGGCGATATCCCGAGTTCTCGCCCTCATCACGGCAGCAGAAGTACCCGCGGAACTGCGGCTATTTTATACTGACCCCCCTCCTATCTTTCCAAAATTTTCTCGTGTTACTGTCGGCGCCGTTTAGACTTGAGAGCTGTAGCCGAAAGACACCAAAAGCAAATTATCCCTTATTTAAGGGTGTTTGTGTAAAATTGGTGCCGCACGAGTGGACTGGGAGCTCCCTCCCTATTTCTTGGTCTCGTCTCGTCTCGTCGTCTTCTCCCTGCTGCTGGTACTGTGCGTGGGCCGGAGGGCGAGAGTGAAGCTTGAGCCGTCTCGCCGCGGGCGCTGCTGCTGCTGCTGCTGCTCGCGTCCGATTCCGACGAGGTTAGAGGCGAGCCCCGCCATGGGTGCACGGTGATGATGTGATAAGCTTCGTTTCTTGGATCTTTAATCTACCTACCAACTTACCGAGTTTATCTCTCCTTGGTCGTCGGTGTTCGTTTGTTTGTTTGTTTTGGGGGGATTGTTTTTCTTTTTTTTTTGTTCAACTTTGTTCTTCAACTTTGTGCTAATCGCGCCCTTTTATTGTTTTATACATAATTGTTTGCAGTATTTTGTTGATTGGATTTATGGGTTTGTTTTGGTGGCGAGGTTTTTATGGGGGAAGTTGGGGATAATCTGGGGACTCTTTGTAACAGTGATTTAATTTATTTAGGTTCGGTTCCATGTTCTGGGATAGTTATATGGGTTTTACGGATCGATTACCTCATTGATTCTTCTTTAATCGAAACGTTATTATTGAATTTTCATGTCTCTGATGATAGACTGATAATATCTTACTTTATTACTAATACATAGAAACTAAAATTGCAATACCATGAAAAACATAATGATGAATTTAGCAAAGATAGTTCTTAAATTATTTTTGTGTATGTATAGGGTAGAAGGATGATGGCCCCTAAAGCAGAGTTGCAGTGATGACATTTTCTATTCACCTTAAAAGCCTTGTGTTGAGATAGTGAAATTATTAATTCAACATATGAAAATCTTTTATTGCGTTGTACATCATAGATGTTTGGCTGAGCATGGCACTTCTTGTTTGTTTGAAAGCCATGGTTAACATGTTGCAGTAGTTAAGCAATTTGGTACTTTTGAGTCTGGGGCTCTGGGCTGCTTGCTTATAAGAGTTGTTCATGGCTGTAGCCTGAATATTTTGTTCCCTTTTCTTCATGTTGAGCCAGAGGCTGGGAACTTCAAAGCTGAAAAGGACTAATGGAGGGTGGAGGCGCAAAAGATGGTTCTGCAGCGGCAGCGCAAACAAGGGGGAGTGGGGATGATGGTTCCCACAAGCCGCTGCCGCCTTGCTGTCTCAAGGCGAAGGCTGCGGCAGCAGAGTCTGAGGCAAAATGCCATGCCACAGTGGTGTCAGGGTGGTTCACGGAACCCCGCTCGCACTCTGGTACATCACAATTGATTGCATTTCTGGGAGATATGTTATAAACATAGGAGTATCTGTGTATTTTTCTACAGATTCTGGTATCAAACCGAGTTGCTAAGACATTGTTTATTCGTATGTGCAGGTAAAACAAGCAAAGTGCAGTACTTCAACAATCCAATGTGGCCTGGTATTTCTCTTGTTCTTTTCCCAGTCCTTTTCCATCAAGATTGGTCCCAATTCAAATTCATCATGATTTTCCTGAAACAATATTTGTACTGATGTATGTGAGGCGTAACCTGACCGATTCCATGGATGTGTGGACTGAATCTATTTATTAATGAGAAGTTTAGCTGGTTAAATTAAACTCTGAAATGCTCCTGTAGTTGTTTCTGATTTAGAAATGTAAGCCTGAGTTATAGCCAATTATCTCTCAGTTAAAAAATAAAAATAAAAATCTTGGTGTTGCTGCACTTAAATCATTACCCCTTAGGTTTTAGATAGTGTATTCATATCCTAAATTTGAAGGCGGCTTTGATATGTGAAGTGATATAAATCACTTTGTTCATCTTTTTTGCTGGGTGGGCCAAAGATTGGCTGGCCAATTTCATGAAGATTGGGGGAAATAAAAGTTTTAATTACAATGACAAGTCTCAAGCAAACT